>NW_028270155.1:23256676-23566110 GCF_037043375.1 Chiloscyllium plagiosum | reverse complement strand
CCAGTAGGTCTCACATGTCGGCCATAAAGGTCACTGCAGACAACCATATGTGAGGGGGAGGGAGGGAGGAGAGGGTATGGTAGATGGTAAATATTCAGCCTGGAGCTCAGTTACAAGTGGAGTTCCGTAGGTTTCAGTTCTGGGTCCTCTGCTGTTTGTAATTTTTATTAATGACTTGGAAGAGGGAGTCGAAGGGTGGGTCAGTAAATTTGCAGACGATATGAAGATTGGTGGAGTTGTGGATAGTAAGGAGAGCTGTTGCCGGCTGCAAAGGGACTTAGAAATGATGCAGAGCTGGGCTGAGGAGTGGCAGATGGAGTTCAACCCTGTCAAGTGTGAGGTTGTCCATTTTGGAAGGACAAATAAGAATGCGGAATACAGGGTTAACGGTAGGGTTCTTAGTGAGGTGGAGGAACAGAGGGATCTTGGGGTCTATGTTCATAGCTCTATGAAAGTTGCCACTCAGGTGGATAGAGCTTGTAAGAAGGCCTATGGTGTATTAGCGTTCATTAGCAGAGGGTTTGAATTCAAGAGTTGTGAAGTGATGTTGCAGCTGTACAGGACTTTGGTTAGGCCACATTTGGAGTACTGTGTGCAGTTCTGGTCGCCTCACTTTAGGAAAGATGTGGAAGCTTTGGAGAGGGTGCAGAGAAGATTTACCAGGATGTTGCCTGGAATGGAGAATAGGTCGTACGAGGATAGGTTGAGAGTGCTAGGCCTTTTCTCATTGGAACGGTGAAGGATGAGGGGTGACTTGATAGAGGTTTATAAGATGATCAGGGGAATAGATAGAGTAAACAGTCAGAGACTTTTTCCCTGGGTTCAACAGAGTGTTACAAGGGGACATAAATTTAAGGTGAAGGGTGGAAGGTATAGGGGGGATGTCAGGGGTAGGTTCTTTACTCAGAGAGTGGTGGGGGCATGGAATGCGCTGCCTGTGGGAGTGGCAGAGTCAGAATCATTGGTGACCTTTAAGCGGCAATTGGATAGGTACATGGATGGGTGCTTAAGCTAGGACAAATGTTCGGCACAACATCGTTGGCCAAAGGGCCTGTTCTGTGCTGTATTGTTCTATGTTCTATGTTCTAAATAAAGCAGAGTCCCAGAACACCTTTCTTTCTTTCCTTCTTTTCTTCTTCCTTTCCTTCACTCTGTTAATTTTTTTTCTCCAGAATTGCTGTTACACATAACGGAACAGACCTTTCTCATTCCATTCCCCCCTTATATCTACCCAGTCAATTGATCAATCAGTTAACTCAATCATCTTCTTTACTATTTGTTATTCTAACACATTTTAGAGACTGCTGATGGCATAGTGGTAGTGTCCCTACCCCGAATAAGGAGGCTGAGTTT
The DNA here is from genome assembly GCF_037043375.1 of Chiloscyllium plagiosum. Lineage (NCBI taxonomy): Eukaryota > Metazoa > Chordata > Chondrichthyes > Orectolobiformes > Hemiscylliidae > Chiloscyllium > Chiloscyllium plagiosum. Next base: position 23,564,757 of record NW_028270155.1, on the reverse strand, counting down.
AAGCCTTTCCTGCATCAGAGATATGTAATAATGTCTTTGAACAGAGTGATTGGGAAAAATAGGTTAAATTTTTAACAAAAGGTGCTTGTGGTATAATGGTAGTGTCCCTACCCCTAGACTGGGAGGCCTGGGTTCAAGTCCCACCTGCTCCAGAAGTGTGTCATAACATCTCTGATCAGATTCATTAGAAAGAATGATGTACCTTTCAGGTCCTCAGAGTGTGCCTTTTTTCCAATGAATTCTTCTTTCCTTGCATTACTTTATCCAACTGCACCACACTGTGAGAAGGATGTCAAACATCTTTCTCATACTGTAATGTGTGGAGTTACATTTTCTCAATTGAAGAACTTTTCTTACACTTACAGCTGTCTGGCTAATACATTGCTGTTAGAAATACCCATATCATTAGGGTATTTCTGATAAATCACTCTGCTGTCTGGTCACACAAAAGGAATTCAAAACTACAATAAATAATTGGAAACTTCAAGCCCTACGCACTGCAGTACAAATTCTAGACCTGGTCAAACCTCCGATGTTTACTCTGCAGCTTTCTCAGTCCACTGGCTTATCACATCTTAGCAGCCTTCTTCATCACAGAACTTTGCTGAAATCCACTCAAGCTGTGCAGATGGAAATCGATCAGTCAATTCAAGCACAGCTACCACTTACAAATCAGCAAATCAAAGCATACCAAACTGGCAATCCTTTAACACTGACTCAATTAATGAGCTAACAGTTCACCACCTTTGGAAAAGTTCAATCATCGAAGCGGCACAAGCAGCATTGCAAAAAAATCTCACCAAAATAGGAAAACAATACCTATTAGCAATTTAATAAGTAAGTGATCAATAAATATCATACATCAAAGATAATCCCCCTTTCCAGTTCTGACCAAACTCTGTCCATTCATACTCGTGTTATTAGCTTTTCACAGTTCTCTTTTGGTTAGTGGATTCTTTAGAATTAGTGATATTCTTTAGCAGGAACTGCTCTCAGTTGGTAGAAGAGAAGAATAAATGAACATGCATTTATGTAGCACTTCCCATGAGATAAGAGAGTCTCAAAATGCCTTTACAACCAATGAAATAGTTATGAATTAACAAAGGAAATGCTGGCAATACATAGCAGGTCAGACAATACTTGTAGTGAGAGAAACTCCAATAGTCTCTGAGGTACAGTCTAAGAGATATAGATATCTATGATGGGGCTTTTGAAAAAGTAAGTAGTTGCTGGTTATGTTTGCTAATTTTTTGGACAGGTTTCCTGTAAGAAAACCAGACTGATTGACATTCTATCTGATAGCAGCTTTCAGAACCTGACTTGAAATCACCCAATGAGCTTACATTAAAGAAATGTAAGAAATGCTCCAGCATAACTTTCTTGTTCTTGTATTCCATTCCTCAGATAATAAAAGCAAATGTCCCATTGCCTTCTTAATCACATTATATATCTGCTCTACTATCTTCAAGGATCTGTGGATGTGCACACCAAAGTCCCTCTGATCTTCAGTACTTTCCAGGATTCTATTATTCATAGTGAAATCCTTTGCCCTGTTAGTCCTCTCTACCCTCACCCATTTCCAGGTTGAATTCTATTTGACACTTCTCTGCCAGGCTGACCAGTGTGTTGATATTCTCCTGCGGTTTATAGATATCCTCCTCACTATTTGCCACTTATCAATTTTCATGTCATCCACAAACTCCTCAGTCAACCCCTTTAAATTTAAATCCAAATCATTGATGGGCGCCACAAGGTCGCCTGCACAAAGTTCTGCAGAACCCCATTGGAAACAGATTTTCAGTCACAGAAACATCCCTCTACCATCTCCTTTCTTAACCATTCTTCCATGAGGGATCTCATCAAAAGCTTTGCTAATGTCCACGTAGATAACATGAAATGTATTACCCTCAACATTCCTGATTACTTTCTCAATAAATGTGACCAAATTTGACAACACAACCTTCCCTTAATAAATCCATGTCTATTATTCCTGATTAATCTGTGTCTCTCTAAGTGCAGATATATTATGTCCCTTAGAATTATTTTCAATAACTTCCCACTTCTACAATTAAACTGAATGGCCTGTAATTTCCTGGTATTCCTCCCTGTTTTTTAAAATGATGAGACAATATTAGCAGTACTCCATTCCTCCAGCATCTCATCTATGGATAAAGTTGATTTGAAAATTATTGCCACTGTCCCTGAAATCTCCTCCTTTGCCTTCCTCAGCAGCCCCTGCAGCACATCTCATCTGGGTCATGGTCTGCAGATTTATCCATTTTTAAGGCTGCTAAACCAACTAATATTTACTCTTCTTCTCTGTTAGCTTCATCCAATATTTCAGTCCTCCACCCTGATGTTTATACCTGCTCATCTTATTTCATTCTGAAGACTGATGCAAAATATTCATTAAGGACTGTGCCCATGACTCCAGATCTACACGAAGATTACCTCTATGATGCCGATTGGACCTTATTCTTTCCCTAGTTGTTCTCTTGTTCTTTATGCATTAATTAAAATCCCTCTGGGTTTAACTTTATTCTACCTGACAATACCTTCTCATGCACTTTCTGGGCTTTCCAAACTTTAGATTCCCTCTGCACTTCTGGTACTCCTCTAAGGATTCCATTGTGTTGAACCCCCTCAGTGTTGTACCTTTGAACTCAAATTCCTGTCTTAAATTTGCTTCATTATCAATTTCACTTAATCCTGCTAGAGGTATATTTCAATGGTAGAACAGAAATCATCAGGGTGAGTTGAGATTCAATGCCATGCACCAAGTGAAGGTCACTTATATGCTGTTCAGCACACATACCACTACCTGTCACATCTCAGTCTGAAAGAACAACACGCACAAATCACAGATTTAACTTTAGCAAAGATTTAGCAAAAAATAAGTGGATGCCTCGTCTTACTGCTTCTTCAACTGCTATCTGACCTTGCACCCCCAGGTTAGGTGACAGTGTTCCTTTCAGTCTCTTATCCAAGCATCACATGGTGGTTAATAATCATCTCTGCACACAATCAGCCATAACAACGCTGCTCGCTGGCATTCTCTTCTCTTCATCTTATCAACTCCTCCTGATCCCCCGTGCAAATATTCCCAGCTTTTAATAATCTTTCCTTCTTTTTCAGGTGCCCAATCCTCAGTTCCAACCCTCATTATTTTCTGATATTTTCAAGTTTCCTGTGATTTTTGATAAGATGCAGTTGTCACTTTAACAAAGCCAGTGTAGTCAAAGTGAAAGGGATTTCTTCAACAACAGTGGTGTCTCAGCAGTATGGATGGATGTGCTCAGGAACCAAATGATCAAAACAGTCCCCTGCTCAAGCATTGGTGTGTGCTGAATTTATATGTTTCAGTCACAGGCAACAAAGTCAGTTTATGAGTTAGGACATATCCTGTTGTTGTTTAACAAATTTGTGAGATTTTTCAAACTAGATTTTCATTTCAGAAGATCTATTTCATACTAATTCAAAGTGTGGTTTTGATCTTTATTTGTAGTGATATCTTAAGCAGTTTTTTTTAAAAAAACAAACCTGGTCTCAATTCTGTTTACCTAATGATCACTGAATTTCTATCTCCAGTTTTGTCAAAACCTTTTGGTTTTCCTAGAAAATTGTATGTTTACAAATTTATTGTCATTTTCTATTTCATATATCTAAGAACTCCAAACTAATTAGTTGGGAGCTGTTGACCAATTATGAAGGAAGTAAAGACCAATTAGCTTCACAACAGTGATGGGAAAGATCATCCATCAAAGATTAAGTTCTAAAAATATAAAACTTAGTCAGAGTCAGCATAGATTCTAGTGAAAATGTGATGCTTATAGTTATTGAGTAAGGGTAATATGGTGAATCTCAGGTATTTTGATTTTGACAAGTTACCATGCAGAAGATTCACTTCAAAGGTCAGACAACAACAATTTTGGAAGAATGGATTGCAACCTGGCTGCAAAACAAAGAACAGAGGTCAGGTCTCCTGCTTCCTCTATGGGGAAGGAGGTAGATGGGTGTGTAAAATAGTGACGTTGGTTATTGCCATTCTGATTTTGCTCAGTACTGGTCAGGCTCTATTCAGATAATTGGACAACTTAGCTTGTTAATGAGCTCATTGTTAGATTAGATTACTTACAGTGTGGAAACAGGCCCTTCGGCCCAACAAGTCCACACCGACCCGCCGAAGCGCAACCCACCCATACCCCTACATTTACCCCTTACCTAACACTACGGGCAATTTAGCATGGCCAATTCACCTAACCTGGACATCTTTGTGACTGTGGGAGGAAACCAGAGCATCCGGAGAAACCCACACAGACACGGGGAGAACGTGCAAACTCCACACAGTCAGTCGCCTGAGGCGGGAATTGAACCCGGGTCTCTGGCGCTGTGAGGCAGCAGTGCTAACCACTGTGCCACCATGCCACCCATTTGTTAGCTTATCAAATGTAAAGGCATTGTCTTTTTACATTTTCTTTTTTGTTAACTGTGGACTGAAATAAGAAAAGAGTTGTTGGATGATTGCTAAATATATTTTTGAGAGTAATATACAATATACACAACCACCGATTGCAGCAGTAGTCGGTGTTTAGCTTGCAGATAAGCTGGAGCCAGAGGACTGTGTATAAAAGGAGCTTTGGTTGGCATCACGTCGCTGATTGGCCTGTCAAGGATCAGTTATCAATAAGTAAAAGTCTGCCTGCCAACAAATATATTTGCAGGTGGCTAAACTCAAACTCAAACTCAACAGAAACTGAACTGAACTTGCTACATAAAAACATGGATACAAGAGCAGTTCAGAAGCTAGGAATACCGCGGCGAGTAACTCACCTCCTGGCTCCTCACAGTCTGTCCACTATCTACAAGGCATAACTCAAGAGTGTGGTGGAATACTTCCCACTTGCCAGGATGGGTGCAGCTTAAACAATTCAAAAGAGGTTTGACACCATCCAGCACAAAGCAGCATGCTTAATTGGCATTACATCCACAAGTATCCACTCCCTCCACCACTGATGGTCAGTAGCAGTTGTGTGTTATCTACAAGATGCACAGCAGAAATTCACAAAAGATCCTTAGACTGCATCTTTAAAACCCATGACCATTTCCATCTAGAAGGACAAGGGCAGCAGATACATGGGAACACCAACTTCTGCATGTTCCCCTCCAAGTCTGAAAGTGGCCATGCAGAGTAGATAAGGTTGTGAAGAAGGCATATGGCATGCTTGCTTTTACTATTTGCCTTGATTGGTCAGGGAATTGAGTTTGTCAAAGACATCTCCCTCCCACTTCATCAAGGACATGCAGATCCTGGGCCTCCTCCACCACCAAACCATTACCACCCGACGCCTGGAGGAAGAATACCTTGGGACTGTGCAAACACATAGGATAAATGTGGATTTTGACAGCTTCCTCATTCCCCTCCCCACAGATTATCCCAGTCCCAAGCCTCCAATTTGGCACCATCCTTCGGACCTGTCCATCACTCCCCCCTCAGACCCATCACCTTCTCCCTCACCTTCATCCACCTATGGCTTTCTCAGCTACCTTCCCCCAACTCAACTGCACCCCCCCTTTTAGTTGAGCACATGAATATGCAAGGAATGAAGGGATATGGACCAAGGGCAGGCAGAAGGGATTCGTTTAATTCGACACAACATCATGGGCTAATGAACATAAGAACATAAGAATTAGGAGCAGGAGTAGGCCATCTGGCCCTCTGAGCCTGCTTTGCCATTCAATAAGACCATGCTGAGCTTTTTGTGGACTCTGAACCACTAAGCTGCACTCTCACCATATCCATTAAATCCTTTATTGTTCAAAAAAAATCTATCTTACCTTTAAAAATATTTACTGAAGTAGTGTCAACTACTTCACTAGGCAGGGAATTCCATAGATTCACAACCCTCTCGGTGAGGAAGTCCCTTCTCAATTCAGTCCTAAATCTGCTCCTCTGAATTGTGAGGCTATGCCCTCTTGTCCTAGTTTCACCCACCAGTGGAAACATCCTCTCAACTTCTATCTTATCTATTCCCTTCATAATTTTATATGTTTCTATAAGATCCCCCCTCATTCTTCTAAATTCCAATGAATATAGTCACAGTCTATTCAGTCTCTTTTCATGAGCCAACCCCTGAAATTAACCGAGTGAACCTCCTCTGCAACCCCTCCAGTGCCAGTACATCCTTTCTCAAGTAATAAGATCAAATCTGCACCCAGGACTCCAGGTGTGGCCTCACCAGCACCCTCTACAGCTGCAACATAACCTCCCTGCTTTTAAACTCAATCCCTTTAGCAATGAAGGACAAAATTCCATTTGCCTTCCTAATTACTTGTTGTACCTGCAGACCAACCTTCTGTGATTCATGCACAAGGACAACAAGGTCCCTCTGCATAGCAGCATGTTGCAACTTTTTACCATTCAAATAATAATCCTTTTTACTGTTACTCCTACCAAAATGGATGACTTCACACTTATTAATATTGTATTCCACCTGCCAGATGTTTGCCCACTCACTTAAAATACCTATGTTCCTCTGCAAAGTTTCATAGTCCTCTGCACACTTTGCTCTGCCACTCATCTTAGTGTCATCTGCAAAAATTGACACGCTACACATGGTTCCCAACTCCAAATCATCTATATAAATTGTGAATAATTGTGGTCCCAACACTGATTGCTGAGGCACACCACTAGTTACTGATTGCCAACTAGAATAGTGCTCATTTATCCCCATTCTTTGCTTCCTGTTAGTCAAACAATCCTCTATCCATGCTAATACTTTACCATAATGCCATGCATCTTCTTCTTATGCAGCAGCTTCTTGTGCGGCCCTTGTCGAAGGCCTTTTGGAAATCTAGGTTCACCACACCTACTGGGTCCCCCGTGTCCACCTTGCTCATAATGTCTTCATAGAATTCCAAAAGATTTGTTAAGCATGACCTGCCCTTCATGAATGTATGGTGCATCTGCCTAACGGGACAATTTCTATTGAGGTGGCTTGCTATTTTGTCCTTGATAATGGACTCAAGCATCGTCCCCACTACAGAGGTTAAGTTAATCAGTCTATAATTCCCCATCTTCTGTCTACTTCCCTTTTTAAACACTGGCTCACATTTGCTGTTTTCCAATCTGCTGGAACTACCCCAGAGTCCAGCAAATTCTGGCAAATTGCTACAAGTGCACTTGCTATTTCTCCCACCATCTCTTTTAGTACCTTGCAATGCATTCCATCAGCGCCAGGAGACTTGCCTATTCTTAGCTCCATTAGTTTGCCCAATGCTACTTCTTCTATAATAATGATTGTTTCCTGGTCCTCGCTGACCTTCGTCTCTTTGTCAATTACTGGCATGTTATTACTGTCCTCCACTGTAAAGACCGATATAAAATAGCTATTCAATACCTTGGCCATTTCATTATATCCTATAACTAAATGCCCCTTCTCATCCTCTAAAGGACCAACATTTACTTTAGCCACTATTTTTAGTTTTATATATTTATAGAATCTTTTGCTTTAGAACCTGTGCTAGTTTTTTCTCATGTTCTACCTTACTTGTCTTTATAGCTCTTTTTGTGGCTTTCTGTTGACCTTCAAAGTTTTCCCAATCTTCTAGTTTCCTGCTGTTCTTGGCCACTTTGTATGCTTTCTCTTTCAATTTGATAGCTTCCCTTATTTCCTTAGACACCCATGGCAGATTACCCCTTTTCCTACAGTCCTTCCTTTTCACTAAGATATACCTTTGCCGTGCACTTTGTAAAATTGCTTTGAAAGTCCTCCATTGCTCGTCAACTGTCCCACCATAAAATCCTTGTTTCCAGTCTACTTTAGCCAACTCCTCTCTCATCCTATTGTAGTCTCCCTTGTTTAAGCACAGGACCCTGGTATTGGATTTTATCTTCACGCTCTCCATCTGTATTCTAAATTCAACCATATTGTGATCGCTCCTTCCAAGAGGATCCCTCACTATGAGGTCATTAATTTTTCCTGTCTCATTACACAGGACCAGATCTCAGATAGCTTTCTCCCACATCGGCTCCATTACAAACTGTTTAAGAAAACTATCACAGACACACTCAACTAACTCCTCCTCAAGATTACTCTGACCAAGCTGGTTCAACTAATTGACATGTAGATTAAAATCCCCCAGGATAATTGCCACACCATTTTTACAGGCATTAGTTATTTCTTTGTTTATTGCCTGCCCCAATGTGATGTTATTATTTGGTGGCCTATAAACTACTCCTATCAGTGATATTTTCTTCTTAGAATTTCTAATTTCCGCCCAAATGGATTCAATCTTATTCTCCATAGAACCTATATCATCTCTCAGCACTGCCATGATGTCATCCTTGAATATCAGAGCTACATCACCTCCCTTACCTTCCTGTTTGTCCTTCCGAATAATCTGATACCCCTGGATATTTAACTCCCAGTTGTGACCATCCTGTAACCATGAATCCATAATGCCTACTAAATCATATTCATTTGCAATGATTTGTGCTGTTAACTCATCAATCTTGTTATGAATGCTACTAGTTTTCAGGTAAAATGCCCTTATGCTGGTTTTCTTACCCTCATAATTTCCAACATTGCTGAGTTATCCTTCCTTTTCACTTCTTCCATAGTCTGCCTTGTAGTTAAACCCTCCTGCACACATACTGACTTGCTGCTTACCTTTTTATTTACCATCATGCTTCCTATTTGTTTTGCTTTTTCCTTCCCCCCAACTTACTAGTTCAAAGTTCTAGTGACCACCTTATTTATCCTTTTCACGAGAACATTGGTTCCTGATCAGCTCAGATGGAAACCGTCCCATCAGTACAGATTCCCTTGGTTCCAAAACTGACGCCAATCCCCCATGAAATGGAACTCTTCTTTCCCACACCACTCCCTGAGCCACGTGTTTACTTCCCTAAAGTTCCTTTCAATTTCCACGTGGCTCAGGCAGTAATCCGGAGATTATGACCCTTGAGGACCTATTCCTTAATTTTGTTCCTAGTGCTTGATAATCCCCAAAGGGGTCTTCCATCCGAGCCTGCTCCAATATCCTTTCATGCTGGTCAGAGATGTCCTGCACCTTGGCACTGGACAGGCAACACACCATGTGGGATTCCCCATCCGGCGTGCAAAGGATACTCTCTATCCCCCTAATTATAGAAACCCCTATACATACCACTATAAGGGCTCATTCCTGTGTTGTACAATTCTATGTGCTATATTTTAAGCCACTCATCATTCTGACTTGGAAATATATTGCCGTTCCTTCACTGTCACTGGGCCAACATCCTGGAATTCCCTCCATAATGGCATTGTGGGTCAACCCACATCGGGGGACTGCAATGTTTCATGAAGGCAGGTCACCACCACCTTCTTAAGGGCAATTAGGGACGGGCAATAAATACTGGCCAGCCGGCGATGCCCACATCCCACAAATGAAAATATGTTTAAAAATCTGCTTAGGCTGTCAACGAGATGCAGAGAAGCCTTCGGAGAAGGCTTCCCTAATTCAGGAGCTTTTCTGATTCTCTGCTGCAAGACTCACTTTAAGCCTGAAGAAAACTGGTTTATTTTTCTTTCAGCAGTTGCTGTAAGCTGTGATTTTTAACTAGGAAGTCAGAGTTAAGTGTGAACTAGTTCCTATGCCTCTTGCAAACCAATAACAGCCTTCAGAGAATGAAACCATTATAATGGGTAAAGAGCATGCCTTAGCATGGTTGGGACATGGGAAGTGTGGGGGGGGGGGAGAGGGGAAGTGAAGGGGTGTGTGTGATCAGGACTGGAGGATTGTTTTATATGGAACTTTGGAAATGGCTCATCACTCAACCTGGATTATCCAGCCCTGGAATCAAATCTGAGGAGCATAAGTTGCTGTTTTCAAAGTTTCGGGTTCATTAAATCAGAATCTCCCACCTCTGCATCCCCAGTGCAGTGACAGCATCGGGATTCCATTAGCTGCGGTTTTATGGTGCCCTTGGCATTGTGCTGAAAGTGAGATCACTTCTCACAGTGTGAAACTGCTGCCAGCTTTACAGAGGCAGCCTCCCAGTTGTGGCAGCTCAATGGGACATTGCAGTCTGAGTCATTATACATCTTGTGGGTACCTCAGGCAGGTAAGACAGTGCCTGCAGCCCCAGTGATCCTCCTTGCAGGGTTTACTCTGTTGTCAGTGGGTCTTTCCCCTTTGGCTGTATGAAAGTTTCAATATAATTTACTTCCGTAATGCAGATTCCTCCATTTTAAGGCACCCTAAGCTTTCCTGCCTGATGGAATCACCTGGAGGTAAATCACTGAGCTGGTCCACTGATGTCTAGTACAGGCTGAACATCTCACTTTTCAATTTGACGTCAATGTCCCGCAGCCCTTGGTGAATGTCAGCAAAGATGCTTTCAGGGAACTATGTCTATCTTCTTATACTCTATGATAGTATTATGGAAAGATTGTTAAGCCATTCTTAAAGTTATGGAGGATGATATAATTTGAGCTGGGCCTTGCAGTATTAATCAGTGTAAACCTATCATCCTTCACTGTCTTTGCTTCTCTTAAATTGACAACTTCTGGAGGCCACGCATGCCCAGTCAAACATGGAAATCCAGACATTGCTGTTAGTGATTATCTGCTACTCCATTAGGCAAGCTGTTGAACAGCCCCTCAGAATGCAATGAAGTAGAAATTGCTAAGCCAAAGAAAACTTGACCTTTTATTCTGTCAATTTGCTGTGAAATACCTTGAAAAAGTTGCATTTTTCCCAATATGAAGTAACTGGACTTTTAATGATGTAATTACCACGGAACTGCTTATGAGCCCTGAAGAACTAATTTAGATTTGTGGAAGGTCAAACTCTTCCATTATGGTAACAAATATTGCTTCAAAGAAAAATCAAGAATTTTGTTTATGACATTTCAGCTTCTACCTTAATTCCACATACATGTCCTAATCATTTATTTCATACTCTTCAATTTGAAATAAAAGTGAGGAAATGATCATTGCCTTCTACTGTCTAGTTTGCTGTCTGCACAAATACTTCAATATGATTGACTGCTTGCCCTGTTTGATGCTGAGAGCTCCCCTTGACTTGGCACTTGGTTTAAAAATTAAATTGCGAATGGGAAAATCTATAACATAGGCATTGCTGGATCTTTGTTAGCAGCATTGTTCAAGACTAGTAGGAATCGCCTTCACTTTACTGACCAGAAAATGTGTGCAAATGTCTTTCTTCAACTTCAAAATTGTCTTTGAATGCTCAGCTGGTTAAAAAAGAAGCTGCAAAGTACATGTTGTGATATTTATGATGTTGATGAAATATTTTCTTCACACTGTTGGATTATTCTTCACAGGATAAAATCAAAAATGCCACAATGAATTAGTATTTGAAGCTGTAAATAAAAAAGGTTTAGGCAAATGCATGTCAGGAAACCTGTCGTATTTTTGCTGTCCATTGCAAATTTGATTTCAGTGGAATAAGCTGCAGCTCCTAAAAATTTAATTTTATCTATCAAATGTAAGAAGGTAGTGACACAAATAAATTTAAAATTGAAGCTTCAGCTCATTTTTAAAAAGTACCCAACCATGATGAGAACTCTAGGGTGGGAAGCAAATGTTTTATGCATTCCTCTTTCCTTAGCGTCATTTTTAAATTTGCATTTACAAAATATTGATTCTAGTTGACAAGAGTAGATATAAATAAATAAAGAATCAAGTTACTGAGCTAATCATTTGATGATGCAGTTATCACAACTGATAAATTGATTCATGAAAGTTAATTTTCAAATACAGATGTTCTCACTTCAGATTTACATTGAGTTTTTCTGAATGTAGGCAAGGTGTTTTACATGGACAGGAAGTTATTTATATTAGTCAGAGGAAGTTTTCCAACTCTCACAATGATAACCATTCTTTATGGCTAGAAATAAAGTGACAAACATAGTTATTTGTTTTATTTGTAAATAATGATACAGGGTAGGTGTTGGATGAATATGTGGCTTAGAACAGAGCACTGACCTCTTTATAAAAGCAAATTACTGCAGATGCTGGAATCTGAAACCAAAAGAGAAAATGCTGGAAAATCTCAGCAGGTCTGGCAGCATCTATAAGGAGAGAAAAGAGCTGACGCTTCGAGTCTAACTGACCCTTTGTAAAAGCTGATGAGATTTCCCAGCATTTTCTCTTTTGGGCAATGACCTCTTTGATGCTCTACCCAATCTGATTTTTCCGACTATTATTAGTACAGCAATTTTTGTTTTATTCATTCACGGGATGTGGATATCACCTGCTCAGCCAGTATTTATGGCCTTTCCCTAATTGCGTAGAGGACGTGTAAGAATCAACTATATTGCTGTGGTCTGGAGTTACATATACCAGGTAATAACAGCAGTTTCCTTCCCTAAAGGACATCAGTGAATCCAGATGAGTTTTTGCAACAATCCACAATGGTTTCATGGTCATCATTAGCCTCTTAATGCCAAAGTTTTAAAAGAATTGAGTTCAAATTCCGCCATCTATTATAGCAGGATTCAAACTCATGTCCCCAGTATATTACTTGGGTCTCTGGATTAATATGTGAGTGATAAACTCACCAGGCCTTGACTCCTCGTTATATTAAATGTGATTATTATCTACACTAATTATAAAATGCATTCAGAATTTTATTCCCCACATATATTATACGAAGCAGTTCAATAAGACAATGTGCCATCACCTTCTCAAGGATAAATAGAGATAAGCAATAAATGTTATCCTTGTCAGCAACATTCTAAGAATTGATAACTTAAAACCAAACCAAAATAAAACAAAATTTTCTGGAGAACTGGCCACAGGTTGGCAGCATCTAAGGAGAGAGAAAGAGTTACGGGGTCAAGTCAGGCTCTTGGTGACGATCTCGGCAGCTGGCTGGACAGCAATTAGGCATTGCTGAGGCCAATATCGGGTCTTCACTTGGAATGTATGACTCCAGGAATGGAAAGTACACTGAGTAAATGTTGCTGGTCAGTCAGAGCAAGTTTCTCAGAAGCCACAGAGAAAGTTATGGCTGTTGCTGGGGAACCACCAGGATTATGGAGGATTAAAGAGGGATTTGATGATGGAAGCCATTTCTGACTTTAGCGGTCGTGGAGAGAGGGAGCTGGCTTTTGAGAAACAAGGACAAGAGAGTGATTCTTAGTAGAAAGCCCCTTCCCTATGTCCAGTTGTTCACTCAGGCACAGATCAAGGGAATTCCTTCCCCCCACTTATTGGGCAGTTAAGGGCCTCAATTGGCAATGGCTGAGAGATTCAACAAGGGGCCTCTAATCCTGAACTTAATTTGATTGGAGTCAACAATGTGGCAGGATATGGGTACAGTATTGCTCTTCTAATTCAATATGCTTCCCACCTTCAAGCTTATTACTTCCAAATACACCCAAGGTCCTTTAACAGTATAAAACCTCCAATCTCAAGCATCCAAGAAGGACAAGGGCAACAAATGCATGGATACATTGCATCACATCCAAGTTCATCTCCAAGCTGCACACCATCCTGACTTGGAACTATATCATCATTATTTCACAGTCGCTCAATCAAAAATTCAGGACTTTCTTCTGAACAGCCCTATGGGCATCTCTAAATTCCAAGGACTGCAGCAGTTGAAGGATAACACAAAGATCGGGGTGGGGGGGGGGTTGTGGATAGTGTAGAAGGTTGTCAAAGGATACAGCAAGACATAGATCAGTTGCAGATATGGGCAGAGAAATGATAGATGGAGTTTAATCCAGGCAAGTGTGAGGCGCTGCACTTTGGGAGATCAAATGTTCAGGCAAAGTATATAGTTAAAGGCAGGACCTTGAACAGCATTGCAGTACAAAGGGATCTTACAGTCCTGGTCCATAGCTCCCTGAAAGTGCCCACACAAGTGGATAGGATGGGAAAGAAGGCATTTGGCATGATTGCCTTTATTGGTCAGAACATCGAGCACTAGAGTCAGGAAACAATGTTGGAGTTTTATAAAGGTTTGGTTCGGCCACACAGAGTATTATGTTCAATTTTGATTGTCACATTATAGGAAAGATGTGGAGGCTTTGAAGAGGGGGCAGAAGAGGTTTATCAATATGATATCTGGATTAGAGGATATGAGCTAGAAGGAGAGGCTACACAAACTAGGTTTGTTTTCTCTGGTGCAGCGGAGACAGAGTGGACACCTCATAGTTTATAAAATTATGAGAGGCATAGATAGGGTTGACAGTCTAATACTTGGTGGCATGCATTTAAGGTGAAAGGAAGGAAGTTCAAAGGAGGTGTGAGGGGCATGTTTTTTTACAGTGGGTGGTGGAACATACTGCCAGAGGTACTGTGAAAGCAGATAAGATAGGAGCATTTAAAGGGATTTTAGATAAGCACATGAATAAGCAAGGAACGGAAGGATATGGAATGTAGGCAAGCAGAAGGGATTAGTTTAACATGGCACAACATTGTGGACCAAAGGCCTGTTCTTGTGCTGTACCTTTATATGTTCTAAGGTAGCTGTTCTATGTTATAAGTCACCATATGTTCTCAAGGGCGCTAAGTATTGGGCAATAAGTACTGATCCAGCATTGATACCCACATCCCATGAATGAACAACAATAAGTAGAAGACTCCATCCACGTCAAAGGTTGATGGTCTTTGCATTGTTGTGTTTTGCTTCTGTATTAGAGAAACAATTAATTTTGCTGTTCCAATTCTAATTGCACTGATTAGCCCTATGGACTAATTAATGGTGAAAATAATGTCAATTTTCAGTACTTTTATTTACATTCTTATTTTTGCTTCTGATACCAAATTAAAAAGCAATTTTAATGGAACCACATACTTGCTTTTAACAGTAAGTCTCAACTCTCAGATATTCTTGACCTTTTAATATCGGCCTGAAGTCTGCAAATCCTACTGATAGTTTAAGTGAAATTAAATATTGATCTGGACTGTGTTAATCTATTATTCAACTAAATAAAAGATTCATAACATCCTCAATTGGATTTTACTTGAACAACTATCTAAGGACTGACTCGTCATCTTCACAATAAACAAAGACCTTTCATGGTAGTTGGAATTTTGTTCATAAGAATTGCAGAATCATGTTTTACTGACCTTGTAACAGGTGTACAGAGATACATTCATTGAATGTGTTTCCTATTTTCTGATTTTCCTTGCAAGAATTGGCATTCTCAGAAGTCTTTCACAGACATATTAGATTGTAACTTAAGAGGGATGTGCGCATCCTTTAAAATAAAGTTTTGCGTTTTCTTCACTTTTCTTGAATTTGTGATTTTAGTCACCCAGCCAAGATGGTCGGCAAACAATCTGTTTACATGACACAACAGAACTGACTGACACCACCAAGAGTGTCGGACTGAAAAGCACACCCATAATAATTAATTCCCATTTTGGATCCTCTCTGAAGAACTCAGCCAAGCTAAGAAAGCTATGAGTCATTCTGGGTAAGGAAACATACCCCAGATTTTGGTATGAGCAATGGATGGCATTCACTGCTCATTGTGTTTACAGCTCCATGAATCATGTTGTGGATTTTTGTGCAGCAGTTTCTTCTCATTGGGAGTCTGATGCTGAACAGTACATTAAACTCAACAGGGAACCTGGGACCAGCAACATTGTGTCCCTTTAGCTGGTCAGAGCAATTGCAACTATATTGCCATTCCTTCACTGTCACCGGGTCAAAATCCTGAAAGTCCCTGCCTAACAGCACTGTGGGTGTGCCTACACCCTGACAAATGCATCCGTTTAAGAAGGCAGCTCAGCACCACCTACTCATGATCAATTAGGGATGAGTAATAAGTGTTGGCCTAGATGGTGACATCTGCATCTATGAATGAACAAAGAGGAATAAATTATATTTGGCTGATGAAGTGTGAGATAAGGTGCTGACCCACACAGAGAGATGAGCAGGGACACGGTGCACAATAAGACTCAAGGTTGCCATATCCCAGAGGGCCATGGTCAGTCGATGAAGATTAATAATTGAGTGGCTGCATGTAATGGATACTCCTGCGCAGGATTCATCATTGAAGGAGTTAACTTGGAGTGAACAATTGAGGTTGCTCAAACTGTCTAAAGGTTTATAAGTTATCACAGCTTCAAATTACCATTTATGTGGTAAGGGCTGCAAACAATTTGAATTTTGAGAGAGTAGAAACCTTTCTGGTTAACAAATGCAACTGACTGCTGTGAAATTTGAGGTCTATAATTCCTTGGACGTAAGTGAATCCTGCCATGGTCCCAATGAGATTGTCATCTCAGCCTGACTTGTCCAAAATCTGATAGATTGTCATATCCTCTTCAGCCACTGGTACACTATCCACTTGATATTCACATGGGCCTCTAATTGAGAGATCCCATTAATGTCTCCACATATTCCCTGCATCAAGCCTGATGGGAAAAAAAGAAGTTGAGAGTCATGGCCTCCTACAGTACCACAGGCTGCAACCGCATCTCAATGGTGCAACTTACGCTCAGCATTTCACCTGTGCATTTTGGGGGGACTAGTGTATTGACATCTCCCCAGTGCCAAGCCTTTGTAAACCTTTTCAGGTAGATAACGCTTTCTTCAAAAATTTCACACAGTGTGTAACTCTGGGCCCTTCTAGTGATGCTTTTGTTCACTACAGGGGACCTGGGAAACATCTTTCCACTAATACATCTCTGTTGTGATTTTCAATGCTGAAGTCCTTCTAAAGCTTTGGGTTTTTGACCTGAGCTTGCCTGATTGTAAATGAAGTAGACCTGAATGGCTATTTAACTCCACAATAACATTTAAAATCTGAAGAGGTTCAGTAATATTTATGATTCATCTCCTCACAAAAAGTTCACTTACAACTGAACAGACAAGCCCCAATATTTTCAGGCATCTTTACTGAGCATATACGGCACTGAGCAAGTAGCACAACATCAGGACCCTCAAGGATTTTGAATACTGACTGTCTTGGCATGATACCAGTGTAGCAAAGATTATGAAGGAGCAGTGCAAACCCATACAACATGGAGGTTATATTTTGGATGCTAACAATCCAGAAACTCAAACTAAAGAGCTGGAGAACTAAGTTCATTTTTTCACAGTAAGAAATAAGGAACTTAAATTCTGCTATAGAAATATATCGGGATTTAAAGTTCATTATCAATAATAATCACCATTTGGCTGCTAGAATGCCAAAAAGACATTTGACTTACTCCTGACCATTTGGAAAGGTAATCAGTCACCTTATCCGGCTGATCTACATCTCCAGTAAGGTGTTGATCTTAGTTACCTTGTGAATGGCTAAAAAAGCCACTCAATGGTCAGGAAGGTGGCTAATCCAGAACAATTAGAGATGTGTAATAAATATTGGTTATATCTGGCAAGAATAATTCTGGGAGACTTTGAAAGTAGACTAAAAGGGATGATGACAGAAGATAGTGGAGGCATTCAGTTCAAAGTCTTCCTATTCATTAGTGTTAATAGCTGATGTTTCAAGTTACTGTCCATCGGGCATTGATCTTCCTAAGGCAGAGAGAGGGTGGAGGAGAAAAGAGCTTTCAGTATTTTTGCTGTTACCTGTCCATGTTGATATCCCTTTGCTTTGATGCTCAAAGGCTGCTGCTGATATACCATTCCTTTGCAGTTTAGGTGTCTGTGTCACTGTTTTTCAAATTTGAATAGCTTTAGGCAACCTTTTATCTCACAGTACATGAATTTATCATTCAAGTATAAGTAACAGAAGGGATGCACATTTCTTAATGGCCCCCTCTTGGTTAAAATGGTAATTCCAATGTAACCTCGGTGGTGGGCAAGTTGTCGGAGGGATTCCTGAGGGATAGGATGTACATGTATTTGGAAAGGCAAGGACTGATTAGGGATAGTCAATATGGCTTTGTGCATGGGAAATCATGTCTCACAAACTTGATTGAGTTTTTTGAAGAAGTAACAAAGAGGATTGATGAGGGCAGAGTGATAGATGTGATCTATATGGACTTCAGTAAGGCGTTCGACAAGGTTTCCCATGGGACATTAATAAGCAAGGTTAGATCTCATGGAATACAGGGAGAACTTGCGATTTGGATAGAGAACTGGCTCAAAGGTAGAAGACAGAGGGTGGTTGTGGAGAAGGGTTATTTTTCAGACTTGAGGCCTGTGACCAGTGGAGTGACACAAGGATCAGTGCTGGGTCCTCTACTTTTTGTCATTTACATAATTGATTTGGATGCGAGCATAAGAGGTACAGTTAGTAAATTTGCAGATTGCACCAAAACTAGAGGTGTAATGGACAGTGAAGAGGATTACCTCAGATTACAACAGGATCTTGACCAGATGGGCCAATGGGCTGGGAAGTGGCAGATGGAGTTTAATTCAGATAAATGCAAGATGCTGCATTTTGGGAAAGCAAATCTTAGAAGGACTTGTACACTTAATGGTAAGGTCCCAGGAAGTGTTGCTGAACCAAGAGGCCTTGGAGTGCAAGTTTATAGTTCCTTGAAAGTAGAGTGGCAAGTAGATAGGATAGTGAAGAAGGTGTTTGGTATGGTTTCCTTTATTGGTCAGAGTATTGAGTACAGGAGTTAGGAGGTCATGTTGTGGCTGTACAGGACATTGGTTAGGCTGTACAGGACATTGTTGGAATATAGCGTGCAATTCAGCTCTCCTTTCTATCGGAAAGATGTTGTACAACTTGAAAGGGTTCAGAAAAGATTTACAAGGATGTTGCCAGGGTTGGAGGATTTGAGCTATAGGGAGAGGTTGAACAGGTTGGGGCTGTTTTCCCTGGAGCGTCAGAGGCTGAGGGGTGACCTTATAGTGGTTTACAAAATTATGAGGGGCATGGCTAGGATAAATAGGCAAAGTCTTTTCCCTGGGGTGGGCGAGTCCATAACTAGAGGGCATAGGTTTAGGGTGAGAGGAGAAAGATATAAAAGAGACCTGAGGGGCAACGTTTTCACACAGAGGGTAGTACATGTATGGAATGCAGAGGATGTGGTGGAGGCTGGTACAACTGCAACATTTAAAAGGCATTTGGATGGGTATATGAATAGGAAAAGATGGGGTACTGGGCTAATGGTCGGATACTTGGTAGTGTGGATGAGCAGAGGGATTTTGGTGTCCATGTACACAGATCTCTGAAAGTTGCCACCCAGGTAAATAGTGCGGTAATGAAGGCATATGGCGTACTGGCTTTTATTGGTAGAGGAATTAAGTTCCAGAGCCCTGAGGTCATGTTGCAGTTGTATAAGATTCTGGTGCGGCCGCATCTGAAGTATTGTGTACAGTTTTGTTCGCCATACTATAGGAAGGATGTGGAGGCACTGGAACGGGTGCAGAAGAGGTTTACCAAGATGTTGCCTGGTATGGTAGGAAGATCGTATGAGGAAAGGCTGAGGCACTTGGGGCTGTTTTCATTGGAGAAAAGAAGGTTTAGGGGTGACTTGATAGAGGTGTACAAGATGATTAGGGGTTTAGAAAGGGTTGACCATGAGAACCTTTTTCCACGTATGGAGTCAGCTATTACAAGGGGGCATAGCTTTAAATTAAGGGGTGGTAGGTATAGGACAGATGTTAGGGGTAGATTCCTTACTCAGCGAGTCGTGAGTTCATGGAATGCCCTGCCAGTAGCAGTGGTGGACTCTCCCTCTTTATGGGCATTTAAACGGGCATTGGATAGGCATATGGAGGATAGTGGGCTAGTGTAGGTTAGGTGGGCTTGGATCGGCGCAACATCGAGGGCCAAAGGGCCTGTACTGCGCTGTATTTTTCTATGTTCTATGTTCTAAAGGTTTGGAGGGATATAGACCGGGTGCTGGCAGGTGGGACTAGATTGGGTTGGGATATCTGGTTGGCATGGACAGGTTGGACTGAAGGGTCTGTTTCCATGCTGTACATCTCTATGACTCTATGACTTTATAACCACACTCGTAGATTCCATATGAATTGGTTGGGCTTTTCATGTGATCACAGCAGCCATTTTAAGTCAGTATGTACTTTTTTGAAATGATGTTTAGTCCATGGAAGTTTCAGATATGAAAGTCAAATGATAAAAGTTGAATAGTGATTGACCAATTTTACTACATTTGTAACAATGTTAAGGATACGACAATGGCTTCAGGGCACCTCAGAGTGGTAGGTGCTGTGCAGAAAAACATTGAATTTTATAACAAATTCTGACTTTCAAGCAGAAATGTATTGTAATATACCTTTACAAATTTTATGAGTTAAGTTTATTCTTGGACAAAAAAAAAGCTGGCTTGCTGGTAACAGTGAAATATCTTGAAAGAATATCAAGTAATGCTTATTGTTCTGTTAAGCTACAAGGAAATTATCCTTCACTTATACTTTTCATGTAATGAAGATAAAACCACCAAAGTATTACTCTCTTATTAGAAAGAAGACTGGAGTTATGAAGGTAACTGCAGCTTAGATAAGGGGAGAGGACAAGAAGGATATTCCTTCACAGTAATCTCAGCCAACTGCAGGAATTGAACCCACATTGCTGGTACCACTTTGCATTGCAAACCCACCATCCAACCATCTGAGTTTACCAATAGCAGTTTAAAGGGCAAGGATTTACATAGACATTACAAAGAGATAGAATGGCAGAATGTTATTGATTATTTCTGGTCAGCACTTTTTAAATTATATCAGTCAAGAAATAAGTAAGTAAACTATTTTAACAAATTTCAAAGCAATTTCAATGCAATTCTTTTATTGAAATAAATATGATAGTAATTTTACAATTATTAGATTTAAAATGATTTAAACTATTTTCAGAACGAGCACTGTTGAAGCATCCCCAGAACAGAATTCTATGAGTTGGCTACTATAATGCTGATACCCGTGAAAATGGGATAGCTTGTTAAATAATGCAAAACTGATTGTTAAGGATGTACCAAGGTGATCATTATTGCCAAATTTGGGTAATAAAGTTTATACTTGTGGAATGCTAAATCTTTTCAGTGATAAAAATAGCCAGTTTTTTTCAATGAAAATGTTTTTAAAAATATTATCAATCTTTATTTTAGCTTTTATCTTAACCCAATCATACTTGTTTGTTTCACCATTTGGAAATTAAAATTGAAAGTGAAAGAAACTCCTGTTTTCTTGATTGAAAGAATATGCAAATGTGATTGCCAGTCCTGTTTGCTGGCATCATTTTTGCTGCAATCATGGTGATCTAGTTGATTGTTGCTTGATTTAAGAGTCAGTTGAGGGATAACCAATGACAAATAAATCACTAAATCTTTATGAGCTGCTTTCTACAATGTCAATACCTTGGCTTTATGGCTGACTATAGAATCCAAGGCATTCATTAGAGTTTCAGTGGGATAGGGGTGAGAGTTCAGCTGTGTGTTACACTTAAAATAATGGTGTAGATTATAGGGATCTAAATCACTTCTCCAAGAATGGATACATATAACCAAGTTATTCTGAGCTCAGTGCTTTCACTTCACCACAGCTTGATAATCTTACAAATGTTGAACTGGTCATTAATTCATTCATAGTTTACCACATATTTTGATAGTTCAAAGGGTCGAGTAGTAATCAAAAGCTATCAGAAGACTCTGATCAGTGTTTAAAATACATTACTGATTTCTTCAAGCTTGTCATTTTATAAACTGGATTGATCCATTTGCATTGTCTGAGAAACAACTTTTGCCTGACCACTTCCTGGAGCTGCAGAGATAGGTAATAGAGCTCAACATACTGATTAATAAATACGTCCATATGTTTTTGGAGGAACTGGGATGTTCTGTTTCTGATGTGCCTTTGAGTTCATTGTGACATATTCGCTTTTGGATTACAGGAAAAAATGGGGCAAGTTAGCAATGGTGTGATGGCTGTTCATTAGGTAGAAAGTTCCATTCCCTTGAGTGGTGGGTGCAATGGTGAGGCATGTGGGAAAATATGATGTAAATTTTTAAGATGTTGGAATCTTGATGTTGAGTAAATTATTTCCAATTTTCTTTTTGTTAATGAGTGGTAATCATTTTATTTCCATCCATTTGCATGGCATTAATTGGTTCATTTCAATGCAGATTCCAATTCTCCTCTCTTTCTTCAAAAATCTAAATTGAACCAGTTGCTGATAATGAAAGTCAATCTGGTTACCTGAAGGCAACAGCTCAATACTTGCTTCTCCAGGTCTTCATCCAACTCAGTTTTTATTACATTGTCCCTGTTTGCTCTATGAACATTGTGTCCAAATAAATCAGTGTCAACAAACCAACAACCTCACTACGTCATCATGCCTCATGTTGAATCAACTGACACATCATTAACAGTCCTTCAGGGCCTCAATTTGGAGCTGAGAACTCCTCTGACTTGTATACTTGAGCAAGATTGCTTTGCATGCACATCGCCATGTGTCGACACAGGATAGCTATTAGTTTCACTTCTTAGCACTCATGCAGTCTGTGCTCTCTTGGCTTGCATTGTGTTTTAGTGCATGGGAAAGGTGGAAACTTGTGATAATTTAGAGCACTGAGCAAACAAACGGGTGAACACATTAGAGTACAGCACCATGTTACATCAATATCATGACTATAGCGTGTTCCAGAAGTTTACTACATATGCTTCAACCAAACAGCCATATGTGAAAGTCAAAGAATAGCAGCCTATAATGGAGTCAAGGGGAATTTCAGTCAGTCGGGGGTATCACCAGTCAAATGGCTAATCTGATTCCAGTCCCCAGATTACAGCTACTTTTACTAGAACACTTTGGAGACATTAGTCTGGGGGACTAGCCAATGGTCGGCACAACATCGTGGGCTGAAGGGCCTGTTCTGTGCTGTACTGTTCTATGCTCTATGTTCTATGTTTCCCACAATGAGACAAAGGGAGTTACAGAATATGATGACAGTGGATGATGAGCAGTTAGTGGTGTTGCTGGAGCAGAAGAAGAGGTGCCCACAATAAGTGATTAGGAAGAATGGAGGGCAGAAAGGGTTGATGATTGGGAGGATGAGATTTGTTCTTTACATGGATTACAGTGGTTCATGATGGCAGCTTACCATCACCTTCTCAAAGACAACTAGTGACAGGCAATAAATACTAGCTGGCCAGTAACATCCACATTCCATGAGGGAATAAAAAGGTTACATAAAAGAATAAAGGTTGCAGATCATAAGCCTGGGTGAAATGAGTTTGCAGAGCCAGCATTAGAGTGCGTGGTGACACTGAGTGTGAGGCCACAGAGAGGAGATGGTGGCACTTACTCTTGCAGAGTTCAGATGATCATTCATCATCTTCTTGTGCTGTGGTGCTTCACATTTGCCCTGTGACACGACATTGACCCAGGCCTCTAGCTCAGTCCAGGCTGAGGAAAAGGCACTGCTCTGTTCTCCACCAACCAATCCACTAGCTCCCTCAGGTCTCCATTTTTACAGACTGGTGAGGAGAGAGATTGGAGAGAAGCGATGGCTGCCAGGAACATAAATTTTCCCACTTGAAAAGGGACTTACCTCAGTAGTCAGGCCTCCATTTTTTACAGAGCGGCAAGAAGAGAGGGCAGAGAGAAGCGAAGGCTGCCAGGAAGGTGAATTTTCCAACTTAAAAAGGAATTTACCTCGGTAGTCGGGCCTCTGTTTTTTACAAAGCAGCAAGAAGAGAGGGTGGAGAGAAGCGAGGACTATCGGGAAGGTAAGTGATTGTTTTTTAACTGGATGAGATGTAAACCTGAGACCCAACACAATAGGGTCTCCTCCCCACCCACCTCCTCTAACCTTAATAAGAATCTGTAAACTCAGTAGATTCTTAAGGTTTTCTTTTTTCTCTCTTCCTTGTTTAGTCCTGTGTGGGCTTTCAGATTGGCGGCATAAGGCTAATAGAGCAGTATTCCTGATGAAGGGCTTTTGCCCGAAACGTCAATTTTCCTGCTCCTCGGATGCTGCCTGAACTGCTGTGCTTTTCCAGCACCACTCTAATCTAGACTAATAAGGCAGTTGCACGTTCCTCCTGCAAAATGTGGCAGGTGAGAGACACGTCATTTTTCTCCGCTGGTCACATCTGCAGGAAGTGCACCCAACTCTAGCTCCTCGAAAACTGAGTTAGGGAACTGGAGCTGGAACTGGATGAACTGCGGATCATCTGGGAGGCTGAGGGGGAAATTGTGAGGATGTACAGGGAGGTAGTCATTCCTCAGACACAGGATAAGGAAGCTGGGTTACAGTCGGGAAGGAAAGGGAACCGACAAACAAAGCAGGGATCCCCTGTGGCCATTCCCCTCAGCAATATGTATACTATTCTGGGTACTGTTGGTGGGGATAGTCTACCAGGGGAAAGCCATAGTTGTCACTGAGCCTGGCACTGTGGCTCAGAAGGGAAGGGGGGAGAATAGAAAAGTGCTAGTGGTAGGGAACTCAATAGTTAGATGGATTGACAGAAAATTTTGTGGTCAGGAACGGGACTCCCGGATGGTATGTTGCCTCCCTAGTGCCAGGGTCCGGGATATCACCAATCGGGTTTACAAGATTCTGAAGGGGAAGGGTGAGCAGCCAGAAATCGTGGTATATATTGGCACCAATGACATAGCCAGGAAAGGGATTGAAGATCTGAAAAGTGACTACAGAGAGCTAGGTTGGAAGCTGAAGAGAAGGACGAGTAGAGAAATGTTCTCAGGTGTGCTACCGGTGCCACAAGATAGTGAAATGAGGAACAGTCAGCGAATGCAGCTTAACACGTGGCTGCGAGGCTGGTGCAGGAGGGAAGGCTTCTGATACTTAGACCATTGGGATGCCTTCTGGGGAAGGTGGGACCTGTACATGAAGGATGGGTTACACCTGAACTGGAGGGGCACAAATGTCCTGGGTGGGAGATTTACTCATGTGTTTCGGGAGGGTTTAAACTAGTTTGGCAGGTGGTGGGAATCAGAGCCACATGTCTGAGGTGGGGTAGTTGTGGATGGGGCAGTGACAGGATGTAGTGAATCTTTCAGTAAGGTTTTTCTTGTGATGAAACAAAGGGATCAGTTAAAGTGTGTCTGCTTTAACGCAACGAGTGTCAGAAATAAGAGTGATGAACTTAGAGCATGGATCAGCACTTGGGACTATTATGTTGTGGCTATAACAGAGATGTGAGTGTCACAGAGGCAGGAATAATTGCGAGTTTTGTTTCAGAGTTTAGGACATTTAAAAAGAACAGGGAGTGGGGAAAAGAGGAGAGGGTGTAGCATAGTTAATCAGAGAATGCGTCACAGCTACTGAAATGAAGGTTGTCGAAGAAGGTTTGTCTACTGAGTCAGTATGGGTGGAAGTTAAGAACAGCAAGGGAGCAGCCACCGCATTGGGGTTTTTCTACAGACTCCCTAATAGCAGTAGGAGATTGACAAACTCACAGGCGGGCAGATTTTGGAAAACTGCAGATGGAACAGGGTTGTTGTTATGGTTGACTTCAACTTTCCCAATATTGACTGGAACCTCATTATTGCGGATGGTTTGGATGGTGCCATTGTTGTCAGGTGTGTTCAGGAGGGTTTCCTTACTCAGTATGTAGACAGGCTGATGAGGGAGAGACCATTTTGGATTTGATGCTCGGCAATGAGCCAGGACAGGTGTCAGATCTCACGGTGAGAGAACATTTTGGTGACAGTGACCACAGCTGCCTCACATTTACCAGAGCCATGGAGAGGGAAAGGAGCAGTTACCATGGGAAGGTATTTAATTGGGGAAAAGGAAATTATGACGCTATCAGGCAAGAGTTGGGAAGTATAGATAGGGAGCAATTGTTCCACAGAAAGGGCACTACGGACATGTGGAAATTGTTTAAGGAGCAGTTGTTGTGAATGATGCATAAATTTGTTCCTCTGAGACAGGCAAGAAGGGGTAAGATTAACGAGCCTTGGATGATGAGAACAGAGGATCTTCTCGTCAAAAGGAAGAAGGCAGCTTACATAAGGTGGAAGAAGCAAGATTATAGCACAACTTTACAGGATTACAGGCTTACCAGAAAAGAGCTCAGAAATGGACTGAGGAGAGCCAGGAGGGGGTGCAAAAAAGGCTTGGCAGGAAGGATTAGGGAGAACCCAAAGGCATTTTACCCAAAGGAATAAGAGAATGATCAGGAAGAATGTAAGGCCGGTCAGGGATAGTGTAGAGAACTTGTGCGTGGAGTCTGAGCAGTTAGGGGAAGCCCTAAATGAGTTTTTTGCTTCACTTTTCACTAAGGAAAGGGACCTTGTTGTGAATGAGAACTTTGAGGAGCTGGAAAACAGGCTTGAACAGATCAAGATTGATGAAGTTGATGTGCTGGAAATTCTGGAAAACATTAAGTCTGATAAATCCCCAGGGACAGACCAAATTTATCCTAGGCTGCTCTGGGAAGCGAGAAAGGAGGTTGCGAACCACTGATCTTTGCTTCCTCACTCTCCACAGGAGTCATACCGGAGGATTATTGTTCCTCTTTTCAAGAAGGATAATAAGGAAATCCTGGCAATTACAGACCAGTCAGTCTTACAACTGTGGGTTTTGAAAAGAATTCTGAGAGATAGCATTTATGACTATTTGGAAAAGCATAGAGTGATTAAAAGCAGTCAGCATGGCTTTGTGAGGGGCAGGTCATGCCTCACAAATCTAAATGAGTTCCTTAAGGAGGTGATGAGACAGGTTGACAAAGGTCATGCAGTAGATGTAGTGTATGTGGACTTCAGCAAGGCATTTGATAAAGTTCCCCTTGGTAGGCTCATTCAAAAAGTCAGGAGGTATGGGATATAGGGAGATTTGGCTCTCTGGATTCAGAATTGGTTGGCTGACAGAAGGAAGAGAGTGGTTGTAGATGGAAAGTATTCTGCTTGGAGGTCAGTGTTGAGTGGTGTCCCACAGGGCTCTGTTCTTGTGCCTCTGCTCTTTGTTGTTTTTATAAATGACTTGGATGAGGAGGTTGATGGGTGAGTTAGTAAATTTGCAGATGACACAAAGCTTGGAGGTGCCGTTGATAATATCGAGGGCTATTGCAGGCTGCAGCATGACATAAACAGGATGCAGAGTTGGGCTGAGAAATGGCAGATGGGGATCCACCTGGATAAATGTGAAGTGATGCATTTTGGAAGGTCCAACTCGAATGCTGAATATAGGATTAAAGACAGGATCCTTGGCAGTGTGGAGGAACAGTGGGATCTTTGTGTTCAATTGCATAGATCTCTCAAAGTTGGCAACCAAGTGGATAGGGTTGTTAAGAAAACATATGGTGTTTTGGCTGTCATTAACAGGGGGATCGAGTTTAAGAGCCGTGAGATATTGCTGCTGCGCTACAAAACCCTGGTGAGACCACACTTGGAATATTGTGTCCAGTTCTGGTTGCCCTATTATAGAAAAGATGCGGAAGCTTTGGAGAGGGTGCAAAGAAGGTTTACCAGGACGCTGCCTGGTCTGGAAGGCTTGTCTTATGAAGAGAGGTTGACTAAGATTGGACTTTTCTCTCTGGATAGAAGGAGAAAGAGAGGAGACCTGATCGAGGTGTACAAGGTAATGAGAGGCTTGGATAGAGTTGATAGCCAGAGACTTTTCCCCAGGGCAGGACTGACTGCCAAGAGGAGTCATAGTTTGAAGATATTTGGAGGGAGGTATAAAGGAGACATCACAAGTAGGTTCTTTATGCAGAGAGTTGTGAATGCATGGAATGCATTGCCAGTGGTGGTGGAAGCAGAGTCATTAGGGACATCAGTTGAATAAAGGGAACTATGGAGCTATGAGGGAGGAGCTGGCCAAAGTTCAATGGTGCAATACCTTAGCAGAGATGACAGTGGAGGAACAATGGCAGATATTTCTGTGTATAATGCAGAAGATGCAGGATCAGTTCATTCCAAAAGTGAAGAAAGATCCTAGGAGGAGGCATGAGTGGGCATGGCTGATGAGGGAAGTTAAGAAACATATAAAGTTAAAAGAGAAAAAGTAAGTATAACATAGCATAGATAAGTGGGAAAACGGAGGACTGGGAAGCTTTTAAAGAACAACAGAGGATTACTAAGAAGGAAATACGCAGAGAAAAAATGAGGTACGAAGGTAAACTGGCCAAAAATATAAAGGAGGATAGTAAAAGCTTTTTTAGGTATGTGAAAGGCAAAAAAATGATTAAGTCTAAAATTGGGCCCTTGAAGACAGAAATAGGGGAATATATTACGGGGAACAAAGAAATGGCAGAAGAATTGAATTGGTACTTCAGATCTGTGTTCTCTGGGGAAGACACAAGTAATCTCCCTGAGGTAACAGTGGCTGAAGGACTTGAACTTAAGGGAATTTATATTTGCCAGGAATTGGTGTTGGAGAGACTGTTCTGTCTGAAGGTTGATAAGTCCCCGGGGCCTGATGGTCTACATCCCAGGGTACTGAAGGAGGTGGCTCGAGAAATCGTGGATGCGTTGGTGATTATTTTCCAGAGTTCGATAAATTCGGGATCGGTTCCTGCAGATTGGAGGGTGGCTAATGTTGTACCACTTTTGAAGAAAGGAGCGAGAGAGAAAGAAGGAAATTATAGACCAGTTAGTCTGACCTCAGTGGTGGGAAAGATGCTGGAGTCTATTATAAAGGATGAAATTACGACACATCTGGATAGTAGTAACAGGATAGGTCAGAGTCAGCATGGATTTATGAAGGGGAAATCATGCTTGACTAATCTTCTGGAATCTTTTGAGGATGTAACTCTGAAGATGGACAAGGGAGATCCAGTAAATGTAGTGTACCTGGACTTTCAGAAAGCTTTTGATAAAGTCCCACATAGGAGGTTAGTGAGCAAAATTAGGGCGCAAGATATTGGGGGCAAAATACTAACTTGGATTGAAAGTTGGTTGGCTGACAGGAAACAAAGAGTAGTGATAAACGGCTCTATTTCGGAATGGCAGGCAGTGACCAGTAGGGTACCGCAGGGATCAGTGCTGGGACCACAGCTTTTTACAATATATATTAATGATATAGAAGATGGTATTAGTACTAACATTAGCAAATTTGCTGATGATACTAAGCTGGGTGGCAGGGTGAAATGTGAAGAGGATGTTAGGAGATTACAGGGTGACCTGGACAGGCTAGGTGAGTGGTCAGATGCATGGCAGATGCAGTTTAATGTGGATAAATGGTTATCCACTTTGGTGGCAAGAATAGGAAGGCAGATTACTACCTAAATGGAATCAATTTAGGTAAAGGGGCAGCACAAAGAGATCTGGGTGTTCTTGAAGGTAAGCATGCAGGTACAGCAGGTAGTGAAGAAGGCTAATAGCATGCTGGCCTTCATAACAAGAGGGATTGAATATAGAAGCAAAGACGTTCTTCTGCAGCTGTGCAGGGCCCTGGTGTGACCACACTTGGAATATTGTGTGCAGTTCTGGTCTCCAAGTTTGAGGAAAGACATTCTGGCTATTGAGGGAGTGCAGCGTAGGTTCACGAGGTCAATTCCTGGAATGGCGGAACTACCTTACGCTGAAAGACTGAAGCGATTGGGCTTGTATACCTTTGAGTTTAGAAGACTGAGAGGGGATCTGATTGAGACATATAAGATTATTAAAGGACTGGACACTCTGGAGGCAGGAAACATGTTTCCGCTGATGGGTGAGTGCCAAACCAGAGGACACAGCTTAAAAATACGGGGTAGACCATTTAGGACAGAGATGAGGAGAAACTTCTTCACCCAGAGAGTGGTGGCTGTGTGGAATGCTCTGCCCCAGAGGGCAGTGGAGGCCCAGTCTCTGGATTCATTTAAGAAAGAGTTGGATAGAGCTCTCAAGGATAGTGGAATCAAGGGTTATGGAGATAAGGCAGGAACAGGATACTGATTAAGGATGATCAGCGATGATCATAATGAATGGTGGTGCAGGCTCGAAGGGCAGAATGGCCTACTCCTGCACCTATTGTCTATTGTCTATTATCCTATCCATGCCCCTCATGATTTTCTAAATCTCTCTAAGGCTATCCTTAGTCTCTGATGCTCCAGGGAAAAAGCTTCAGCCTTTTCAGCCCCTCCCAATAACTCAAAGCCTCTAATCCAGGCAACATCCTTGCATACCTCTTCTGCACCCTTTCAAGTTGAACTACATCCTTCATATAGACGGGCAACTAGAATTATACGCAGTATTCTAAAATGTCTTGTATAGCTGCAACATCACATCCCAACTCCTTTACTTAATGCTCTGACCAATATGAATCGAGTGATCTTTTAATCTTCTAAATCCTAGCAGATTAAAAACCTAGTCTCAAGCCTTTCTTCATAACTCAACTAGTCCAAATGTTAGTTCGATAAATCCTCTCTGAATTGTTTCCAATGCAATTACATTCTTTCTTACTTAAATAAGGACACCTATATTTTACACTGTATTACAAAGGTAGTCTTACCAATGGTGTGTAACTGAAGCATTACCTCCTTTCTCTTGCATTAAACTCCCCCTCAATAAAACATAACAACCTATTAGCTTTCCTGATTACTTTGCTGTACATATGTATGAACCTGCTGTGGTTCATGCAGGAGGACACTCAGATCTTGCTTCATCTCAAAGCTCTGCAACCTCTGACTGGAAAATATTCTTACTTTTTACTCAAACTGTCAAATGGTTAATTTCATTCTTTTCTATATTGTACTCTGTTTGACAGATCTTATTCATTTACTTAAGCTATCCATATACGTTGGCTGTCTTCTTATGTCCTCTTCACAACTTGCTTTCCTTCCTATCTTTGTGTCAAATGTAGCAAACAAACCTTTGATCAATTCATCCAAATTACTTACATAAATTGTAAAAGAGTAGCTCCAGCATTGATTCCTGTGGCACAATTTTCATTTCATCTTGCCAACCAGAAAATTACCCATTTATGTCTTCACTCCATTTTCTGATAGTTAGCCAATCTTCTATCCATGAACATGTGTTAACTCCATCCCATGAGCTTTTAGTTTTTGTAATAACCTTTGAACTAGCACTTAATCAAATGCCTTTTGCAAATCTAATACCAGTCACACCCTATCTGTTACTTCCTCAAAGTGCTCTAATAAATTGGTGAAATATGGCTTACTTTTCACAAGCCATACTAACTCTGTCTGACTATTTTCAGATTTTCTGACTGCCCTACTATATCTTCTTTAATAACAGTTTCTAACATTTTCACTATGGTGGATGTTAAACTAATAAACCCATAGTTTCCTGCTTTCTGTCTTCTTTCCTTTTGAATATAGGTGTAACTTTAGATATTTTTAAATTTAATGCAGCCTTCTCCAAATCTAAGACAGTTTGCAAAATTAAAACCAATGCATCAACTATCTCTAAGACTCTAGAATAAATTCCATCTGGACATAAGGAGTTGTCTGCCTACAACACAAACAATTTGCTTAATACCATTTTCATGGTGATTACAATTTTCTTGACTTCTTCCCTTTCTTCCATTTCCTGGTTTACAGCTATTCTGGGATGTTATCGTATCACTTATAGATTTCCCTAATGTTCTAATTTTTCCTTCCTTGTGTATTGCTGAGGCATACAGTTTGTTGCATTAATTGGGACAATTTGCAATGTGATGTAATTTGTGTGCTTTTTTAAATGTAAAGTTGCCATAGTCCCAGAGGACTGTTTTTCTATTAGAGATAGAGAACTGGTGTTGCTTTAATCAAAGGATCACCTCATCCCAGGAGAGGGGCGAGGTTGAGCAGGTGGGGCTGTCCTGGTAACCTCAGCCATAAAATACATTAATACAATTCATTTTGGATTTTGGATTTTGAATTAGTGGCATGTGTGTTTTGTCTGAGTACTTATCAATATTTCTGGAGCCAAAATATTTTGTTTGAAGCTGGTATGATAGAGATAGTTCTTGAGGTGCAAATGGGAATTTGATTCCATGGGAGAGTTTTATGAACAGATAGAATAATCATTGAAGAGCATTAGGCTGCTTTCAGTTAGAAGGATCAAGGATTGATTTTTGTTTTGCTTAGAAAAATCAACCATTGCTTGGGAACAATTTAGTTTCAGTTTGCACAAGTTAATATATATCAGAAGACAGTTCTCTTGTATCAAAAGGTTAGTTTAGATAAAATCAGATTACATCAGTGTATGGGTTTAGTTTGAAAGTCACAGACCATAAGTCCATAAAACCATAAGACCATAAGACCATAAGAAATAGGAATAGAATTTGGCTCTTCACCCCAACAACCATTCAATGAGATCATGGCTGATTTGAAAATCCTCAACTCTATTTTCTTGGATTTTACCTATATTCCACAACAATCTTACTGATTAAATCTATCTCAGCCTTGAATATACTTAATATTTCAGCCATAACAGTCCTCTGCAAGAAACAAGAACCACAAATTCACTATTCTCGGAGAGAAAATCATCCTCATCATCTCTGTCTTAGATATATGACCCCTTATTCTGAGGTTATACTACCTGTGTCTTGGACTCTTTCACAAGGGGAAACAACCTTTGCCCACAGACCCTACCAAGCCCCCTAAGTACCTTACATATTTCAACAAGATCACTACTCATTCTTCTAAACTCCAGTTGTTTGGCTGGAACCATGAAGGGATTATTTGAAGCTTAGAAATGTTAAAGTCTGTTGTGTAATTGCACAACAGAGACACTAACTGTCTCTCAAGATGGGGGATTTGAAGCTACAGTTATTTCATACCTTTGGGTGTGATAAAGAAGAGAATTATTGCTAGTATTTGATATTGGGATAGATGGAATATTATATTTTACCATGTGTTTCAAACCCTTTCTAAATGTGTTACGTATAAATGGCTTGGTATTTTTATTTTATCTTCTTTACTTTTACATAATAAATTTATATTTTATTGTAAAAGTAAGATCTGCAGCATTGCGTGCTTGTATTTCAGTGGAAGTCCACCTTGTTAAATAAAACCAAAGCAAAACATAAGCTCTCAAGACAGGTACCAGTCTTAAAAATGGACTTGTCCAGTTTAGCATCAGCTGGGATCATTCCACCAAGAATACCAAATCAAGGGGAACCCAAGTTAAAATGTATACATCTGTCAGTTAACTGTCAATCTTCGTTAATTCATGCATTCTCATGATGGCACCTCCATCATTCAGAGTCCATGTGCTAACAAATATGCGCTCTCTTCTCATATAGTATAAATGTTTATTTGTTTATTTGCCCCTCAAACTGGTGTCCTTGTTAATTGTCATGAGTACAAGATGAAAAACTTTGATGAAATGAGTCTTTTTTCAGTGGAACTCAAATTCTGTAATACCAAATGATTACTTATCCTTCCTTACGAAATTTCTCCTCATTCTTTGCTGTTTTTCAATACTCTGTCCAATTTTCTGACGTGCCTCACAATATTACATAATTATAGATCTTTACTTTAAGTCTGATACAATCTTAACTTTGTTAGTTAAGCATAGTTGCTGAAATCTCTGCTACTTCTTGCAATAGTTCAAATATGTTTCACTCAAATGATTGTTGGGATCAAGGGTTTGTTTTGAAGAAAAGATGGAGTGGGTTATGTCAATAGCCACTGTAGTCCAATATATGAGAGTTGAATTTATTGAAACATTCTGAGAGTATAAAGAGATCCTGATCAAATGGGTCAATGGGCTGAAAAATGACAGATGGAATTCAATCGGGATAAGTACAAGATATTGCATTTTGGTACAACCAACAGGGACAGGACACATTCAATTAATGGTAGGGCCTTGGGTAGTGTTATAAAACAGAAGGACATATGGGTTCAGGCACATAATTCTTTGAAGTTTGTATCACATATAGACATTTAGCATGCTTGTCTTCATTGCTCAGTCCTTTGAATATAGGAGTTGGGAAGTCAAGTTGAGATTGTACAGGACATTGATGAGACCTCTTCTGGAATGTGTCCAGTTCTGGTTTCCCAGTTATAGGAAGGATAGTACTAAGCTGGCAGGGTTCAGAAGAAATTACCAGGATGTTGCTGGGTTTGGAAGGTTTGAGCAAAAAGAAAGGCTGGATAGGTTGGGATGTTTTTTACTGGAGCATAGGAGGTTGAGAGGTGATCTTATAGAGCTTTATAAAATAATGAGGGGGATAAATAGGGTTGATAGTATGTGTCCTTTTTTTTCCCCCAAGGATGGAAGATTTCAAGACCAGGAGCATATTTTTAAAGTAAAAGGAGAGATATTTAAAAAAGACATGAGGGAATTTTTTTTACACTGAGGGTAGATCGTGTGTGGAATGAAATTCTCAAGAAAATGGTGGCTGTGGACATAGTCATAACATTTAAAAGACACTTGAATAAGTATATGAATGTTAAAAGATTTGGAGGGATATGGACCAGGAGCATACAGGAGGGACTATTTTAGATTGGGATTATGTTCGGCATAGACTGGTTGGACCAAAGGGTCTGTTTCCATGTAAGATTCTGAGATGTAATAAAATTCTGAAAGGATGTCTTTTTCCTTGTAGGGGAATCTAGAATTTGGGAGCACTGTTTAAAAACATGATGTCTCCCATTTATGGCAGAAGTGAGGAGACATCTCCCCTCAGCAGGTCATTCTATCCCATAGAACAGTAGAGATTGGGTAATTGAATATACTCAAGTCTGAATTAGATAGTTTTTTGATCTACAAGAGTGTCAAAGGTTATGAGAGCAAATAGGAAAGTTGAGTCAATGCCACAAACTATCAGGCAGTTGTATTGAATGGCAGAGGTGTTTCAGGAGGTGAAGTGGCTTACTCCTGCTGCTTGTCTTATGTTCTTATTATCTTTCACACTGCCAGATTTTTCCATTATGTGTGAAATTATCTTCTAACTTTGCATACAGAGAGAAACTGAAGTCAGATTCAATTTGCTGTTTCTGAATTGCCTTCTTTTCATCATTAATATTTGATGCTGCATCAATGCAAACCAAACTCCACAAGTAGCTCACAGTACAAATCCTATTAGGCGATATGAGGCATAAATATTTAAGTGTGCAGAGTCAATGTCACTTTATTAAATATAGTGACCGTTTTGACCAAGAGCTGAATTGATATTTAATTTTTTAAACTTTCGAAATATAAAAATGAATTCATGAAATGGATAAAAAGCAAGGAAAATACTGTCGCTTATGCCCAATTTTATTTTTATTATGTTTGTTTTTAATATCGCCTTACTACTTCCACTGGTATCAACCTCTTTAGGCAATTGGTAACCCTCTCCCATGATCCTGCTAATGTTATAATCTGCCTTGCATAGATATACACCAAGTGATGACATTTCTTCCTTTCAGTTTCAACATGAATGGACTCAAAGGAGATAGTTTTTTTAATTTTTTGGTCAGGATCCTATTTAGGGGTAATTTCCAATCCTGACACTATCTGCAGTTGGAAAGAGTAATAGGAAGTGACTTTGTTGAATATTACCATTAATTGCTCAGAGGTCACGCTCACCATCCAATTAGATGCAGCGACTGCAGAGATGAAGCAGGCACCTGAAAGTATAAGCTAGATTTAAAGTGCTAATGGCAGTTATTATTTGGCTACTGTTTGACCCATCCATGGCAAAGTAGAAGAGAGGAGTTGGAATGTCACCCATTCCAGACAATCCCAAGATTCAGTAGTGCCTCTGTTGAGGCACTTGTTGGGTGGATGCAGGAGCATTGAAACTTGCTGCTCTTTGAGAGGCAGAGAAAAGCCACCCAGTCAGATGAAGCAGACCTAGCTGGATGTTCTAACTCAGTAGGAACTGATAACATGATGATGAGGAGGTGAGTGCAGTGTTCTTCCTTACTCTGATAACTTGTGTGCAAGGTAGACTGGGTTCCAGGTCTGCAGCCACCAGTGCTCACACCACTAAGGCTGTGAGTGTGATCCTGAAGTTGGGAAGTAGTTTACGTCCCTATGCATTATTGAACCATGAGCAAAGCCCAAAATCATCATGCAATTGATAGTCCTGAAAAGTGTAGCAACATCGTGAAAACTAGATGCTGGCATTGTGAAGGGACGCCTACATTGTTTTCTCTCTCCTCTTTATTTTAACTTTATAGGTGAAAAAGGCATTGAGTGGGAGAATGAGCCCCACTCACGAAAAGCAGAAAGAAGGCAACTTTCAGGATGATGAGGGTGATATCATGTATAGAATTGTCTGACTGTGAGATGAAAATTTTTGTTTAAGTGGATGAGATAACATAGAAATCTCCACCTTCCCATGCAACACTAGCAGAGATATTTGTGAGCAAATATGAATTCTCATGATCACTTACTAGTATCTACCACAGAGTGAGCTGAGTTAGCTGATGTTGTATGAGTGGTTCTCACCGCAGACCTCGATGTTGAATTTGATGGTACCATCTTCTTTTAGGGTAGACATCCACAGAGCCCAGTTGGTTTGGTGTGGTAAAGCAAAACTACTATGGGCGGCACGGTGGTTATGGGCGGCACGGTGGCACAGTGGTTAGCACTGCTGCCTCACAGCGCCAGAGACCCGGGTTCAATTCCCGACTCAGGCGACTGACTGTATGGAGTTTGCACGTTATCCCCGTGTCTGCGTGGGTTTCCTCCGGGTGCTCCGGTTTCCTCCCACAATCCAAAAAATGTGCGGGTCAGGTGAATTGGCCATGCTAAATTGCCCGTAGTGTTAGGTTAAAGGGGTAAATGTAGGGGCATGGGTGGGTTGCGCTTCGGCGGGTCGGTGTGGACTTGTTGGGCCGAAGGGCCTGTTTCCACACTGTAAGTAATCTATTCTAATCTAATCTAATTATTAAAGGTAATCTAATCTAATCTACTTGCAGTCTAATGATTTAAACAAGGTGCAATTTATTGCATATTAGTAACTGAGTACAAATTGTATTAATTTGATAGATCTTGTTACCAAGACAAGGAGGAGAAGATAGCTGATAGTTTCCAAAATGAGTAATTGGCCAGAGTGGGAGCAGAGTGAGCTCAGGCTGGCCAGGGGAATGAGTCCTGAACAGAGGCCGGTGGAGGGAGGCAGCGTTGCCTCGTGTTCTAAAGCCTGGCGGGCACGGTCTCTGTGAAAAAGGACTATAACTTGAGTACTTTAAAGACAATTTTTATTCTCGTTCTTTACTTTTTAAACTCCATATCCACATTCTACTCTTTTTTTAAAACAATTTCAATTCTGTAACAACATTTAAAGTATCTGTACTTAGGTACCCTGTATCTAAAATGGCACAAAGAGGCAACATTACAAACTTTTTACTGCCCTCATTTGAGTGCAGTTGACAATAAAAGCTATTCTATTCTACACTTGTAGCATTCAACATGAAGTCAAACTTCTGTTCTATGGTGCATTTGGGAAGATGTTAAAAGTTCCATGCAGCACATATAAATGCCACACAGGAGACAATTTATATCTCTCCCATACTTTTGTTATCCAACGCAATTAAGAAAAGCCTTCTTCTAATCAGCAGGAAAGTCAAAAGCAAGTAACCAAATTTATAAATGCTCTTTTTTTTAAATGAGGTAGACTTAATAACTTGCTCTTGTATGAAGTAATATTTTGTGGCATAACATCTTGAAAGTCATGTACTTTACAACTGTGCTTGACTGTTTTGACACACCTCAGCAGATCTTTCACATTCTGCCCTCAGAATACTGGATGTCATTCAAAACATTGCTAACTGTGTACCCTGATTCTTGTCAAACCCTGTTTAAGTATGATCATGTGCTGGCAGCTTACATTGACTACTAATTAAATAATGTCTCAAGTTTAAAACTTACATCCTGTTTTTAAATCTGTCCACACCCATGCCTCTTCCTACCTCTGCAATCATATCCAGCCATACAATTGACTGAGATATCTACTTCTACCTAATTTTGGCCTCAATTTCAATTGTTCTATCGTCAGTGGGCATGGCAAGCTGGGAAGGCTCCAAACTCCAGAACTCCCTCCCCGAACCTCTCTACCACTCTTTTCACCCTTAAAGAACCCCTTAAATCCTACCTCTATGAGCAAGGTTTAGTCATCTGCCTTTTAATAGGTTCCTTAGCATCATATTTTGCTTTATAATCCAAAAGCCTGGGAATGTTTTATCATGTTACGGGCACCTTTGTAGTACAGGGTTTTGCTATCGGATGAAGCCAGTCCTGACAGCATTATATTTTTTTTGCTACGACGACAAAATTCATTGTCGGCTACCAAACACAACATGTCTCTGGAACAGGAGAAATAAGCCTTCCTTACTTGGGCTTTGAGTCGATGGGCAATGTGATGACACCTATTGGCCACTTATAGATAGGATCTGTAAATAATGGTAATAGAATGAATAATCTGTTAGCATTAGTAATAATGATACGTGATTGCAGAATAGAATGCCACAATTATATATCAGTACGGGCATGCCTTGGAATCATCTTGTTTGATTTTCTTTTGGTGTAATGACTTAAGCGCACCTTGACCTGGATAAAGTTCTGTGGACCATAAATTTATCACAGGCAATGGTATAAATCAGTGCTATTTCCGTAATGGAGTTAAATGTCTGGTGTCGTGAATAACAGGCAGTTTATCTGATTCTGCTCATTTTTCACCACCAGAAGTTAATTTCTACCTGTGTGGCTTTTAAAAAGATCTTGCTCCCATCAGAGCTTGGAAGGCACATTCATGCTGGCTGCAGGGCAGAAAGGAGGTCAAAGAAAAATGTGAAATTCTCGCAATTAGAACAAGTCTTCTCATACAAAGCAAGTTAAAGTTGGTGCACAAGAGGTTAAACCAATTTCATACAGCACAGAAAACAGACAGGAAATTAATTTTGCATATTGCAGATAACTCTGCAGTGACAGACCTGAGTATGTGACTGTACTTCAAAATGATTCATCAGTCACTGGAAAACCAGTTATTTAATCAGTGTTGACAATTTTTCTTTAGTCCCATATAGACTGAGGTTTTCGAGCTTTATTGAATGAGAATGAATGCTGAAATCATTAATATTATCCAGATTAATAGTAGATTGAAAACAATCATCCAAATCCAGGGGGTAACATTTTCACTCTGGCCTTGTCAACCTTACATAATGCTGTTGACAATGGCAAGCATTCTGTTCAGGTATTGGGAAGAAAGGAAAACTATTGGATAAATAGAGTAATCACAGTATTTGACAGAACATAAACTGGTCCTAGCAATAAATGACACACTTTCACTTTTTTGGTTGCGATATTACTGAAAAATTATTGTGCACAAGGTAATCAATAGACAGTGTGTTCAGTGTAGTAATTGGAACTATGCTTCAAACGATGAAATGTCAATTAAAGGCGAAGTGGTTTTATTGGACTTGTACCATAATCCTGAAAGGTTAGAAAAGGAAATATAGCCACAACTAATAATGTGTTACTATGTGAGCTGCTGTAGAATTGATGGTTAGGAAGAAGCTTGGCTGATCTGATTTGCCCTCACAATCTGCCTTGAATGCAGTTGTGGGCTTTTTGCCTCCAGTGGGATATTTTACTGATGAGGTAATACTTCTGTTAGCTTCCATACGACAAAATTTAGATGTGGGCAACATAATACTGAGAGATTCAATAGATGTTTATTACAGGTTTTGGTATTCACATTTATTAGAGTCACAGGCATTATACTAAGTTATTTGGTTCCAAACTACAGCATGCTTCCATCAATGTATCATGCCACAAAAGAATAGTCAGTAGGATGAAGACTGAGATTTTCACACCATAAGATTATGTGCCATGACACAGAGGTAAGCTTCTCTCTTCAGGGTACACTGTACACAAGCCATGAAGTAAACCAGAACATCTCCCCCACCCTAGTTTTTTTTTGCAGGTTCTTAATGTTAAGCCAATACTTATACAACAGGTAAACAGAATTAACAAAATTAGCATATTAAACTTCAATATAATGTTTTGGAAGTTTGGCCACTCATCCTGATCTGGTGGTTGTATACCTATCTGGAGTGATATGAATTATTCTCATTTACAATTGGTTGTCCTGCTACTCGCTGCTGTCAATCAGCATTATCACACTATCAGCGTTGTTGGAGTTTTATTCCTCACTCTTTGCATGCAGTGATTGATATCTCACACAATGACCTGAGCTGATGCCGTTCCTTCACAACATACCATCATGATCTGTACTGGTTGCATACTTTAGAAATCTTTGCTGACATTCAGGTATTTGTGGATTTCTGACTCATGCTCTCTGACCAGGATATAATTGTGATTGTTCTCTTACTCACTGGTCATGTGTGCTTGTTATTCTCCTCTAGCTCAGAAGAAGAACATTCTCTGTCTCAGAATAGTTGGAGATTGATTGCTGGGACAGGTCTTTCACACTTGACTCCGGATTCTAAGTTGTGCTGGTGATGATAGTTCCTTCTGTGTTGTTGTTAATCCAAAAACCCAAAGATGTGCCAGTTAGGTGGATTGGCCATGTTAAATTGACCAGGCTAGGTGGATTAGTCATGGGAAATGCAGGGTTACGGGGATAAGGTAGGGAGGTGGGTCTAGGTGGGATGCTCTTCGGAGGGTTGATGTGGTTCGATGGGCTAAACTGCCTGCTTCCATGTTGTAGAGATTCTATATTCTATGATTCTATGAAAATTCAATATGAAAATCTTTGCTTGATATTTGACAAGCATAGGTTTCGTAGTGCATAATACATGTTCTTTCTGAGTGACGATTGTGGGATGATGATGCGATTTGAGTTACTCCTGACATTCGTCTTGAAATGGATTTGGACTAACAGTAAGCCAAGACCAATTCCAGTAGCACACAGATAGGATTATTGAAAATGTGTTTGCATTGCTGACAATAATGTGGTTATAAGCAAATCAGAGACAGAACATGACCACAACCTGCACCTACTGATGACAGCAGTGTGATTTCAAGGATTGGTATTTAACATTTATCAGTCAGATAAATATTTTCAGGTTCACCTCTTCTGATTGTGCAGTCCAAGTCTGTCCAACGCATAGGATAAAGAGGACCTGCAATGTTGCCTCAGATTTTTCAACTTGCTCTCATTATACTTAAATGCCATATATAGTTTCCAAAGAAATACAGGTACTGTCTTAACTAAACAGTAATTGATACAAACTAGTGAAGGACAGCATTTTCACACAGAGGATGATTTGTGTGTGAAATGAACTGCCAGAGAAAGTGACAGACAAATTCTCTGGCAGTTCATTTCACACAGAGGCATCCTAATCATCATGAGCTCCTGAGATTCTTATGATTTGTGGTAATTCTTCAACTGGCAGAGCATTGGTATCTTATGTGTAAGATATAGTGAATCCAAAATGAATTTGCATATTAAGACTTTGATTGTGCCAGTACACAGAATGCTATACAGTATGTTGTGAGACAGCCCCTTGTAGGCTGTACCTTGAAGAGCCACATGTTAGGGTGCACGTCTTTCAGGATGCACAATATGTTGACCCTAGCTCCAATTTTGATTTTTACTTCCAATCAACAACCCTGTTATTGTGATCACATCAAGTTTGGATAAGAACTTCTGTTCAGACAAGCTAGGACTTACTTCTTGAAGTGTCATAATACATGTGGGTACATTTTAAGAGAATGGTTAAAGCACCTTGAAAGGCATACTCTTATTATATTTTTTCTTCTTCAGGATGCATGTGTTTGATTCACGCCAACTGAGATGTGAAATAATTTCTTCGTCTGGAGAGTGGTGAACGCCTGGAATCCTCTACCACATAAGTTGTGGAGGTTAGGCTAAATCACTGAAACAATTTAAAGAGTACATAAATAATTTTTTGAAATATCAGGGAGGTCATGGATATACTCAGCTGGCATGAAAGAGGAGTTCAGACCTGGGGCAGATCAGCCATGCATACGCACATTCAGTATCCCTTGTGTCTCATGGTTTGCAGATGTGAAGAGGACATAAAGAGCCTAGATAGGTTAAGTGAGCGGACAAAGATCTGGCAAATGGAATACAATGTGGGAAAGTATGAACTTGTGTGTTTTTGTGGAAGAATATAAAAAGAAACAAATCTTAATGGTCAGAGGTCACAGATCTCTGAATACAGAGATCTAAGTATCCTCGTGAATGAATCACAAAATGTTATTATATAGGTACAGTAAGAAATTAGGAAAACTAATACAATGTTACGGTTTATTGTGAGGGGAATTGAATGCAAGAGTAGCAAAGTTATGTTTCTGCTATGCAAGCCATTGGTGAGACCGCGTCTGAAGTACTGTGTACTATTGTAATTAACGTACTTACAGACAGAGTTGCATTGAAAACAGTTCAGAAAATGTTTAATAGACTAATACATGGAAATAAAAGAGCGCATTATGAGGAAAGGTGAGACAGACCGGGCATATATGCTCTGGAGTTTAGTAGAATCAGAGGTTACTTAATTGAATCATTCTGAGGGGAATTGACCAGGTGGATGTTGAAAGGATGTTCTCTCCTTTCGAGAATCTAGAACCAGGAGGTTATCGTTGAAAAATAAGGGAGCAGCTATTTACAACAGAGGCAAGAAAACATTTTATCCTCTCAGAGAGTCATGAATCTTTGGAGTTCCCTTCCTCAAAAGGCAGTGGATGCAAAACCTTTAAATATTTTTAAGACAAAAGGAGATTGATTCTTGATTACCAAGGGAATAAAAGGTTTTC
Source organism: Chiloscyllium plagiosum (assembly GCF_037043375.1). Classification (NCBI taxonomy): domain Eukaryota; kingdom Metazoa; phylum Chordata; class Chondrichthyes; order Orectolobiformes; family Hemiscylliidae; genus Chiloscyllium; species Chiloscyllium plagiosum. Next base: position 23,522,294 of record NW_028270155.1, on the reverse strand, counting down.
AGGGATATGCAGGAATTTAGTGTTAAGTTAAAATCAGATCAACTGTGAGCTTATGAATGACAGAGCAGGTCATTTGTTCCTTGCTCAGAGAGAAGAAGAAGAAGAAAGCTTATGTTAGGACAAAATGTGAAAACTCAGTTAGGGGCTTGAGGGTTACAAGGAAGTCAGGAAAGACCTAAAAAGAGAGCTCAGAAGAGCCAGGAAGAGACATGAGAAGTTGTTGGCGGATAGGATCAGGGTTAACCCGAAGGCTTTCCATAGGTACGTCAGGAATAAAAGAATGACGAGAGTTAAATTAGGGCCAATCAAGGATAATGGTGGGAAGTTGTGTGCGGAGTCAGAGGAGATAGGGGAAGCACCAAATAAATATTTTTCGACAGTGTTCACTATAGAAAATGAAAATGTTGGCGAGGAAGATACAGAGATACTTGCATCTAGACTAGAAGAGATTGAGGTTCACAAGGAAGAGGTGTTAGAAGTACTGCAGAGTGTGAAAATAGACAAGTCCCCTGGGCCGGATGGGATCTATCCTAGGATCCTCTGGGAAGCAAGGGAAAAGATTGTCGAGCCTTTGGCATTGATCTTCAAATCATCATTGTCTACAGGAATAGTGCCTGAGGACTGGAGGATAGCAAATGTGGTTCCCTTGTTCAAAAAGGGTAGTAGAGACAACCCTGGTAATTACAGACCAGTGTGTCTCACTTCAGTTGTTGGTAAAGTGTTGGAAAAGGTTATAAGAGATAGGATTTATAACCATCTAGAAAAGAATAATCTGATCAGGGAGAGTCAGCATGGCTTTGTGAAGGGTAGGTCGTGCCTACCGAATCTTATTGACTTTTTTGACAAAGTGACCAAACAGGGAGATGAGAGTAAACCGGTTGATATGGTGTATATGGATTTCAGCAAGGCGTTTAATAAGGTTCTCCCACAGTAGGCTATTATACAAAATGCGGAGGAATGGGATTGTGGGAGACATAGCAGTTTGGATCAGTAATTGGCTTGCTGAAAGAAAACAGAGGGTTGTAGTTGATGGAACATGTTCATCTTGGTGTCCAGTTACTAGCGGCGTACCGCAAGGGTCGGTATTGGGTCCACTGCTGTTCGTCATTTTTATAAATGACCTGGATGAGGGCTTAGAAGGGTGGGTTAGTAAATTTGTGGACGACACTAAGGTCGGTGGAGTTGTGGATTGTGATGAAGGATGTAGTAGGTTGCAGAGAGACATAGATAAGATGCAGAGCTGGGCTGTGAGGTGGCAAATGGAGTTTAATGTGGACAAGTGTGAGGTGATACACTTTGGACGGAGTAATCGGAATGGGCTAATGGTAAGATTTTTGGGAGTGCAAATGTACACAGATCCCTGAAAGTTGCCACCCAGAATGACAGGGTTGTTAAGAAGGCCTACAGTGTTTTGGCCTTTATTAATAGAGGGATTGAGTTCCTGAACCAGGAGGTTATGCTGCAGCTGTACAAAGCTCTGGTATGACCACACTTGGAGTATTGTATACAGTTCTGGTCACCGCATTATAAGAAGGATGTGGAAGCTTTGGAATAGGTGCAGAGAAGATTTACTAGGATGTTGCCTGGTATGGAAGGAATGTCTTACGAGGAAAGGCTGAGGGCCTTGAGGCTGTTCTCGTTAGAGAGAAGAAGGTTGAGAGGTGACTTAATAGAGACATACAAGATAATCAGAGGGTTAGATAGGGTGGACAGGGAGACCCTTTTCTCAAATATGGGGACGGCAAATACGAGGGGACACAACTTTAAAGTGGGAGGAGATAGGTATAAGACAGATGTCAGAGGTAGTTTCTTTACTCAGAGAGTAGTAAGGGTATGGAATGCTTTGCCTGCATCGGTAGTAGATTCACCAAGTTTAAGTGCATTTAAGTCGTCATTGGACAGGCAAATGGACATACATGGAATAGTGTAGGTGGGATGGGCTTCAGATTAGTGTGACAGGGCGGCGCAACATCGAAGGCTGAAGGGCCTGTACTGCGCTGTAATGTTCTATGTTCTATATATGTGACGAAATGCCAGACAATTTTGAGTAGTTACAACAAACAGCTTCTGAGAACACTCTTGCTGATTTGGTGTGTTTGTCTGCACTTAAAAAGTGTTATTGGTGTTAGCCAGCCACAGTAGCTTCATGCTGACATCCATCTTCCTGCAAGTCATCTATGGTATGGCTCTTTTCCTTGCTGAGAGAGTTGTTTTTGGAGGCTTTATTCATTCACGGATGACAGTGTCGTTGGCTAGACCAGCATTTGTTACCCATCCCAAATTGCCCAGAGGACAGTTGAGTTCTTCTTCAGAGAAATCACATGACCTTTGAGGTGGCATTTTGTGACAAACACATCAAATACTCCTGTGGTTTCTGTCTATATGACATAAACTGGATTCTGTTAATCCTAAAGTTGATTTATAGCATAAACAGATTTCTAATTACTTTTGACATAATCTCTGGATTGTTTTTATCATTCTCCAAGAAACTGGATGTATTAATTCTACAGAGCCCCTGTTTGCTGATATGAAGACGATAGTTTTCAGGCCGACAACAGTTCATCTGGCTTATTGCACCAAAGTAAAACAAAGCTGTATATGTTGCTTGACTACTTGTAATTCATGAAGATATATTGTGCTACCCTATCCACAAAGATTTATTTGCCTTTCTTATCTTGTTGAAAGTCTTTTGTTTTTCCTTATTGAAATAGAATGCAGGACTATTTTGGTACTTTCTTTTCCGGTCCTTTGCTTTTCATTAAATCTGCTTCTGTTTTGCTGTATTTTTTCACTGTTTCTAACCCCTTTGCTGAATTGTAATAATTTGGAACTCTGCCTTTAATAGGTAAAGATCTGTAATAGCAGTTTACACTCATGACAAGATGTTCACACCAAAAAAGTTAAAGATAACATCATATAAGTTCCCCTTTGATGCTGAATTGAAACGTAAAATGATGGAACCAACCAACCAACCACTGCACACAGATGAACTGTTGTCGGCCTGAAAACTATCATCTTCAATTTTTCAAGGTTGTAATTTGGTCAAGAAGGTCGTGGATTTAAAATATTATAAAACCTTTAATTGCAGTTATAGAGTCATAGAGTCATAGAGATGTACAGCATGGAAACAGACCCTTTGGTCCAACTCGTCCATGCCGACCAGATATCCCAACCCAATCTAGTCCCACCTGTCAGCACCTGGCCCATATCCCTCCAAACCCTTCCTATTCATATACCCATCCAAATGCCTTTTAAATGTTGCAATTGTACCAGCCTCCACACTTCCTCTGGCAGCTTATTCTATACACGTACAACCCTCTGCATGAAAAAGTTGCCCCTTAGGTCCCTTTTATATCTTTCCCCTCTCACCCTAAATCTATGCCTTCTAGTTATGGACTCCCCGACCCCAGGGAAAAGATTGCCTATTTATCCTATCCATGCCCCTCATAATTTTGTAAACCTCTATAAGGTCACCCTTCAGCCTCCGATGCTCCAGGGAAAACAGCCCCAGCCTGTTCAGCCTCTCCCTGTAGCTCAGATCCTCCAAACCTGGCACCATCCTTGTAAATCTTTTTTGAACCCTTTCAAGTTTCGCAACATCTTTCCGATAGGAAGGAGACCAGAATTACACTCAATATTCCAACAGTGGCCTAACCAATGTCCTGTACAGCCACAACATGACCTCCCAACTCTTGTACTCAATACTCTGATCAATAAAGGGAAGCATACCAAACTCCACCTTCACTATCCTATCTACCTGCAACTCCACTTTCAAGGAGCTATGAACCTGCACTCCAAGGTCTCTTGGTTCAGCAACACTCTCTAGGACCTTACAATTATGTGTACAAGTCCTGCTAAGATTTGCTTTCCCAAAATACAGCACCTCGCATTTATCTGAATTAAACTCCATCTGCCACTTCTCAGCCCATTGACCCATCTGGTCCAGATCCTGTTGTAATCTGAGATAACCCTCTTCGCTGTCCACTACACCTCCAATTTCGGTGTCAGATGCAAACTTACTAACTGTACCTCTTATGCTCGCATCCAAATTATTTATGTAAATGACAAAAAGTAGAGGGCCCAGCACTGATCCTTGTGGCACTCCACTGGTCACTGAAAAACAGTTCTTACTTTTAATGCTGTAAGAAGTCTTTTTCCTGGTTTATCTTAACTTCTAAATCAGCAAGAAGGCTGATGCTTCATCTTTTTAAAAGAGACAAAGGGTTTCCAGTGATTTAGCACTTATTGAAGTCAAAAAGAGGTAAGTTTTCCTCATAGCTGTGTACTTTGCAAAAATGTATTCAAATAAATTTGTTGCAACAGTTTTCAAATGCTTTGATGACTAGGCTGTCCAATCTTCAATAAGGATCATGGAGTCATCTATTCGCAATTGCTGCTGCTTACTACAATGCTGTCACATGATCTTTTCTGTCCTTGTAATTTGCTGTAGATGCAATTATGGGTTTTGTACCTTTAGCAGGGTATTTGTAATTGAATAGCCATTACTTATGTTAGTTGCTGTAACAAAAGAACTAAAGATGGGTAATGCAGTAATGAAAGAGTCAACAGATGTTTATCATACTCCTGGTACCTATATATACCACAATAACAGGCACTGCCATGCCTTGATAAGTACTGTGAAATTTGGTGACAATTTGTTGCAACCTTTTCCCAGTGGAGAAAGTGAGGGCTGCAGATGCTGGAGCTCAGAGCTTAAAAATGTGTTGCTGGAAAAGCGCAGCAGGTCAGGCAGCAACAAAGGAGAAGGAGAATCGACGTTTCAGGCATAACCCTTCTTCAGGAAGCTGAAGATGGGCTTATGCCCGAAACGTCGATTCTCATTCTCCTTTGATGCTGCCTGACCTGCTGCGCTTTTCCAGCAACAACTTTTCCCAGTGTCTCATCCTCCAGGTGATCCCAGTAAGATGGAGACTGAGACCTTTGTGTCATCAATTTGGATGTACTAAAATGGTGATATTATGAGTATGTCTCATAAAAGTATATTACAGACTAGCTATGTCACTTCACAAAAACATGGTGGCATAATGTTTGCACCACAATCCTTCTGATATGATTTGGTGGTGCATTGAGCAGCGAATAATATGTCTGATTTATTACAGAACTGAATATAAAAAACTTCAAGGAAAGAGTCTATTGCTCCAACCATTTCCAACTCTAAATTATAATGGTAAAGATATACATTTTCTAGTAAATAGATATTATCTTGTAAATAAATATTAAATCAAGTTTCCAACTCCCTCTTCCAGGACCTTGACTTGATATGAGGATAAACATGGATATTCAACAAGTGGCCTTGTCTCACTTTAATGTAGAAATTCAATCTCTGGTGCCTAAGCTTATGCTCTAAATCTGTGCAAATTTATTTTGCTGTATATTTTCTCAATTTTCCACTTTTATTTCATATTCCTTGTACCTTGATTACTTTGCTTTGTACTTATAGCAATGAAGCTATTTTAGATCTGATACCATCTAATAAGGCAAGAGTAATTATTATTCCAAAAGCAAAGAATGCCTCATGACTGAATAATCAGAAAACATTGAATTCTGCATTAAGTTTGGGAATGGCAAACAGTATTCAAACCTAAAATGAGAGATTTAAACTTATATAAAGCCAATTGCGTTCATATGGGGGAGAGGCTGATTAAACTAAGGGGCGGGCTGATTAGATTATGACAGTAAGTAAACATTAAAAAATAATTCAAACTCCTCAAAAAAATATTTTTGGCTAAATAAATCTACAAGAGAATTCCAACTATGCTTTATTAGGAAAGTTATTGGCAGTATTAGTTTACAAGAAGGGGCTTATAATGTTCTAAATAATATGGATAAAATGTCAATGGATTAAAAAGTTTATATTATTAAATCTATGATAGGCAGACTAAATGCATTAAAACAATTGGTTTTTTTTAGCTTCAGAGTAAAGCATTCAGGCTTTTAATTCAGAATTGTTTCAGTTCAGTTCAGCAGGTTGAAATCTTTCACCTAGAAGGAGAATCAAGTCAGTTCAGGGGAATCCATTAGCTCAGCAGAATTATTTCTTTTTCTCTGTAAAGCGTGCAACTAAGGAATGTTTGGATATGAATTTTCAAGTTATTACAACTGAGTAAGTTTATGTCATTATAATTTTGACAGTCTCATGCCAGTAGACACAGAAAAAAAGAAATCATAAAAAAATGGTTTCAACCGTCCAAAGAAAAGAAAGTGGAAAATGTCAGTTAAGTGAAGACTCCAGAGGATGAGATAAGAGTGAAACTTTACTGTTATTGTGGTTCAATGATGGATAGTATTGGCAAACAGGTTTGTGTTAAGATATTTCCTTCTCCTTTAATTATAAATATTAAACTTCGTATTTTTTCTTCTTTTGTGTAACAAATGTATGCTTTGCTGTTAAATAAAAACCTGCAGCCTCATGTGAACATACTTTAATATCTAACCACTAGGCAAACTAACTGGACAAATTGCAGATTTGAGGAGAAAGTGAGGACTGCAGATGCTGGAGATCAGAGTCAAGAGTGTGATGCTGGCAAAGTGCAGCAGGTCAGGCAACATGTGAGGAGCATGAGAATCGATGTTTAAGGCATAACACTTCATCAGGAATGTGGAGGGGAAAGGGGGGCTGAGAAATAAATAAGGCAATGGGGTGGGGCTGCGGGAAAGGTAGGTGGGATGGCAATAGGTGGGCAAATGCAGAAGGTGATTGTGATAGGTCGCTGGGAAGTGTGGAGTGGATGGATGGCAAGGAAGATGGACAAGTAGGTCAGGTGAAGGGGGTGGAGCCATGTAGCAGGGTTGGATCTAGGATAGAGTAGGGGAAGGGGACATGACCAGTTTTCAAATCTCCCCTCCCCCACCCCATTCTAGATCCAACCCTTTTACCCAGCTCCGCCCTCTTCACGCAACCTCCCTGTCCATCTTCCTTCCCACCTATTCATTCCACACTTCCCACCAACCTATCACAATCACATCTCAACTTCACCTACCCCCACCATCTCCCTCTCTCCCCAGTTATTTCTCATCCCCCTTCCTCCTACTCAGTCCTGATGAAGTCTTGCTCCTCAGATGCTGCCTGACTCGCTGTGCTTTTTCACACTTTATCAACACTGACTTCTCCAACATCTGCAGTCCTCACATCTCCAAATCGAAGATATGATCCATCAAGCCAGGTTTTATTCTTGGTTATGGTTTTTCCAATATTACCACTAGCTGGGATCAGAACAAGCAATAGTGTGTGATACATTTAGGGGACAAACGAAAACAACTCACTAAGACCTGATGCATGCTAGAGTTGTGAAAGAGGCAACTATACAAATAAAGGATAATCTGAATATGATTTTCCAAATTTCCTACAATGGTTCCAGCATATTCAAAGTTAAGAAATATAACAGTGCTAGTCAGGAAATGAGGAAGAGAGAGAATGGGGAAATATATGTAAGCTAGTCCAAGCTAGGCCATTGGAAAAGTTTAGAATCTATTATTAAGAAAGTCAAAACAATACATGGAATGATCAAACAGAACTTTCATAGGAATTTGAATAGTTCTACTGTTTTTAACCACTATATTCTTATCAAGACAAATGTCACCAATTAAAATTATTGTTAGAGTTTAGTAGAGCTTAAAACCTCACGAGAAATTTCTCATCATCAAGGAACTAGTTAGCTTTATCAGCGACAAACTATATCCTTTAATGTAACATTCTCCCTTCTAAGAAAATTAACTTAGGGCAGACCATATCTACAAGTATATTGTAACAGAAACAACATTTTAAAATTTACTATTATCGGCACTTGGAGTCCAATGGTGTAGTATTATCCCTTGCTTAGTAATCCAGAAACTCTGGTGGTATTCTGGAAACCCAGGTTCATACCCCATCACCTCAGAGAGTGGAATTTGGGTTTTAAAAAATCTGGAATTATATATCCACTAATGTCCATGAAACTATCCATCTGCATAATTAATCCCTTTAGGAAAGAAAATCTGCCATCCATAATTGGTCTGGCCTACATGCGATCCCAGCCCCACAGCAATGTGATTGATTCTGAATTGTAAACTGAAATTGCATAGTCAGCCACTCAAACTCTTATGAAATTTAAACAAAGGAACAAAATTAGATGGATCATGTAGCATTGATATTGGCATCAGAAATAGGGTCCACTTTGTCAACATCTGGGGTCTTGTGCCAAAATTGGAAGAGCTGTCTTATAGTTAGATACAGTCAAATTTATGGAATCATATGTCAGACAATATCCCACAAAAAACCATCACCATCCTTTGGATAAGGCCTGCCTCACCAACAGGACAGACTAACCAGCAGTGACTACACAGCAGTATCCAGTCAGGAATAAGTCGCCTGAGAGTACTGCTCATTGACTCCACACCTCAGGAAGTCTCATGACTTCAGGTCAAAAATGGGCAAGGAAACATCCTGCTGAACATCTCCCTCCCTCTGCTGACGAATCAGCGTTCCTTCACGTTGAACGCAAGTTTGAGGAAGCACGGAGGGTAGCTCAGTTGTAGAATATACTCTGGGGCAGACGGTCCAATATCCATCATCAACTGTGATTTATCAGCAACACCACTGATTACACTGGTTGAGTCCTGAAGGACTTAGCTGCTATACCAGGTCTGTGGCAGCTGGTGAAGGAGTCAGCAAAAGGGACAAATATCCTTGATCTCATGCTCACAAATCTGACTGTCACAGATGCATCTATTCATGACAGTATTAGTAGGAACAACCACTGCATAGTTCTTGTGGAATAGAATAGCGTCTTCACATCGAAGATGCCCTCCAATGTGTTATATACCACTTTTACTGTGCTAAATCGGTTAGATTCCAACCAAATCTTACCACTCAAGATTGGACAGCCATGAGCCACTATTGGCCATCAGCAGGAGAGCTTGCAGAATTGTTTTCAACCACTATCCGCAAAAATCACAGCCTAGCATATCCCCACTCTACTATTACAATCATGCAAGGGAATCACCCCTGGTCCAGTGGAGAGTGCAGAAGGACATGTCATGAGCCGCATCAGGCATGTTTAAAAATGAGATGTCAACCTGGCAAAGCAAAAAAAAACAAGTCTACTTGTATGCCAAACAGTACAAGCAACAAGTGATAGACAAGGCTAAGCAGGTTTGTGTTAAGATCTTTCCATTCCCTTTAAATATAAATATTAAACTTTGTCTTTTTTCTTCTTTTTTGTAACAAATGTATGCTTTGTTGTTAAATAAAAACCTGCAGTCTCCTGTGAATATACTTTAATGAGTAACCACTAGGCTAACTAACTGGAGAAATTGAAGATACACAAACTTAACACAAGGCCATAACTGATAGTTCAGACCTGATAGCTGCCATCCTCCCACATCTAGTCAAGAATGGTGGCGGACAATTAAACAACTCATTTCAGAAGGAGAGTCCACAAATTTCCCATTCTCAATACCCAGCACATCAGTGCAAAAGCTAAGGATAAAACATTGCAACTAGTGTCAGCTTAATGATCCATGTTGGATTCTTATGCAGATCTCCAGCATCACAAATGACAGTCTTCAACCAATTTCCTTAACTCATTGATGTGATATCAAGAAATGGTTGAAGGCACTGGATATTGCAAAGACCTTGAATCTTGACAATATTTTAGCAATAATACAAATGATGAGCTTCAAAATGTGCTGTACCCTTAGAGAAACTCTTCCAGTAATGCTACAAAACCCGGATCTACCTGAATAATTTTCCTGGTACATCCTGTACACAAAACGTAGAATACATCCAACAGTGTCAATTACCACCCCATCGGTCTGCTCTTGATCATCAGTAAAATAATGGAAGTGGTCATTAACAATGCCATTAAGCAGCACTACTTTAGTAATAATCTGCTTACTGTAGCTCAGTTTGGGTTTCACCAGGCCCCTCAGATCCTTACTTTATTCCAACCTTTGTTCAAACAAGGAAAAATGAGCTGAAACTCAGAGATGAGGTGACAGTGATTGCTTGTGACTTCAAGGCTGCTTTTGATTGACTTTGGCATCACGAAAACTTTGCAAAAACAAAATTAATGGGAATTGGGAAAATTTCTAGGCTGGTTGAAATCCTACCTAGCTCAAAGAAAGATGGTTATATATCAGAGTTCCTCAGGATCATATCCGAACCCCAACCATCTTCAACTGCTTAATCAATTACCTTCCCCCTATTGTATGGTCAGAACTGGAGATGTTCTCTGTTGTTTGCACAATGATCAGCACCATTTGTTACTGTTGATACTGAAGCAGTCCATGTCCAAACGCAGCAAGGCCTGGATAATATCCAGATTTGGGCTGACAAATAGCAAGTAACATTAATACCAAACACATGCTATACAGTGATCACCAAGAGAGAATCTAACTTTGCCTTATAACATTCAATAGCATAATCAACACTGAATCCCCCACCATCAACCCCGTTGGTGTTTACCATTAACCATAAAGTGAACTGGGCTATCTACATAAATACTGTCAGTACAAAAGCAGGTCTGAGGTGATGAACACCTGACTCCACAAAGCCAGTCCAGTGTCTCCAAAACAAAGTTAAGAGTGTAATGGATTATTCCCCATTTTCCTGGATTGGTATAACCCCAACAGTACACAAGAAGCTTGATACCATCCAGGTCAAAGCAGCCCACTTGATTAGCACCACATTGAGAAACGTTTATTCCATTCACCACCGAAGCACATAGCAGCGGTTTGTGCCATCTACAAGATGCTCAACAGAGATTCACCAAGACTCCTTGACAACGCATTCTAAAACTATGTATATTACCATCTTGAAGGACAAGGCAGCAGTACATAGGAACACCAAGCCATTCACCATCAACATGCAAACATATTGCCTTTCATGTTACTGGATCAAAGTCTTAGAACATCATCCGTAACAGCATTGTGGACATACCTACATCAAATGAACTGTAGTGGTTCAAGAAGGCAGCTCACCACATCTCAAGGGAAACTAAGAATGGGCAACAAATGCTGTACAAGGTACCAAAGTCCACATCCCATGAACAAATAAAAAGAATTCAAGGATATTATCATCTAGATCGAGGCACATGAGGATATGATCATGAATCTACAACTCTTTATAATTGCTGAAGAATGTTTATTGTAAGAATCAATTCTAGATTGTGTTATAAATAATGAAGATATATCATAGAATATCAAAAATAGCTAAATATGTGCACAATGATAAAAATCCACCTTTAAAACCCTTTGGACATTACACACAATCCAGTATAATTTCTTTAAAGTGAGATTTTGTCTCATCTTTAGGGGGACTTGGGGGCAAACACTGTATCGGCGCCGCCTCGTGCTCCCACGAGGAAGTTGAACAGTTCATCCACTTCACCAACACCTTCCACCCCGACCTCAAATTCACCCGGACAGTCTCAGATTCCTCCCTCCCCTTCCTCAACCTTTCTATTTCTATCTCAGGCAACCGAATCAACACGGACATCTACTACAAACCGACCGACTCCCACAGCTACCGAATCAACACGGACATCTACTACAAACCCCACACCTCCTCCCATCCTGCCCCCTGTAAAAACGCCATCCCATTCTCCCAATTCCTTCGACTCCGCCGCATCTGCTCCCAGGAGGACCAGTTCCAAAAACGCACAACCCAGATGGCCTCCTTCTTCAAGGACCGCAATTTCCCCCCCGACGTGGTCGACGATGCCCTCCACCGCATCTCTTCCACTTCCCGCTCCTCCTCCCTTGAACCCCGCCCCTCCAACCGCCACCAGGACAGAACCCCACTGGTCCTCACCTACCACCCCACCAATCTCCATGTACAGCGCATCATCCGCCACCTCCAAACGGACCCCACCACCAAGGATATATTTCCCTCCCCTCCCCTATCAGCATTCCGTAAAGACCACGCCCTCCGTGACTCCCTCGTCAGATCCACACCCCCCACCAACCCAACCTCCACTCCCGGCACCTTCCCCTGCAACCGCAGGAGGTGCAAGACTTGCGCCCACACCTCCCCCCTCACCTCCCTCCAAGGCCCCAAAGGAAACTTCCATATCCGCCACAGATTCACCTGCACCTCCACACATATCATCTATTGCATCCTCTGCACCCGATGTGGCCTCCTCTATATTGGGGAGACAGGCCGGCTACTTGCGGAGCGTTTCAGAGAACACCTCTGGGACACCCGGACCAACCAACCCAACCACCCTGTAGCTCAACATTTCAATTCCCCCTCCCACTCCACCAAGGATATGCAGGTCTTTGGACTCCTCCATCGTCAGACCACAACAAAACGACGGTTGGAGGAAGAAGGCCTCATCTTCCGGCTAGGAACCCTCCAACCACAAGGGATAAACTCGGATTTCACCAGTTTCCTCATTTCCCCTCCCCCCACCCAGTCTCAGTCAAATCCATCAAATTCAGCACCACCTTCCTAACCTGAGATCTTCTTCCCGACCTCTCCGCCCCCATCCCAGTCTGACCTATCACCCTCACCTTGACCTCTTTCCACCTATCACATTTCCGACGCCCCTCCCTCAAGTCCCTCCTCCCTACCTTTTATCTTAGCCTGCTGGACAAACTTGCCCCATTCCTGAAGAAGGGCTTATGCCCGAAACGTCGATTCTCCTGTTCCCTGGATGCTGCCTGACCTGCAGCGCGTTTCCAGCAACACATTTCTAGCTCTGATCTCCAGCATCTGCAGACCTCACTTTATCGGCAAACACAATCCTTTGGTGTCATAAAATACCTAATCTATATCCCCACGTATGCTGGCTTTTCAAGACCTACACTTTGTCTTAGTGGCTATTAACCAGTCTTTCTTTGTTCATTGTAAACACACAAAACATTTTTTTAATTAACCTTATCCCTTTTTAAACCATGCTTTTATTCACAAAGCTTGATACTTACTCATGTTTTGGCTGATTTTTATCACGTGTTTAGCTATTTTCCAGTAATAAGTAGATCGAAATCCTTAAGAATCCTAAGCTTTTATTACGTTTTCTCACTAGCTTTTCAGCGCTTATTCAAATACTACACAGTGTATTTTATTTTTGATTAATTCTGTTTAATTGACTTAACACCATAATTTCTTCATTAAATTGGTCACCCATTTACAGAGTTGCTTTTCTTTTGAAGTGCACTCCCCACCATAAATTGTACATAGCTTTTCATCAGGTCTATTCAAGGCTGAGATTAAGAGATTTCAATTTCTCAGTGTTGTTGAGGTACATGACAAATTACTAGATGACTCCAGGCAAACAGTTGTGATCATTTATTTCATGCACATATGGAGAGAAGCTTTAACACAGGGGTCCAAGCTCGTTCTGCCAAATTACAGATTTCCTTCAAATTTTATGCAGATCACAGCACACATATTACCACAGTCAATTTCCATGTGTCTTATATTATCCCTCATTCCCACTATCTTTGCAGGCATTGTGGGATTCTCACCAAAAGCCTTTGATATCATGGTTGCTAGCAACTAACCTTTCTCAAACAAATGTAGCACCTCAAGATGAGGCATCAATGAGGCACTGTGGGCCATCAGCAGTAGCAAAATCATAAACGGCTACACAATCTATAACTTCATGGCCCGGCATATTCCCCCCTCTAGCACTACTACCAAGATAATGCATCAATGTTGTTTCAATGAAGAATGCAGGTTGATATGCCAGGAGCAACACCTGCTAACCCAAAACAAATGACATGTCACCACAGTGAGGCTACAGCATAGAGTTACTTGCAAACAGCACAAACAGTAAATAGCAGACAAGGCTCAGTGATCCCATAGCCACTGGATCAGATCTAAGCACAGCAGTCCTTCCTAACCCTAAATGGTTGTGGACAATTAACTAACTCACTAGAGGGGGGAGTCTGTACAAATAATGTCATCCTTAAGGTTGGAAGAACCCAGTACGTCAGGGTAAAAGACAAAACTGAAGCATTTGAGAAAGCTTTGGCCAGAAATGCCAAGTCAACAAATCATCTCGACTTCTTCTGAAGGTCTCAGCAGCTCCATACCAAGCTGTGCTCCTAGCCATGTTTTCCAGTACAGCTACAACATGGAGATCTACCTAGCAATGTTAAAAATTGCCTAGTTATTTCTGGTTCACAAAATACATGCAACCCAGTCAATTACTGTCTCCTTGCTCTACTCTCAATCATCAGTAAAATGATAGAAGGTATCACTAATATTGTTATCAAGCGGCACTTACTCAACATTGTTGCTCAGTTGGGTTTTGACAGGTTCACTCCTCCTGTCCTCATTATAACCTCGGTCCAAGAGTGGACAAAAGAGGGGAACTGAGGATGACTGACCTTGACATTAAGAGTGTGGCATCAAATGGTCTCAGTAAAACTAGAGTCAATGGGAATCAGGGTCAATTCTCCATTGAGGTAGCCCAGACCCTAACTTTGCTAGTTGTTTTAAGGAGGTGTAAAATGGATATTCCAAGAGACATGTAGCTGGTCAACCCATTTAGTTTTAAACAAAACAGAATTTATTTACAACATTACTGAATGAAATACAGATAAAAGAATACAGAATAACTTAACCTATCCAAAAACCCAACAGACAATCCCAACTTAATGATGCTGTTCCAAATACTTGCAACAATTCCTATAAACACCCCTTGGCACAAAAGGTAAAATCAAAGTCATACAGGAGAGATGTCAGAGAGAGAGAGAGAGAGAGAGAGAGAGAGGATCAGCATGATACCTGCTTCTTTGGGTCCAGCAGCTTCACAACACTACTGCTTACTAAAACCAAACAAACCAGCCAAAGTACAGAGGGATCTGGGAGTGCTAGTTGAGGATTCTCTAAAGGTAAACATGCAGGTTAAGTCCGTGATTAAGAAAGCGAATGCAATGTTGTCAATTATCTCAAGGGGGTTGGAATATAAAAGCACTGTTGTGCCACTGAGACTTTATAAAGCTCTGGTTAGGCCCCATTTGGAGTACTGTGTCCAGTTTTGGTCCCCACACCTCAGGAAGGACCAAAACTGGAGCGTGTCCAGCGGAGATTCACACGGATGATCCCTGGAATGGTAGGTCTAACATACGAGGTATGGCTGAGGATCCTGGGATTGTATTCATTGGAGTTTAGAAAATTAAGGGGCGATCTAATAGAAACTTACAAGATATTACATGGCTTAGAAAGGGTGGACGCTAGGAAATTGTTTCCATTAGGCGAAGAAACTAGGACCCGTGGACACAGCCTTAGAATTAGAGGGGGTAAATTCAGAACAGAAATGCGGAGACATTTCTTCAGCCAGAGAGTGGTGGGCCTGTGAAATTCATTGCCACAGAGTGCAGTGGAGGCTGGGACGCTAAATGTCTTCAAGGCAGAAATTGATAAATTCTTGATGTCACAAGGAATTAAGGGCTATGGGGAGAATGCGGGTAAGTGGAGTTGAAATGCCCATCAGCCAGGATTGAATGGCGGAGTGGACTCGATGGGCCGAATGGCCTTACTTCCGCTCCTATGTCTTATGGTCTTATGGTCTAAAACAGAGAAAAGCTGAGCTGGGAGAACTAGCCACTCCCCTTTCATCGTACAAGATATTTTTTTAAAACTGAAAGCTTTTTGCCTGAGGCTGTATCTGTTAGTTATAATAAAACTAGCCCTAAAACCCATCCAAGCCAGACATTTTGGAATCACTGCTTTTATAACTTCCCTGAAAAAAAAAAGCCAAGGATAGCATAACCTTGTTAAAGCAGCAGAAACATCACAAATGATTATTCAGGTAGACATCGTGTGCGACAGGTAGTATTTTAGGGATAATGGGCTGAATAATTTCCTTCTGCTCCATAACAATTCTGCAATTCTGTTATCCTGTAATCTGTGATGCTACAATTCTGTGCTTCAATGAACGGGTCAGAAGTGGTGGTGTTTGCTGCTGATTTCTCAATGTTCAGTAACATTCATGATTCCCCACATACTGAAGCTGTCTGTGAGCAAATGCAGCAAAACCTGGTCAACATTCAGACTTGGCCTATTAATTGATAAGCAATATTTGTGATACACAAGTATCAAGGGCGAAACATTGTCACATCCTGTTGGGAATAGGGTTTAGGAAATCAAGGCCCACTATTTCATGAGTCATTACAAATGTAAAATGTGATCAATGTAACTTCTAAAATGCTTAATTACTGATTGTGACTATTACCTAAGATAAAAGAAACTTACATCAGGTTTTATCCAGAGGCAAGAAACCAAAAGACTTATTTATTTTGACAAACCTATGAACTAACATAATGCAAAGACAAATTACTAATTATCAGTGCAAACCTTGACCATGCCCCCTTTAGATCCAAACACAAGAACATTAATTTAGTTATGGTTGGATACACAGATACAGGCAATATTTTAGGAATATTATGCGTGGGCAATATAGGGAAAAAATTGCATAATTGTCTGGAACAAAGTCCAAACCTAAAGGGGTGGAATGGACTGATTTTTCTCAATACTTCTTTGGGCTCTGGGGTGACAGGATCACATTGTTGATGACTGCAGTGATCCTCAGTTCAGAAGCCGGTCAGTTGGAGTAAGGTCATGCCTTGATTTAGAAATTTTCTTTCTTTTGGCTAAGAATTTGAGTAGTTATTTCTTTTTCCAATTTAAAACAATTGGAATTCAGAGAGACAGAAGAATCCAGCTTGCTTGCTCCATCTGACCTCTCTTCACTCAGTGCAATGTCAAACTGCCATTTATAACCAATTCCAACAATGTTGCTGGGATTGTTGCTGGACAGTCACTTTTTTTTTCAAAGGCACTTGGTGCCGAAGTACTCCGGGAAAATGTCGAAACCCCTCATCCAGAAACGCCATGTGCTGTTGTGTAAGCTTTAGTGACAACACAGTTCCAAATTTTCCTTGAACAATAGAAAAATGCAAATAATCCAAATGTCCATTTCCTATTCTATATTTTCAACTAAAATATGTCTCGTCATCTTACACCATCTCCAACAAGAGAAATTCCAACCATCAGTGAAAAGTCTACTTAGTCACCCATTAATCCTTCTGGGGTTATCATTGACCAGAAAATGAGCTGGACCAACAATATTAACAGTGTGGTTATAACAGCAGGTTAGGGGCTCAAATTCTGTAGTCTGTAACTCACAGTTTGAATCTTCAAAGCCTGTCTACCATCTACAAGGCAATTCAGAAGAGCGTAGGAAGACTCTTCCCTTGCCTGAGTGAGCACAGCTCCAATACCACTCAAGAAGCTTGACACTATTTAAGAAAAAGTAGCCCATTTGATTGAGCTATTTAACTTGTTCAACATATATTCCCTCCATAGAGGTATCAGTGTGTACTATCTCCAAGATGCACAGCACCTTTGAAACCCACAATCTCTACCATCTAGAAGAACAATGGCAGCAGACACATGGGCAAACCATGACCTTAAAGATCCTCTCCAAGCCTCACAACATCCTTCAGTAGCTCAACTTTACTGTCCAATAAAATGTTTTCATAATGTCTTTTAAACAGGTATCAAACTTCCCAAATAGGCATGACCAGTTTTTGTATGTTTGCTTGTTCTTTTAAACAACATTTATTTAAATTATCCCACTAAATTTTGCCTGAGATTTGTTGGCATTTCAAAACTATCACACATATCCAATTATCAATGTTTTTGTATTGATATGTTTTGTTAGTGTTAGTGTTCTTCCCAAAACCACATTTTCTCTTTATTAAAACCCAGAAAACATTTTGACTGCTTTTTCTTCCAATAGTTTTCTTTTAAATTATAATTTATCAGCCCCTTAAACCTCAGGTAAATTTCTCTTTGAATACTTAAAGTAGCAATTTATATCAATTTATCTGATTTATTCCTCAATCTGATTTTTTGAGTCTTTGGTATTTGCAATCAACACATTATTTTAGCAATGGCTATACTCAAATGGAATGTATAATCTCAGCTGGGAACATTCTTCTTCGTAGGTCATGGTCAGAATCATGAATGGGGTGGTGAAGGAGTCAATATCTACTAGTATTAATTGCTGATGATCTCCATCATTATCACCCGTGTCCCTCTCCTGTTTGCTCTTATCATAACAGTCATAGAATCTCCATGCAAATATATTTGGGCTTTTGGAAGTTACCTGTTTGATGCTAGCAAGGACCTTGTGAAAACCAATGTCATCTTTCTCCTAGGACCTAACCTTCACTGAGGAAAGGGGCCTGTACAAGGTTGTGAATTCTTCTCTGACCATAAATGATAATTCTTCACCATTTCCCTTGACCTTTGTCTTTATCTGTCCTGTTACCCTAGTACCTGTTACAAAGGGTGGCCTGACTCCTGCCTGACAGTGCCAATGTCCTGGGTTCAATTCCAGCCTTGGGTGACTGTCTGTGTGGATTTGTACACTCTCCCCTTGTCTGTGTAGGTTCGCATTGGGTGCTCCAATTTCATCTCACAACCCAAAGATGTACAGATTAGGTGGATTGGCCATGCTAAATTGCCCAAGAGTGTTTAGGGATCTGTTGGCTAGATGAATCAGTCATGGTAAATGCAGGGTTACGGGGATATTTGATTTGGTTTGATTTATTTTTGTCGCGTGTACCTAGGTACAGTGAAAATTTTGTTTTGCGTTGTAGGAGTGAGTTTAAGGAGGTAATTAATTTTCATGAAGCAGCAGAATTCAGCCACGTTGTAATTTACTCATGCACCTACTGGTACAATGCAGGGAGAGGCCAAAGACTACCCCGAATTTAACCTCGACGTGAGGGTCCAATTACCGCTTTAATCTTCGGCTCAGGTCAGAAGAAAAGTCACGGACACTCTAATTTTAAATACAAGTAAATTGTCTTTTATACATTTTTCTTGTAACATTAACATGCAGGCACATATTCTCTCCCCCTACATACTACTGGTTACTTAGTGCTGGATTGTTCAACTATGATTGAGTTTCCAGTGCATTGCTCTACATTGGTAATCGCTTGTTGCTGTGATTTGAATGGGCCCTTTTGGTATGTGAGAAACTGAACTCTCCATATAACTACCTTTTATCCCAACATTCTGTTATTTATTGGTTGGCTAATTCTCCATCCATGCTAATATACTACCTGCAACATTACGGGCTTATATCTTACTAAGCAGCCTAATAGGCAGTTGTTTATTGAACACATTTTGGAAATAATAAAATCTTTTGCATCCAACTGAGAGAACAGATTAATGTCTCAAACGCAATACCTTATTTGAAAAAGTTGGCTTCTGAAAACAGAAATGTCCCTTGGAATTGCATTGAAACATCAGCCTCGGAAACATGCTCAATTTCTTGAGGGGAAATTTGAACTCACTACCTTCTGACTTACCGCTGAGCTAAGCCTGATACCAATTATCATGCCTAAATAATGCACTCTAACCTCAATCATGAAACTGTACTGACTGCCATTCCCATATGATAGATATGGGAATATGTTTATTGGCTTCCTGAATGAGACTATCATTGTAATTTTAACTTTCAGATAGCCTTGCCTGTCATCCATATCTGCTAGAAAATGAGTGGAATATGTCTCAAATTTATTTCTTTTGGAAATCATTGCTGTCAGCAAATAGAGCTCTTCTTTTCAGTTTGAGTTGTATTTGAACCAAAGGTGAAAGGATATGCACAAATCTTTGTGCCTTACAAACATTTGCATGTTTAATAATAAATGGTTGCAGCAGCTTGGTGTTTTCCTTAACAGCAAAACTGTGATTTTTATATGTCCATTCCAGCTGGCAAAGTTAAACATGATTATTTGAAACTTTGTGCTTAATTTAAAAGTTTTGAATACTCAAATGCATTTTCAATATTTTTTGTTGCTCTTGAGATACTGAAACATAAAATTAGGTTTTTAATTGAATAAGTCAATATTAGAGTGGTGCTAGAAAAGCACAGCAGGTCAGGCAGCATCCGAGGACCAGGAAAATTGACATTTCAGGAAGGGCTCCTGATGAAGAGTTCCTGATGAAGGGCTCCTGCCCGAAACATCGATTTTCCTGCTCCTCAGATGCTGCCTGACCTGCTGTGCTTTTCCTGCACCACTCTGATCTTGACTCTAATCTCCAGCATCTGCAGTCCTTACTTTTGCCTTTTTAATTGAATAAGTCAATCCATGGAATCTCAGGACAACATTTCAATTAATTTACTTAAATATTCCCTGTAGTTCAGTGAGATTGTTGTATGGTGGCTATGCCCTGATGGATGACTAATCCAGGCTAATGACCTGGGAAATTGGTTTAAAAAAATCTTCAAAGGAAAAAAAATCTTCAAAGGTCAAAAAAGTGTCGTGTTGGAAAAGCACAACTGATCAGGCAGCACCCAAGAAGCAGGAGAGTCAACGTTTCAAGCATAAGCTCTTCATAAAAAAGCTTCAATGAGAACTGATGAAATTTAAATCCAATTGATAGCAATCTGTAATATAAATCTAGCTTCAGTAATGGTAACCATGAATTTATCACTGATTATTGCAAAACCTAGTCTGGTCCATTAATGTACATTGATGTGAAAAAAATCTGCCATCCTTTCCTGGCCTGGCCGACACGTGACTGCCAACCCCACTAAAATGTAACTGATTCTGAACTGCCCTCTGGTTAAAGACAAGTAGGAATGGACAGGATTTGCTGGCCTTGACAGCAGTACTCACTTCAACACAATGATTTCAGAAGGCAGCTCACCATCATCTTAAAACTGGGCAACAAATGCTTGTCCAGCCCATGAAGCCTTCATCTCATGAACAAATAAAAGAAAGCTAACATCTATTAAAGAATAGAGAAAACAAAAATCTGGTTTAGAATTCATTAACATAATAGCCGCAAAAACAGCATAAACTGGGAGAATTAAGATTAGATTACCTAGTGTGAGAACAGGCCCTTTGGCCCAACAAGCCCACACCAACCCTCTGAAGAGTAACCCACCCAGCCCGATTCCCCTATCCTATATTTACTCCTGACTAATGCACCTAAAACTATGGGCAACTTAGTACGGCCAATTCACCTGACCTGTACATCTTTGGATTGTGGAAGGAAACCGGAGCACCCAGAGGAACCCACGCAGACACAGGAAGAATGTGCAAACTCCACACAGTCACCCAAGGTGGGAATCAAACCGGGTCCCTGGCACTGTGAGGCAGCAGTGCTAACCACTCAGCCATTGTGCCACCTTAATTAAGGCATGTGCAAAAATAGGACTATGTTATTTCACCTTCACCTTCAAAACTGATCAGTGTTAAGAGACAAAATTCATCCTTGGCTTCTGGATTAATATTATTAATATTAATAATCCTTGCTGCTGGCTTAGCTTAGTGGGTCTCACATACTCTACTTAGTTAGAGGTTTGTGGTTAAGCTCCCACACTAGGATCATACAAATAATTTATAAATGTTTCGATTCAATTTTATTGTCATATCTAGCTCTGTGCAAGAGTACAGGACTACCGTGAAAAGTGAACAGAGTTACCATCACAGAACAGTGAGAATTAAAAACAAGAGGAGAAACTAAAGAAACAGAAACAAAAAGGAAAAGAAAATGACCAGATCACCCTCACCGCCACCGCTGTGAGTATTGAGCCGGGCTTACTCACGCTGGCTGCACTGGACCCCGCAATGCAGCAGCGCTACCAACTCCAATGCCAACAACACTCCAGTGCCTCCATCACTGCAACCATCACTTCCCCACCGATGCCACTAAGGCCATGGTGCCACTACTGCCGATACCACCAGGGGCAGCACGGTGGCTCTGTGGTTAGCACTGCTGCCTCACAACACCAGGGTCCCAGGGCAACTGTCTGTGTGGAGTTTGCACATTCTCCCCGTGTCTGTGTGGGTTTCCTCCGGGTGCTCAGGTTTCCGCCCACAGTCCAAAGATGTGCAGGTCAGGTGAATTGGCCATGCTAAATTGCCTGTAGTGTTAGGTGCGTTAGTCAGAGGGAAATGGGTCTAGGTGGGTTGCTCTTCGGAGGGTCAGTGTGGACTTGTTGGGCCGAAGGGCCTGTTTCCACACTGTAGGAAATCTAATCTAATCTAAAACATCGCGGTGCCACCACCACCAATGCCACCAATGCTGCAACTACCACTTCCCCACCACTGCTGATGATACCACCGCCACTAATACCACCTACACCAGTGCCATCACTGCTGATGCCACCACAACTGCAGTGCCACCATTGCTGCAACCACCACTTCACCGATGCCACCACCTTGAATCCTGCATTTCACCGTGCCTAACCCACCAATATCGATTTCATCATGTTCTTGAGCCATCTCTCGCCACGGGCTCATTGTGCTGATACAACCACTATCTTGGGATCAGTTGAAGTATTCACAAAAACCCCTGCACAAATGCGAGAGTGTAACCCTTTGATCCAGCGCTGACATCAGAGCCACCACCGCCGCCTTGAATCCTGTGCTGGGCCCACCAATGAAGCCGCCACACTCCGGTGCCATCCCTCACCACTGGACCCACACTCACTGCCATTGCTGAGCCCTCCAAAGGCAAATGGTAAGACAGAGCTGTAGAGAAAAGTAGAAAGAAAAGATGACAAAAAGGAAAAGAGAAATGGATGGAAGAAAGCAGCAGATGAGCAGGAGCACGAATGCTGTTAGCCTTCAGAAGAATTCTGAGGCAATGGTGCATTGTGAAAGGTCGAGAGTGCGGTGCTGGAAAAGCACAGCAGGTCAGGCCGCATCTGAGGAGCAGGAGAATCTATGTTTCATGCAAAAGCACTTTATCAGGAATTTGGCCGAAGTGTCAATTCTCCTGCTCCTAAGCATAGCATGGCGCAGCACCATTTTGCTCTGAGCAAGATCCCCACAAAACACACGAAGACGAATGATCAATTTAATCTTGTTGTGGGGGGGAGTGGTGGTAGTTCATCAGGGGAGATCTGTGCTCTGCTTTAAATAATGTCACACGATTTTTCAAATCCACCTGAACAAGGAGACAGGTTTCTCTTTGTATTTCTCATATAATGTATGACACCTTTCACAACTGCGAAAGTGAGGACTGCAGATGCTGGAGATTAGAGTCGAGAGTGTGGTGCTGGAAAAGCACAGCAGGTCAGGCCGCATCTGAGGAGCAGGAGAATCTATGTTTCATGCAAAAGCACTTTATCAGGAATTTGGCCGAAGTGTCAATTCTCCTGCTCCTCAGATGCTGCCTGACCTGCTGTGCTTTTCCAGCACCACACTCTCGACTCTAATCTCCAGCATCTGCAGTCCTCACTTTCGCAGTTGTGAAAGGTGTCATACATTATATGAGAAATACAAAGAGAAACCTGTCTCCTTGTTCAGGTGGATTTGAAAAATCGTGTGACATTATTTAAAGCAGAGCACAGATCTCCCCTGATGAACTACCACCACTCCCCCCCACAACAAGATTAAATTGATCATTCGTCTTCGTGTGTTTTGTGGGGATCTTGCTCAGAGCAAAATGGTGCTGCGCCATGCTATGCTTACCTATTTAACAGTCACTGCACTTCATATACAATTCATTGTGAAGTGTTTTGGGATGTGTTCCAATAAATTAATCAGAATGTTTTGGTTGGGCATTATATAACTGCAAATTTCCTCTTTCCTCATCATTATCCTCCCCCAATTTACATTTGATTAAGTTGTTCTACATTCTGAGGTCGAGCAGCATTAGCATCTAATTCCTGAGTATTTGGTAAATATACAATTCTGTTGAATTAATTGACTTTATATGAAGTGCAGTACTTGAATTTCTAGTGATTTCCAGATATTGAAAGTGTTATGATCTCAATCGAGACCAGTTACTTTATCTTTAAAGGATGGTTGATTAGATAAAAAAAACATGCAACGGTATGGAGATTGGAAAGTATGAGATTGGTACGAGCTAATAATGCTCATTTAATGAGCTGAAACATGCACAATGGACCAAATAGCTTCCTACAGCACCATAACATTTCTGTGATTCTGTGAAATCCAAAATCCCAGTTACTAAGAGAATGAAACTCCAAGATTTCATGGTTTAGAACGTAACAATATTTACTGTACAAAAGTTAATCAAAGCGGTCGGCAAAATATTACCTTAGATAACTTGTATTCTAACACCTAGAATCAACATAAGTTAAAAATGAATTAATAGGTTACATATTAAATTACATAGTAAGTGGCAGATACAGCTGTGACAGGTCTTACGAATATTCAGCAAATATGTCATCAATCACAGTCACAATGTCCTTCAAACTTTTATCTTCCTCTGGAGGAATTTCGACACCTCTTCAAAGATTAAGCTTGATCTCCAGCCAACAGTGGTACACAATCAATCTGTGTTCCATGGGTATGGTATTCACCAAAAATGGAACACATCTGCAAAACCTTCTTAGCTCTACTTACAATAGTTTGAAATGCGTGAACCGACAATTTTACCTTTAAGGATCAGGAGCAGCTATAGCAACTATATGTTTGTCTATTCTCGGTTTCTGGTTCTAGCTTCCATTTTCTATGCCCAGCCTGTACTGTACCACTGGAGACCTCAAACTGAGCTCTGATGGCTTTATGGCTTTTTATAGTTTTCAATCAATTTAAGTCATTCCAGAATTTTTCCTTTACTGGAAACTGGAAGAGTCAGTTTCCTTTCTCAGTTTTCTCCTCCCAGTTCTCTTGATTTTTTAGGGTTTATAAAAGTATAAATTTTGAAACCATGAATTCTATTATCCAGAACTAAAAGGCAAGACTGAAGGTATGAGAACATAATTTCTTTTTGTCTTCATGGACAGAAAAATTCAAAGATCAGTTAAATAAATTACTCACATTTTAATCCAATGAAAACATGAATAACCAAAGATGTAAACTAGAGATCTCTTGCAATAAGCTTCTACAAGCTATAATCCTGCACAGAGGTTTAATCTATCTTTCTGCTTTAAAATATAAAAATATGATTGGGTAATTAAATTGACAACATTGCTGAACCAACGGAACAAGGTCGATGGCATCAATCAATGACAAGATCATTCTGAGCCAAAGGTCTAATTTTTGTAACTTATTTGATATTTTTATGGGGTACTTAGCCTGTCCTGGAACAAAAACAGCTGTAGTAAATGCTGAATAGAATGAATACAGGCCAGAGTAAATTGCATTACTCATGGCAACCATCAGAGGATGTATTTCCCCTTGGATCCTTTAGGTACGAAGGAGGGTTGAAGGTAACCAAGGTGACATCTTATATGGGTAAACTGGTTCAGCCTGTTTAAAGTATACACTTCAATTAATGAGTTGAAATTTGCAATAGAAGCAACCAATTAGATAATTGTTAAGCAATTAAGCATATCGAGTTAGAACATAGAACATAGAACAGTACAGCACAGAACAGGCCCTTCAGCCCACGATGTTGTGCCGACCATTGATCCTCATGTAAGGTAAACCTAATGTACGAACCCTCAAATTTCTGTGACCATATGCATGTCCAGCAGTCTCTTAAATATCCCCAATGACCTCACTTCTACAACTGCTGGCAACGCATTCCATGCTCCCACAACTCTCTGCGTAAAGAACCCAACTCTGACATCCCCTCTATACTTTCCGCCAAACAGCTTAAAACTATGACCCCTCGTGTTAACAATTTCTGCCCTGGGAAAAAGTCTCTGGCTATCAACTCTATCTATGCCTCTCATTATCTTGTACACCTCAATTAGGTCTCCTCTCTTCCTTCCTTTTTACAAAGAAAAAAGTCAGAGCTCTCTTCGTAAGATAAGCCCTCCATTCCAGGCAGCATCCTGGTAAACCTCCTCTGAACCCTCTCCAAAGCATTCATATCTTTCCTATAATAGGGCGACCAGAACTGGACACAGTATTCCAAGTGCAGTCTAACTAAAGTTTTATAGAGCTGCAACAAGATCTCATGGCTCTTAAACTCAATCCCCCTGTTAATGAAAGCCAAAACACCATATGCTTTCTTAACAACCCTGTCCACTTGGGTGGCAATTTTAAGGGATCTATGTACCTGCACCCCAAGATCCCTCTGTTCATCCACACTGCCAAGAACCCTGTCTTTAATTCTGTACTCAACTTTCAAGTTCGACCTTCCAAAATGCATCACTTCACATTTATCCAGGTTGAACTCCATCTGCCACCTCTCAGCCCATCTCTGCATCCTGTCAATGTCGCGCTGCAGCCTACAACAGTCCTCTATACTGTCAACTACACCTCCAACCTTTGTGTCGTCTGCAAACTTGCTAACCCATCCTTCAATCTACTCATCCAAGTCATTAGTAAAAATTACAAAGAGTAGAGGCCCAAGAACAGAGCCCTGTAGAACACCACTCACCACTGACTACCAGGCAGAATACTTTCCTTCCACTACCACTCGCTGTCTTCTGTTGACCAGCCAGCTAAATTTCCCTGTATCCCATTCCTCCTGACCTTCTGAATGAGCCTATCATGGGGAACCTTATCAAACATTCTTCACCTATCACCTTTTGTTAACAGGGACCAATTGATTGAGAATAAATTAACCTTGTAAAATATTTTGGGTGCTATTTGAAGCTAAACCAACTGACATACTTCACTTGATGTAGTAGGTTTCAGGAGGACTTTTAAAGAGTATGTGCTGACATTCTAACACATTAAGTGTTTAAAGTTTGTAAATGCACTTTAATAGTGACTGATGAAAGGTTAATATATAAGGTAAGTGAGGAGGTCCTGTGGCAAGTGTGTAGGTAAGGGTGCCAGATGGGTGAGGAACTAGGTGACATGTAGGCTGCGGGGGGGAGAAACGAGACTGTCACACACCTCCTTCTGGAATGTGCCAATGCAGAGGAAGTCTGGAGAGGAATGCAGTGGTGTTTGTCGAGGTTCGTCCCGAGCAGCGCTGTGACGTGGGACTCCGTGCTCTACGGCCTGTTCCCCGGGACGCACACCAAGACGAACATCAACTGTGCCTTGGGGGATCATCATCTCGGTGAAGGACGCTCTCTGGGTGGTCCGAAACCTGTTGATCTTCCAACTGAAGGAGTTGACCCCGACTGAGTGTTGCAGACTGGCACATTCCAAGGTCCAGGACTACGTGTTGAGGGACGCGCTGAAGCTTGGGGCAGCTGCCGCCAAGGCGCGGTGGGGAAAGACCACCGTGTAACATCTGCCTGCCTAAGAAGAACAGGGGGCCCACGCAGTCATTTGGGCTCCGCTGGCGCCCCAGCTCAATGTAATCGCACCAACCTGTGAATAGGAATGATTACCCTGTTTCAATACGCAAAGAAATGGAATGTTTACAGAAGGATGGCATGTCCAGTTGTATAGATCAAATATTTATGAATAAAGTATATTTTTGAAATAAAAAAAACTAGGTGACATGTAGATGAAGGGGGTAGAATGCCAGATAACTGGATGAGAGCTTATGCGGGCATGAGTTGGGCAGGGGCATTTATTGAAGTGTTGATACAATCAAGGTCTCATTATCCCTTGTGCTCAACTCAGCTGGATATTAAAGAAGGGCTTCCAATATTGAAAGAGTAAATAAAGTGTCTGTCGACTGGTCAGTTTACCATCAGTGATGAGTAAATATCCAAAGGTCATGTTGTGGAATAAAGTTTAAAGCTATGTTGGAAGAATGGGGTGAGTTCACAACAATCAGTACAGATTTCTAAAATGTAAGCATAGGATTGGATGATGATACACTCTGATAGAAACAGTTTGAGAAGCAGAAAAATCTAATCCTGTTCTGTGTGGCACTGCTGAACTGTATTGATAAAGGAAACCTATTGAATAAACATATGCAAATTATTCAAAGATGTTTGATAAGGTGATATACAGTGTCAAGAAATATTTTTACTCAAAAATTGTTAGAACATGAAATGTTCTATTAGAAAGATACAAAATCCTAACGCAGAATAGTTTTTAACAAGGGAAGTGTACAAATGTCTGAAATAGATAATAACATTAAAGATTATGGGGAAAGGGCAGAGAAATGGGGCTAAGTGAGTGGTTCTTTCAGATAACTGATACAGACACTTTGAGCCAAATAGCTTTGATGCTGTCAAATTCTATAAGTCTGAACCTTCTTTGGAGATATAATACATTCACTTTCCAATGCCGTTTTACTCTTTCAAGTATGATAAATGTGATAGAAATCTTTTGAAGTTGCTGATGACTATATTTATCTTTGATATAATTTTATATTCAACACTTGTGATAGAAATATCTATCCAAATTATTTATGAGAAGGCCATTCAATTAGAAAGGACAGTCATCCAACAATAAACCAGAATAGTTTCCATTAAATTAGCTCGATATGATTGATGGTAGGCCACAAACAAAGTTATGGCTGGATGAAGCAATATTGGCCTTAACAAACTATTTGTGTCTGAGTACATTCAAAGCAGAAGCTGGACACAATTCCAGCAATGAAAATAGGAAGAGCTCAAGGATAATCTTCGATTTTTCATTATCATGATTCACACAGACCATAGACACCAGTTGTGTAGGCTGTCATTTTTACCTGTTCGGACTTAATCAATTTCACCTACATTTAACTCCTTGGGGAGATATACAGGAAGAAGGTTTTGCATATTGGTTAATGCAGCTTTCGAATGGTTAGTGAGCCTTTAAAAAGGGGTCCCTTTTTAAAGTGAAAGTTTCTACTATTCCCTGCATACCAAGGAGAGCAACTGTAATGACTGCTACTTCAGTAACTACACCTCCAAGAAACATAAACAAATTTTGTGTAAATAAACACAAAAGGAAGTTACGAGGAAGATCACAAGACTTACCAGGACCAATGTGTCAAAATGACAATTGAACTGATGTCAAAGGTTTAACTGACATCATATGTACCCTCTTACCTGTGTTTTGGAAAATCAGCAGTTTTGTTTGAAAAAAGTGACAACAACATGTGAGATAAGATGGGCAAATGAGGAATCGTTACCCTGATGTCAAGTGTAGCTGCTCGATATCAATGAGCTAAAATGATTCAAACAGATAATTGACACAGTGTAAATCATCAGCCCCTAGAAATAGGGTCTAATCAAAAAGTGCTCAGTGTTAGAATGAATCCTTATCAGGCAGTCTTGTCAGGTAGTTGTCTCCTTCAAATGGAAAACAGAGACCAGAGGAATGAGGGAAAACCGAGGGAAGAGTTCATTAACACTTCACCTAGAAAGCAGGATGCTGTCTCCAGAATTGTAATGGGATCAACATACTCTCTGCCAAATGTGTGGTCGTCCTTTGGTATCAGTGAAACATTTTCAATTGTCATGGGTTGTATACATTTTTTATATATTTATCTCAATAGATCATATCTACGTTGCTGTTTCTTAACAAACTTAATAATTGAATGGAAAATTCCTTATTAATGGATTGCTGCTTGAATTCGGTACCAGAGTTCATGTTCCCCCAAAATTTAACAGTAATGCCAGAAATGGGATCCACGGGAGTCAAGGTATAATTGGATTGAAATTTAAGAAGCTGAGAGGAAGCAATAGATTGCAGTCGAATGTACGTTAAATAATTCTCAAGTGAAACTGAAAATTATAATGACA
This sequence comes from Chiloscyllium plagiosum, assembly GCF_037043375.1. Lineage (NCBI taxonomy): Eukaryota > Metazoa > Chordata > Chondrichthyes > Orectolobiformes > Hemiscylliidae > Chiloscyllium > Chiloscyllium plagiosum. Next base: position 23,492,796 of record NW_028270155.1, on the reverse strand, counting down.
TTGTAATGTTTGAGAATGTCACTGATATGCACTTTAACGGAAAGATAGGAGCATCAGTAGTGGGAGCTATTAGGAATACTTAATATCTGCAAAAGAGCTACAAGTGAAGGGAGTGCTGGAGAATCTTTTACGCCTATGTATAATCTCTTACTGTCATTTTATTTTTATGATCCAAGCTAATGTCATTACCAAACCAATTGGACTCCAGATAGCGGTCTGGCTTGATACATCATATTTTGATTTGTTTTGGTTTTTACAGAATAGTCCCTCCCTGAAACAAAAGTGTGCAATCTGCAGATTTTGCTTTAACAATAGAACAGAAAATTATTGACAAAATAAATGAAGACAGAACTGTATAATTAAAAAGTAAAGATAAAAATTGCTGGAATAGCTCACTAGTTCTGGCAGCATCTATGGAGAGAAATCGGAGTTAATGCTTTGGGTCAAGTGACCCTTCCTCAGAACTGATGGTAGCTTGGAAAATATCAGTTTATATGCAGAAGATAGGGTAGGGGGAGGAGGTAAGGAGTAAACGAAAGGTGGGGATAAAGCCCAAAGAGAGAGAAGAGCAGTTAGACAAACAAAAGAGTGGATAACAGGAGGTGGGTGGGGTTGATGGTAGTGAAAGAGTGGACCAGGTTATCAGAGAAAATGGTTTCTGTGGAAGGCTGACAAAGGAGGGAAAGGGATATGTGTCTGGTGACAGAAATAGCAGCTAATGATTCTCTGGATGTGGATGCTGGTTGGATGATAGGTAAGGACAAGGGAGACACTATCATGTTGTGGGAGGGAAGAGAGGGGGTGAGGGCTGAGGTGTGGGAAATGGATCAAACCCGGCTGAGGGTCCTGTCAACAACAGTGCTGGGGAAACCCTCAGTTGAGGATGAAGGTGGATATTTCAGAGGCTCCCTTGTCGAAGTTGGCATCATCAGAGCAAATGCAAAGGAGACAAAGGAACTGGGGAAAACAGAATAGAATCTTTACTGGAAGCAGGGTGTGAGGATGTATAGTCTAGGTAAGTGTGTGAGTCAGTGGGTTTATAATGGATATTGGTGGCCAGTCTTTCCCCAGGTGTGGAAACAGTTGTCAAGGAAGGGTAGGAAGGAATCAGAGATGGAGCAGGTGAGGGCAGGGTGGAAATTGGAAACAAAATTGATAAACTTTTCCAATTCTGGACAAAAGATGGAGGTAGCACTGATGACATCATCGATATACCAGAAAGAGTTGTGGATGGGGGTCAGAATAAGACTGGAATAAGGAATGTTCCACGTACACCACAGAGACAGGCATAACTGGGGCCTGTTTGCGTACCTCTGACCTGAAGAAAATAAGAGGGAGGGTGGGGCAGGGTTGCGCAGAGATCACCAGATGAAATTAGATTGATGACCATGGTTGACAAAATGGCCTGATGTTCCTTCATGGGGTCAAGGTCCAGGGGGAGATAGGAGGAGGTATCTGAGAGCTGGCACTCAGCCTATGCAATGTGGAGGTCAGGCAACAACAGCACCACCCTTATTGGCAGGCTTAATAACAAAGTCAGGGTTGGATCTGAGAGCACAGAGAGTAGTCAGTTCAGAGGGAGATTGGTATTGGTAAGGGAGGCAGAGAAATTGAGACGACCAATGTCATATCGACAGTTCCGAATGAACAGATTGAATGCAGGGAAAAGGCTTGAGGGAGCGGTCCAAGTGGAGAAAGTGTGTTGGAGCTGGGCCAAGCTTGTCCTCTCTCTGAACAACTTCTCTTTTAACTCCTCTCATTTTCTTCAGGTCAGAGGGTACACAACTGGGCCCCAGTTATGCCTGTCTCTTTGTGGTGTATGTGGAACATTCCTTGCTCCAGTCCTGCACTTTCCACTTCAACTTCTTTAGTAAACCATGGCTCTCTCTCTCTCGACAAGAACCTTCCTGCCTGATAGGTATATACTTATCAAGGAAACGCAGTAACTGTTCCTTGAATAAGCTCTACATTTCAAATGTGTCCATCCCCTGCAGTTTCCTTCCTCATCTTATGCATCCTAAATCTTGCCTAATCGCATCATAATTGCCTTTCCCCCAGTTATACCTCTTTCCCTGTGGTATATACCCTATCCCTGCCCATTGCTATTGTAAACATAATGGAATTATGGTCACTATTGCCAAAGTGCTCACCTATCTTCAAATCTAACACCTGGCCAGGTTCATTCTCCAATACTAAATCCAATATGACATCGCCCCTTGTTGGCCTGTCTACCTACTGTGTCAGAAAATCCTCCTACACACATTGAACAAAAACTGACCCACGTAAACTCCTTGAACTATAGTATTACTAGTCAACATTGGGGAAGATAAAGTCCCCATAACAACTGCCCTGTTACTCTTGCTAATATTGAGAATCATCTTTGCTATCCTTTCCTCCAAATCCCTGGAAAAATTCGGATGCTGATAGAAAACTCCCAACAAGGTGACCTCTCCTTTCCTGTTTCAAACCTCAGCCCAAACTACCTCAGTGGATGAGTCCTCAAATGTTCTCTCAGCTGCTATAATACTACCCTTGATTAACAATGCCGAACATCCTCTCTTTTACCATCTTCTCTGTTCTTACTGAAACAACCATATCTTGGAATCTGCAACAACCATTCCTATTCCTCCTCCAGCTTGTCTGTGAAATTGCCACAACATTCAAATCCCAGGTACCAATCAATGCTGCAAGTTCACCCACCTTTATTCCCATTGGTCCTGGCATTGAAGTACACACATTTCAAACCAACATCCTGATTGCCAGTGCCCTCTCGCGACCTTGTAAACCTATCCCTGACCTCCCTACCCTCAACCTCCTCTACACTGGAACTACAATTCAGGTTCCCACCCCCTGCTGCATTAGTTTAAACCCCCCTGAAGAGCATTAGAAAATCTCCCCCTCAGAATATTGATACCCCTCTGGTTCAGGTGAAGACCATCCTGTTTGTAGAGGTCTCACATTCTCCAAAAAGAGCTCCAATTATTCTAGAATCCAAAACCCTTCCTTCTGCACCATCTCTGCAGCCATGTGTTCAGCTCCACACTCTCCTTGTTCCTTGCTACTCTAGCACATGGCATGGGCAACAGACCAGAGCTAACAACTCTATTTGTTTGTTCTAGCTCTAAGCTTCCTCTCTAGCTTCCTGAATTTCTGCCTTAAATCCCCATCTCTCTTCCTACCAATGTCATTGGTGCCTATGTGAACCACAACTTGAGGTTGCTCCCCCTCCCCCTCAAGGATACCGAAACATGATCAGAGACATCACGAACCCTGGCACCTGGGAGGCAACACACCAATCGTGAGTCTCTCTCATTCCCATGAAACCTTCTATCTGTCCTCCTAACTATGGAGTCTCCAATGACTAATGCTCTGCTCCGCTTCCCCATTCTGCTCTGAGTAACTGTGGTAGACTCTGCACCAGAGACCAGTGACCCATTGCTTACCCCTGGTAAGTCATTACCCACCACAGTATCCAAAACGGGATACTTTTTGTTGAGGGGGGTTCCCTTTCCTACCCCTGACGTTAATCCATCTACCACCTTCATGTGGCTGTGGAGTAACTACCTCCCTGTAACTCCTCTCAATAACCCCCTCCACCTCCCGAATGATTCTAAGTTCATCCAGCTCCAGTTCCCTAACCTGGTTCTCGAGGGGCTGCATTTGGGTGCATTTCCCGCAGTCAGCAATGATCATTCCTGATGAAGAGCTGATGCTCGAAACATCGACTCTCTTGCTCCTCAGAAGCAGTCTGACTGGCTGTGCTTTTCCAGCGCCACACTTTTTAATCACTAATTTTTTCACTCTTAGGTAACCTATTGCACAATATCCTTCTCTTATAAGGAGCATTGGTTTACACAAGCGCTCTATTCCAATTTCCTGACAGAACTATCCAAAACTCAAAGTAAAAGTGAAATGAAAAATCTCCCTTTCTTAGGGTGTTTTCCTTGACCTTAAAAAAAAATCAACTTTTATAAGTCTATAACAAATTTTAAAGCCTTATTATTTAGCTGGCTGTGTCACAAAACAATCTAAAATCAACAAAAATAGTAGTTAGTGGTGCACTCAAACACATTCACTCTAAAGCCAGATTTCAAATATAGTTTTAAAAGAAAGTACCATGACTGCAGAAATATTTACAATTAAATTATTAACTTCGGACACAGAGAAAACTTAATATTACGAACTCAAAAACTGAGCTTACAATTACAATATTATGTGAATATAAATATATACCCTATGGGGGGGCAGTAAATTGATTAGTTGTCACTCACACCCACAAACAATTATATAATGATGTAACATATGAAATAGTCCTGGTTAGATTGAACTTTGCTCAGAAAGGGAAGGAGAAAGTGAGGTCTGCAGATGCTGGAGATCAGAGATGGAAATGTGTTGCTGGAAAAGCGCAGCAGGTCAGGCAGCATCTAGGGAACAGGAGAATCGACGTTTCGGGCATTAGCCCTTCTTCAGGAAGGGCTAATGCCCGAAACGTCGATTCTCCTGTTCCCTAGATGCTGCCTGACCTGCTGCGCTTTTCCAGCAACACATTTCCATCTCAGAAAGGGAAGGGTTTATTTGTGCCATGGTGATATTAGAAATCCAGGTAAGCTGGCCTGCAATTATAACCTGGATGCAGAATCACCCATTTGTGATATGAATGTTCAGAGATAGGGGAAGATAAGTGCAAAATGTCTACATTTCTAGATGGAGATCCTTGCTCATCTCTATGCAAAAACATTTTTGCTGTATCTTTATTTAGTGGTCTTTTTCAACTGTATTACTGTAATACTCTATTGAATTCTTCATTTAAGAATTGAATTGTATTTTAGATTTTTTTTTGGATAATACTGTATCTCTGTACTGCTCACTGGATCTTCCTGCCCATCTCAAGGTTTTCTTGCCTTTCTAAATGATCAAATTGTTTCATACAGACTTCTTTTTGTTTTAGCCTTCCTTCTGCATCCTTTATAAATCTTCCTGCCAAAATTGTAACATAATTACTGAATCTAGTCCAATTGAATCTTTAACTTTTTTCAGACATTTCTTCATTTTCTGGACTCTTTAATTAGATGTTTTGTATTTGCTTATTTTCATCTTAAATAAGTTCTGAAACTTTCCTGATTCTGATGCCCTTGTCTAAATTTATTCACTGGCCTTTAATTTGTTCCTTGCAGCTGTTCCTCATAGATTCCAATATTGCTGGTGGCAGTGCTTATTGTCAGTGGTGAGAACTCTGTTTGGCACTCCCTTGTCTTCCTTTCCATGTCTTTGTGACATTTCCTTTTTGTAAGGCTGTTCCCTTTTCTCGTAGGGATCTCTAACATGACTTCCTGGATCCACCAGTTACTCCTTACAGGGCCTCCTTTGCTAAGAAGGTTGACAATCTCTTTAAATTACTTTGAGTAAGGAGTCATTTTTGTGGTGTGTGTGATCAGCTCCCCATAGTTGATGTTTGCTGGGATAATGAGGCTAAAACTAAATAAATATTGATGTTGAATCAATGTTGCACACCAATTGATACCACAGTCTTTCCTGATGAAGGGCTTTTGCCCAAAACATCGATTCTCCTGCTCCTCAGATGCTTCCCGACCTGTTGTGCTTTACCAGCACCACACTCTCGGCTAATACCAGTGGAGTGGCTTGCTCATAAGTCTGAAAGTCTCAAGAGTATCCTGCCCATTCTGCTTTAAATGTATCAGCATCACGCCAAGGCACTCAAAGACTCTCACTTGAAATGTCTTCAGAGGCTTCAAAGCATCAGATAGTAGAACAAGTTACCAGCCATTTAAAGTGCCTTCTTAAGGTGTCATGTCAAATCTCCACTATAGGGAGAAAGTCAGAAACAACCAGACTGTCATCAAGTCATAGTCATAGAGATGTACAGCACTGAAACAGACCCTTCGGTCCAACTCGTCATGCCGACCAGCTATCCCAACCCAATCTAGTCCCACCTGCCAGCACCCGGCCCACATCCCTCCAAACCCTTCCTGTTCATATACTCATCCAATGCCACTTAAATGTTGCAATTGTACCAGCCTCCACCACATCCTCTGGCAGCTCATTCCATACACGTACCACCCTTTGCATGAAAAAGTTGCCCCTTAGGTCTCTTTTATATCTTTTCCCTCTCACCCTAAACTTATGCCCTCTAGTTCTGGACTCCCCGACCCCAGGGAAAAGACTTTGTCTATTTATCCTCTCCATGCCCCTCATAATTTTGTAAACCTCTATAAGTTCACCCCTCAGCCTCTGACACTCCAGGGAAAACAGTCCCAGCCTGTTCAGGCTCTCCCCTATAGTTCAAATCCTCCAACCCTGGCAACATCCTTGTATATCTCTTCTGAACCCTTTCAAGATTCACAACATCTTCCCAATAGGAAGGAGACCAGAATTGCATGCAATATTCCAACAGTGGCCTAACCAATGTCCTGTACAGCCGCAACATGACCTCCCAACTCCTGAAATCAGTACTCTAACCAATAAAGGAAAGCATACAAAATGCCACCTTCACTATCCTATCTACCTGCAACTCCACTTTCAATGAGGTATGAACCTGCACTCCAAGGTCTCTTTGTTCAGCAACACTCTCTAGGATCTTGCCATTAAGTGTATAAGTCCTGCTAAGATTTGCTTTCCCAAAATGCAGCGCCTCACATTTACCTAAATTAAACTCCATCTGCCACTTCTCAGCCCATTGGCCCATCTGATCAGAATGCCTGACACTCCCTGTGGAATATATATTTTCATCAGTATGATTGAATGAGGGTTACAATCATATTGCAGTTACAGGAGACACTACAAGGAAAGCCTGAAGATTTTTCTTAGCGTTTTCACATTGATCCCTAATCCTAGGAGAAGCTCATCCAAGATTGGCACAGCAAAATATAAAAGCAACCATCAGAATACCACCAAACCTTCTTGCTGATGAAAATGGTCATCTTTGACTCAAAGGATGAACAATCAAAATGTAACCAGTGACTTTAATTAGTTTTGAAAAATAGAGGTGACGCAAGTGAATGATGAATGTTTTCTCTGGATCTGTATCACATACAAGTCTTTAAGGTTACTGAAATAAATGATACTTGTTTGGTCATTAGTTTTAGGTTTGTTTTGTACATTGTCATTAGCAGTTTCTAGTGATGCATGCTTTCTGATTCATTATTGCAAAAATGTAAATCTGCAGACATGGCAATTTTCATTATGAGCTGGCATTCAACTAAGGCATTTTACATTTCAAAATGAACATACTGCAGACAAGTCACACTTGAGAAAATTAATAATGTTATTCCATTTGTTACTGCAATGTATTTGCCACTGGTACTTTGAATGTAATTCATTTTATAAGAGGAAAGGAAGAGGTAGCAGAGTTATGATGCTGCCAGATGTGTGTGTGGATAAAATTCAATTTTAATGCCACAAGATTCAAAATGCTGAAGAGTTGATGCTGGAATGTGCCATTATAATTCATGAAATGTCAGTAAATCTATAAGAAAATGAATTATGCAAACAATTGTGTTTCTCATGGTTTTTCACCTGTTTAAAACTATCACCGGTAGTTTGTGAATTTTCTTAAACAATCTTTTGCATTTTTCGGCAGTGAGAGTTGCATTAATGGAAATGAACGGCCTGGAATTTGTGATAAAAATAATGCTAAGGCTATCAGCGCTCTTGTTAAAATGTAAATTGGATAGCATCTTCTGGTTACTGCACAGGCTATTAATAATGGAAATCTGACATTACTGACAAAATTCCCTGCTCCTCCCGAGGCTCTTTTTATAATTTGTTGCTGAGAGACTCAGTATTGAAAGACATGAAGTTTTACTTTTTTGGTAGATTCCCACTAAACTCACCAGAAAAAAAGGTTTTTAAGTACATTTTGAAGGGTGTGGTAATCCTAACTATTGTCAAACAACTGTTCTTCCCAAAGAGGTTAGTTGAAGGAGTCTCATAGAGCGAATCCATAGCTACTCCCAGCTCACTTTTGCCATCTTTCTTTACCATTTCTCAGCCAGATAATTTCTCTTTCCAGGAATTTCACTGTCACAGTTACCCTGGAGATCCGTTTCTTCAACCAAAAGGAAGGTAAATTTTTCAACCTTGTTTCAATCCTCACAAACTAATTTTCTCAATCTTCATGGTGAACAATAGAGTCAGCATATTTTCTGCTCCATGTTGTGGACTGGCTGCCTCTACCTGTTATCTCTCTCTCTCTATCTCCTCTAGACTCATTGCATCTTTGAGTTTCAAGGATATCTTGGAAAATCTGTAAGCTGTTATTGCCTCTATGGATCTTAATCTTCCCAAAACTCAATGACAATGTAAATCACATGGTCCTTGTATCTGGGATAAGTGCTAATTATTATCTTCTAGACACGAATTCCATTCTCTTTAAATAGCCTATTTAAAGTATAACAATTTATAAGATATTCCCAACACTTCTTTATGAGGGACCAAAATCTACCCACGGTTAATGCAGGTGCTATTCTCATTGTCTACGAATCTGAACATTTTGCAACTTCTCAGTAAGGTTAGAGCCATTCTTGTCACCGTAGCATCAGATCTTGTTATGCTGGGCAGAATTCAAACCAGTCCATATAGCCTCCTAGATTCCTCAGTTTTCTCTAAAATTAAAGAGATAGTACCAAAGTGTAACCATTTTATGAAATGATTCGGAGATGCCGGTGTTGGACTGGGGTGTACAAAGTTAAAAATCACACAACACCAGGTTATAGTCCAACAGGTTTAATTGGAAGCACACTAGCTTTCGGAGCGACGCTCCTTCATCAGGTGATTGTGGAGGGCTCGATCGTAACACAGAATTTATAGCAAAAATTTGCAGTGTGATGTAACTGAAATTATACATTGAAGAATTGATTGTCTGTTAAGCCTTTCATCTGTTAGAATACAGTGATAGTTTCACTTCTTTCACATCTTATGAAATATATTCATAACAGTAGCCCTGCTTAGGAGCACAAGACGGACAAAGATTCTTGTCAGGCTAACATGCAGGAAATGCAGTGGAGTCAATATTTCAAGTTTGAATGCATTTATTGAAAGCATTACTAAAGAAGGTAAATGTGACCTTTTTGATGGAGGTGTGTCTTTAATTTCAGAATTTTTTCAAAAAGTACACTGTAGTGATCCATTGATGTGGGTATGTTTATGGGGGTATTAGAGTCTAATTAGCTGCTTATGGCAGTTCACTTTGATCTGTGTTGTCACAGAGTCTCCTTTTCATCTCTTTTTTCTCCTCTTTTTTTCAATTTCCTCTCTATTATCTCAAGATCCATACTAAGGACCTATTCAAGGGCTTTAGCCTCATGATTGCTAAATATTGTTGCATATAGCAGACTGCCATAAATTTGGACAATTACTCCAGGGACAACTGTAGGACACCTCCTAAATTAGGCAGTGGAATTGATGTTTTGGAATGCCAGCGATTTACACCATGAAATTGCTGATATCTGTGTGACTCTCATTGAACAGTTAGAATCAGTATGACTCCTCCCTCATCCCAGTCCTTTTTTTAACAACAAGAGATTTTTTTTTAAAAGGCTGTGCTTGCCAATTCACCAGCTGTTTAACTTTTACATACTGGTGACTGTAGAGGACACTGACAGGTATATTTTCCTTTAAAGAAAATATAATAATATTTAATTCACTTAATATCTTTTAAGTAAAAATAGTAAAAATGCTCCAATATCCATATACACCTACACTCCGGTTCATTTACTCAAAGCACATTTTAGCATGGAAAGATGGATTAATTGATACATTTAAAATCCAATCAAGATTAAAGTGGAACAGACCTCATAGTTTGGGTGAGTCCAGGCTGAGCTTTGTGGTTCCTCAGGATTCAACACATCACTCCATTTACCTTTTCTTCTAGATACAGAGGCTTCTGTGGAAACCAGTAGGTCTGGCAGCATCTGTGGAAAGAGAAACAAAATTAATGTTTCAAGTGCAAAGACTTTTTATCGGAACCAATGGGGAGCTGGAAATGATGACAGAGATGGTGGACGAGCTGGTGGAACAGATAGAAGAAAGAACTTTGAAAAGTACAATACAGGAACAGGCCCTTTGGCTCATCATGTCTGTGCTGACCATGATGCCATTCTAAACTAATCCTACCTGCTTCCACATAGTATGTACCTCTACTCCCTGTCTGTTCATGTGTCTGTCTACATTCCACTTAGACTTTGCTAATGTACCTGTTTCCACTGCCCCTCTGACAGCATGTTACAGGGACCTACCACCTTCTGTGAAAACAAAATTCTGCCCATGGCCCCTTAAATGTTTCCCCTCTCACCTTAAACTTACATCCTCAAGTATTTGGCATTTCTAACCTGGGGAGAAAAAGCTCCAACTAACCACCCTATCCATTTGTAGAGTCATAGTGATGTACAGCATGGAAATAGACCCTTCAGTCCAAATCGTCCATACTGACCAGATATCCGAACCCAATCTAGTCCCACCTGCCAGCACCTGGCCCTCTAAACCGTTTCTATTCATATCCCCATCCAGATACCTTTTAAAATGTTGCAATTGTACTATCCTCCATCGCTTCCTCTGGCAGGTCATTCCTTACACATACCACCTTCTGCGTGAAAAGGTTGCCCCTCAGGTCCCTTTTATATCTTTCCCCTCTTACCCTAAACCTATGCCCTCTAGTTCTGGACTCCTCGATCCCAGGGAAAAGACTTTGTCTATTTACCCTATCCATGCCCCTCATGATTTTATAAACCTCTATAAGGTCACCCCGACACTTCCGACGCTCCAGGGAAAACAGCCCCAGCCTATTCAACCCCTCCCTGTAGCTCAAATCCTCCAATCCTGGCAACATCCTTGTAAATCTTTTCTCATTTTTAATGTGCTTCCATCAAATCATCCATCAGCCTCCAACACTCTCGTAAAAATAATCAAATTTTGTACAACCTCTTCTTATAGATAATACACTCCAATTCAGGCAACATCCTGGTAAACCACTCTTGTACTCTCTCCAAGGCCTCCACGTTCCTTTCTATAGTGTGGGGACCAGAACTGCACACAATACTCCAAATATGGCCTCGCTAAAGCAATATGGCATACCACATTTTGTACTAATGCCACAACCAATGAAGCAAGCATGCCACACATTTTCTTTAATAATTTATTCATTTTATTGCCACTTTCAGGGTGCTATGGATGTGGACCTCAACATCTGTCTACATATCATTGCTGCTAAGGATCCTGCCATTAACTGTACACCTTGCATTTTCTTGTACTTGCCCAGATTAAACTCCATCTGCCATTTCTCTGCACAACTTTTCAACTGATTTGTATCCTTCTATATCCTTTGGTAACCTTCTTCACTATACACAACTTCACCAATTTTTATATCATCTGCAAAATTACTAATCAGACCACCTACGATTTCATCTATGTCATATAAGATATATAATTCAAACAATAGAAGTTACAGTACTGATCCTTGTGGAACATTGCTCATAGACATCCAGTCAGAAAATTACCCTCCACAACTACCCTTTGTCTCCTAGGACCAAGTCAATTTTGTATCCAATTTGACAACTTATCATGGATCCCATACAACTTAATTTTCTGGACCAATGTACCATGAGGTAACTTGTCAATTATAGAATCATAAAGATGTACAGCACGGAAACAGATCCTTCGGTCCAACTCGTCCATGCCGACCAGATATCCCAACCCAATCTAGTCCCATGGCAGCACCTGGCCCATATCCCTCCAAACCCTTTCTATTCATATACCCATCCAAATGCCTTTTAAATGTTGCAATTGTATCAGCCTCCACCACATCCTCCGGCAGCTCATTCTATACACGTACCACCCTCTGCATGAAAAAGTTGCCCCTTAGGTCTCTTTTATATCTTTACCCTCTCACCCTAAACCTATGCCCTCTAGTTCTGGACACCCCGACCCCAGGGAAAAGACTTTGTCTATTTATCCTATCCATGCCCCTCATAACTTTGTAAATCTCTATAAGGTCACCCCTCAGCCTCTGAAGCTCCAGGGAAAACAGCCCAGCCTGTTCAGCCTCTCCCTGTAGCTCAAATCCTCCAACCCTGGCAACATCCTTGTACATATTTTCTGAATCCTTTCAAGTTTCACAAAATCTTTCTGATAGTAAGGAGACCAGAATTGCACGCAATATTCCAACAGGGGCCAAACCAATATCCTGTACAGCCGCAACATGACCTCCCAACTCCTGTACTCAATACTCTAACCAATAAAGGAAAGCATAACAAACACCTTCTTCACTACCCTATCTACCTGCGACTCCACTTTCAAAGAGCTATGAACCTGCACTCCAAGGTCACTTTGTTCAGCAACAGTCCCTAGGACCTTACTATTAAGTGTATATGTCCTGTTAAGATTTACCTTCCCAAAATGCAGCACCTCGCATTTATCTGAATTAAAGTCCATCTGCCACTTCTCAGCCCATTGGCCCATCTGGTCTAGATCCTGTTGTAATCTTAGGTAACCCTCTTCGCTGTCCACTACACCTCCAATTTTGGTGTAATCTGCAATCTTACTAACTGTACCTCTTATACTCGCATCCAAACTGCTTTCAGAAAGTCCATGTAGACAACATCCACTGTCTTACCCTCCTCAATCATGTTTGTTACTTCCTCAAAAACCTCAATCAGGTTGGTCAGACAAAGCATCCTCCTCACAAAGCCATGATGACTATATGTACATTATTTTCCAAGTGTGAGTAAATCCTATCTTCAAGAATCTTCTCCAATAATTTTCCTATCATTGACGTAAGGCTCATTGGTCTATAATTTCCAAGATTATCCTTGCTGCCCTTAAACAAAGGAACAACATTGGCTATTCTCCAGTATTCTGAGACCTTGCCTGTGATGAAAGAGGATGCAATTATCTCTGTCAGAGCCCAGCAATCTCCTCCCTTGCATCCTTCAGTATCCTGAACTAGATCTCATCAGGGATGGGAACTTAACTACTTTCATGTTTCTCAAGACACCCAATAACTACTCCTTCTTAATATCTGCATGCCTCAGAATACCAACATACTTATCTGATCATCATCCATGTCTTTCTCTCCTTGTGAATACCAATGCAAAGTACTCATTATGGACATCACCCACTTTCTCTGGCTCCATGCATAAATTCCCTTCCTTGTCCTTGAGTGGACTTACTCTTTCCCCAGTTACCCTCTTATAATGAATAAACATATAAAATGCCCTGGCAATCTCCTTAATCCTACTTGCCAAGGATATTTCAAGACCCTCTAAAATCCACCTAATTTTTTCTTTTAAGATCTTTTCTCCTTCCTTTATATTCCTCAAGGGCCTTGATTGATTTCAGTTTCCTAAACTTTGCATATGTTTCCTTTTCCTTTTTAACTAAACTTACAATATCTTTTGTCATCCAAGATTCCCGAATCTTGCCATCTGATCTTTCAGCCTCCTTGGAACATGCCATGAGCATCCAGATAAGCTCAGAGTGAGTGAGCACTAACAGAGCAAGTGAAAAGCCCCAAGATGCAGACTAGTCCAATCCATGTATTGGTTCTGTGTTGCTGAGCACAAAGTGTCCTTACTGCAGCATAATAATGAACTTTGTCATGCCTCACGGTGCAGCTTTGAACTGCAGAAGGATACTGGCTGTGGATCCCAGATGTAGCATATGGGTTTTTAGAGGCTGGCATATGTCATATGTCAATATCTGTGGACATGGGTGCATGCGGCCAGTGACCATACAGTGTATCTTGAGATGCTGGTGCCCAATATCCAAAATGGAGCTCTATTGGAGCAGTTGCAAGCTGAGGTCATCAGGTACCCATGCCAAGTTTCCTTAATGTCTAGATTGGTTGGACAAGTGGTAGTATAGGGAGTACAATTTTAATGAAGTGAGATACGCATTTGATAAGTTTGTTAACAAGCAATTATCCCGCATAATAGGCAACTCATCGCACTTTAGCAAGAATCTTGCCTTGATGTTAGGACTTAGTTAAAAGATGCAGCAAGTTTCTCCCAACATAGAGATTGTCCTTGCTGGATTTTTTGTGTGGCCTTGTGGTTTTATTTCCAAATATTCTGCCAGACCTGCTAAGTTTTCTGACACTTTCTGCTCTTATTTCAAGTATCTTTAGCATTATGCTTTTTTACCTCACAATGGAGATATGCCCAATCCCAAACAGAATATGGATTTACAGTCAACATCTATCTTTAGCCTAGCCAAAACTAAAATTAAAATATTTTGTTTGAAATGTTGTTTGAAATGTTGGCTTTGTTTTCGGTTCCAAGCCTTGATCATCATTTGAAACACTTTAGCATCAAGTATTTCTAATTTGCATATGGCTCCAAAAGTATACCGATATGAGTGGCTCTGATCTAGAAAACCTGTTTACTTTCTCTGGTGCTCAGGACTCAAGCAGCACTAACCCAAATGTAGAAAACCCCTGTCCAATTTGTTTCTGAGCCAGCTGCTAGGAGGTAAAGTACTTGATTTGGAGTGGCTTGAATTGACTGAACCCTTCATTTTATATTGTATCTGTCCCTCAGGAATTATATTTTAGATATTCCTGACTGATTTAAAAAAAACTCACTGTTTTGACTTGTAAACATAGAATCCGTAACAATTTATTTCATTGCACAGTACTTCAATACATTAACAGCAATTTTCAGGCCCTTAATCTGGTTGCACTTACTCTTGAAGAGAGGATATCAAGTCAGAAACATGTACAATAATGACACTTCATGTTAAGGTTTAGTTTTACTCCAAAATAATGATCCACTTTGAACTAAAAATTATTCAATTTTTATAATTTGATCCACTGTTTACAGTGGTTAATTTTGTACAGAGCTGAAACATAGCTTGAAATATTTATTTCTGAGGGCAGTAACTTCCTTTAGCTGCGAAGAGATGCGCGTCTACTAGTAATGAGGAATTTGGGTTATGATGTGTTTGTAGTTTCAGGAAAGACACTCCAAGGTGTCTAGAATAAATTAAGTGTCTGAAATGGCAGAAGAGTCTGAAAGGGTCTTGGGATTTTAATATGCCATAACCACAAAATAGGTTTCCTCTTGCAATAACGCCTGGACTGAGTTCACATTGTGAGCTGGGGAATTGGGGAGATGTATTGTAATTAAATTTCAAACACAAAGTCGAAGCAGAGAGGGAAGAGAAAGTTGAAGGAAACCCTATAGCAGTATTTTCACAGATATTAATATTTGGGTTCCACCAAAGCCACTCAGCTCTGACATCATTGCAGCCTTGGTTCAAACATGGACTATAGCGCTGAATGCCAGAGGTGAGGTACGAGTGACTACCTTTGATATCGAGGCTACGTTATACTGGATGTGGCATCAAGGAGTCCTGGCAAAACTAAAGTCAATCAGGGGAAACTCTCTCAGTTCTGAGGCAGGGTCACTTGACCCGAAACATTAACTCCGATTTGTCTCTGCAGACGCTGCCAAACCTGTTGAGCTTTACCAGCAATTTCTGTTTTTATTTCTAATTTACAGCATCTACAGTTCTTTCAGTTATTATTTTTGGGAAGTTCTCTGTTGGTTGGAGTCATACCTTGCACAAAGGAGGGCTACTGTCGTTGTTGGAGGTCAGTCATTCAGCTCCAGGACATCCCTGCAATGAGTTCTTCAGGATGGTGCACTATCATTTTCAACTATTACATAAAAGATCAGTAGTGGCAATGTTTACTGATGTTCAGCACTATTCACAGCTCTTTGGATACTGACAATATTCAGGCTTTGGCTGACAAGTGGCAAGTAACATTTATACCTTACAAGTGCCAGGCAATGACTACTTCCCAGAGAGAATCTAACCACTACTCTTCAACACTCAATTACATCATTGTATCTCACATTATTGACATCTTGGGGAGTTACCAATGACCAGAAACTCAAGTGGATCCATCATAAAAATAATGTGGCTACATGAGCAGGTCAGAGAGTAGGAGTGCTGTTGCTATTCGCTCTCCTCCTACATCCCTAAAACATGTCCATCATCCAGAAGGCACAAATCAAGACTGTCATGGAATATTCCCCATTTGCTTCGATGAGGGCAGTTTCAACAATACTCAAGAAGCTTGACACCATTTAGGACAAAGCAGCCCACTTGATTGGCAACATGTCAATAAACATTCACTCCCTCCACCACCAATGCTGAGTAGCATCTATAATATGCATTGCAGAGATTCACCCAAGGCTCCTCAGACAGCACCTTCCAAACCCACAACCATTACCATCTAGAAGAAGGGAGCAGATACATAGGAACATGGAAATTCCCCTTCAAATCACTCACCATCCTGACTTGGAAATACATCACCATTCCTTCAGTGTTTCTAATTTAAAATCCTGGTATTCCCTCCCAAACAATATTGTTAGCTCACGAAATGGTCAAACATGATAAAGGAAGGCAGCTCAACACCAGCATTGCAAGGAAAATTAGTGAAGGGTAATAAATGCTGTCTATCCAGTAAATACCATATCCCATGAATAAATAAAACTCAAGATTCTCATGCATTTATTGACTCACAAAAGAAACAAGAATAGTCCAGTAATGAAGTAATAAAGTTGACTGCCTACATTTTTCGTAATGTAATGAATATGTATAGATTCATAGAGGATGTGATAGTGAGAGAAACAGGCAAATATATTTTCCAGTCCCTTCATACATTTAATATGTTCAGACTAAATCCTTCTGTATTATTCGATATGAATCTTCATTCAAATGTGATAACTTATGTTAAAATGAGACTAAATGAATTGCGCTAAATATTCAAAAGGGATTGCCACCAGTCAGATAAAATGCCCTGGAGAGAATAAAAGAAGAAATTGTACGATATTTAAAAACACTATTCATTCACAAGTTAAAGTGGGAGGAGCAAAGAAATAGCATTTTAATTGGTTAAGTGGAGATGGAATAAAAGTCAGAGAAAACCTTTCTGTTGAATTGTTGTGCGGCTTAATATAGTGATACAGCTGTTGAGGAGAGAAAATTATCTCTCCTAATTTCAATCTTCCCTTTGGTCATTCACAACTCAAATTTTGTTTTCAGCAAGTTGCCAACACACTTCAATTGAAAGAGCTTGAACAGAAAACAAAGGAGCAAGTTGCCAAGGTTTTCAAAAGTATGAGGCATTTTATTACCATACTAACGTGAAGACAAGAATAATAAACACAAGACATTCAACATACATCAAAACCAGATAACTAGGAAAGCATCTGGTGCTGACAGGGAATGAAGGTTAAACAGTATTTAGACTCTTTTAGGTGTTAGATTTTAAAGTTTATGCCACAGTTGATCAATCATTGACAATATTCACACCGGTAGCAGAACCTCTAAATATCGTCTTTGGTTTGGTTTATTGTTGTCACATGTACCTAAGGACAGCGAAAAGTTTTGTTTTGTGTGCAGCATATGCAGATCATAACATACAAGAACATATAGATCATAGGGTGATTGAATAGAACTTTATGACTGCACAGGAGGTGCACAAAGGCAAGATCATCTTTCGATTTGAAATTTGAGATGTTCATTCAGCAGTTTAATAAAAGCAGCAAAAACGTTGCTCTTGAACTTGTTGGTATGCATGTTTAAGCTTTTGTGTCTTCCGTCTGATGGAAGAGGTTGGAAGAGCTTATAACCAGGATGGTGTAGCAACTTCGGGGCAAACCCCAGTTTTAAAAGGAAAGACTGAAAGAAATGGCCTTTTGTGAAAAACTGGTCAACCTGGCATCTGTGCTGGCAGGGTTTCCCAGCAGTCTGTCAGAATGAGGATGCACCTTCTCCTGGGGACAGAGATCCTCACAGGTATGAGACAACTTGACCAACAAAACAGCACCCGCCAGTCATCGTATCAATGGACAGGCATAGAAATGGTAATGTACCCTGAAACTGTGAACAATGGAGCCTGTCTAGTTAATGGGATGGCGATTTACTTTAATCTGAAAACAGCTTGGGAGGCTCCATGAAGTCATCAGAATTTCAGTTAAGAAAATTTGGGACGGTATCGACCCTTTAGTTTCCACGAATGATGAGATTAATCTGGCCCCCGCAATCACCGGAGATGCTTTATGAAATGGAATTACCTGAAGGGCAGAGCCAGCCGTCCCTTTGGAATGACACGGGTAAAGGGAACAGCAGGGCCTGCTATCGGGGGCTCTTTTCCGTTTTCACTCTCCATCTGAGCTCGCTGCACCTCCAGACACTGACCCTTTGGGGCTGAAGACATCGACCCTGTCTGAGGCCTCAAACTTCGAACGTTCGCAACAACACCTGAGGCAGAGAGGGAGCTCCACTGAGACACTGTGGACTAGTTGGTTAGGCATGGGGAGGATGGTGGCTGTGTAATTCTTAAGGTATAGGTACCCTGTAAATTGGGTAGGCTTATTATTTACATTGTGTCTGCTTATTTTTTCTTATATAGTTTTCTTATATTTTATATTGTAGTATAAAGTATAGGTTTCATAGAAGTATTGTATGGATTGGGCAAGTTAAAGTTTCCGTGTAATAAAGTTCTCTGGTAATTTTGACCTCATATTTGAGTCCATCTGTGCTGCTTCTGTGTACACCAATTCTGACTGAGTTCACTGCAGATCCCGGACTATAATTCCAGTGTCAAGGACCGAAGGGTGATCCAGGCAATTCAAACCACCGAATCAAGGGGGATTGCTGTCCAGGATAAGCAGTTTGATCTCTCTTTTTTTCCCTCTTGGGGGTACTGCCTGGGTGGGTTGGTACCAGCTGGTTGCTGTCCCACCAACGAGAGAGAGAATCACCCAGGCATTGGTGGCGGTCGCAGTTACTGTGTGGAGATAATTTCCGACTCGCTGGTCAGGATATAAGCAGGAAGTTCGGTTCAGTGCTCTCTCTCTCTCTCTCTCCCCCCAGTGGAATTACCCTAGTGCGGCATTCTGGGTCATTAAAGTTTCAGAGCCTGCTGGAGAGAGGCCACCATAGTAATCGGCAAACTCCAGACACCAGCCTGAGTGCCGAGTAAAGGAAGGAAGCCCCTCCACAGTGGGAGGGGTCTTTAAAGATGTTGGCTGTCTTTCCACGGCAACGAAAAGTGTAGATGGCGTCGGTGGAAGGGAGGTTGGCCCATGTGATGGTCTGGGCTATTCTCATAGCTCTCTGTAGTTTCCTACAGTTCTGGGTAGACAAGCTGTTGTACCAAGCCGTAATGTATCCAGATAGAATGCTTTCTATGATGCATGTGTAAAAGTTGGTGAATGTCCTCATAGACATACTGAATTCCCTTAGCCTCCTGAGGAAGAAGAGGTGTTGTTGCAGGGTATACAAGTTACACCTCACAGATAGACATACAGGCTGCTTCAACAGAGAGGTTTATACAAGTTACACCTCCTATATGGGCATACAGGCTGCTTCAACAGAGAGGGATATACAAGTTACACCTCACAGATGGACAAACAGGCTGCTTCAACAGAGAGGAATATACAAGTTACACCTCACAGATGGACATACAGGCTGCTTCAACAGAGATGGGTATATAAGTTACACCTTGGATGCTGCCTGAACTGCTGTGCTCTTCCAGCACCATTAATCCAGAATCTGGTTTCCAGCATCTGCAGTCATTGTTTTTACCTTATAAGTTACACCTCACAGATAGGCATGCAGGCTGCTTCAACAGAGAGGGGTATACAGGTTACACCTCACAGATGGACATAAAGGCTGCTTCAACAGAGAGGGGGTATACAAGTTACACCTCACAGATGGACATACAGGCTGCTTCAACTGAGAGGGACATACGGGTTACACCTCACAGATGGACATACAGGCTGCTTCAACAGAGAGGGATATACAAGTTACGCCTCATAGATGGACATACAGGCTGCTTCAACAGAGCATGGTATACAGGTTACACCTCACAGGAGGTGAAGGAAGTAAAATCAACATTAACAAGATTGACATTATTTGAAGTTAGAGAGTCCATTCTCAGTCTAATAAAGACAGGGAAGAAGTTGTTCTTAAACTTGTTGGTGTGTGTGTTCAAGCTTCTGTATGTTCTGTCTCAAGGAAGAGTTTTAGGAAATCATTAGTGGGGTTGGAGGGGTCTTTGATGATGTTGGCAGCCTTTCCATAGCACCAAGAAGAGTAAATGGAGTGCATGGATGGGAGTGCATCATTGGCTTCTATGATGTTCTGGGCTGTGCACACAACCTCCTGTAGTTTCTTATGGTCCTGGGCAGAGCAGTTGCCATACCAGGTCGTTATACACCCAGGCAATATGCTTTCAATGATGCATCTGTAAATGGTGAGCGTCCTTATGCCAAATTTCCTAAGCCACCTGAGGGAGAAGAGGCGTTTTTGTGCCTTCTTGATCATCACATTAACATGGGGCATCCAGGACAGGTTGTCAATTATCGTCACTCTGAGGAATCTGATGCTCTCCACCGTCTCAACCTCCAGTCTATTGATGTAGGTGAGGCTGTGTCCTCCTTCTTTCAATGTTAACAATCAGGTCTTTTGTTTTGTCAACATTGGGAGAGAGTTTATTATCATTGCACCAAGACACCAAGCACTCTACCTCCTTCCCGTATTCTGACTCATCATTATTTGATATCCATCCTACCACAGTGTGTTATCAGCAAACTTGTAGGTGGCATTCATTCAGAATTTGGCAACACAGTCATGGGTGTACAGGGAGTACAGTAGGGGGCTGAGAATGCATCCTTGCAGGGCACCAGCGTTGAGGATTTTCATGGAGGAGGTGTTGTTGTATCTTCACTGATTGCAGCCTGTGGGTGAAGGAGCTGAGGATTCAGTTGCAGAAGGCAGTTTGGAGATTAGTTTGGTTGGGATTATAGTATTGAAGGTGGAGCTGCATTTGATAAGTTGAAACCTGACTTAGGTATCATGATGCTCCAAGGATGTGTGTTAGGCTAGAGAAATGTTGTCTGCCTTGGACCTGTTGCACTGGTAGGCAATCTGGAGGGGATTGAGGCAGGCTGGGAGGCTAGAGTTGAAATGGGCCATGACTAACCTCTCAAAGGACTTCTTGATTATGGAGGTCCAAGCCACTAGGCAGTAGTTATTGAGGCATGTTGCATGTGTTTTCTTTGGTACCAGGGTGGTGGGGGGTGGGGGTCTTATTGAAGAAGGTAGAAACTTTAGGTTGTAGCAAGAACAGGTTAAAGGTGTCAGTGAATACTCCCGCCAGCTGGTACATGCAGGATCTGAGTGCATGGCCAGACACTCGCATCTGGACTAATCGCTTTCCATGGGTTCACTCTCAAGAAGACCAATCTAATGTCTACATCGGTGACTGTGGGAACAGGTGTGTCTGGGCCTGTTGGGGCAGAGACACCATTCCATTAGCTTTCTGCTCAAACCAAGTGCAAAAATAATTAAGTGCATCAGGGAGGGATGTGTTTTTGTCTGCTATTCTGTTCAGCTTTGTTTTGTATCCTTTGTGTAGGCCTTGCTGTACTTTGTTGAATGGTTGTTTTCCCAAGTTGCTTTTTAACCTGATGTTGTTTCCTGAGATGAGAAAGGTAACAGGCAAGGAAAGAGAGTTCCAGTTCTTGATGTCACATACTCATTTTTCTTTCACTTTGCTCTGCTGCTCAAAAGCAGTGGTTGAAGTGTAATTCAGTGTGTAATCCTGAGTCTACCTCCATTGTCATTCCAAGCTGGCTAACTGACTGACAGGTGAGACTTTCATCACCCAAACATTAACTGAATGAATACGAGCTGCAAGGTGACAGTGACTGTTGCTTGAATATTTAAGGGTATTTGACATTTCACAAGAACAAGGAGTTATGAAAAGGTGGTATGTAATGCTATTAATTAAGAGTGACATTGGGACAGTAATGAAAGATAACCTTACTTCAAAGGATCAAGATGTCCAGTAAGTTTGGGTTGAGATAAGATGTAACAGAGGGAAAGTGTCACTTATTGGTGTAGTTTATAGGTCCCCTAACAGTAGCTACACTGTAGCATAGAGAATACAGGAAGAAATACCACACTTTATATTGAACCCCCTCTTTCAATGAGGTGCAGGATGGCATGCCAGGAGCAGCACCAGACATACCTAAAAATGAGGTGTCATCTGGTGAAGCTACCAGTCAGAACTACTTGCATGTCAAACAACATAAGCAACAAGTGCTCGACAGAGCTAAGTTAGCCCACATCCAACGGATCAGCTCTGAGCTCTGCAATCCTGTCTACTCGTGAATGGTGGTGGATAATTAACTCAGTGGAGGAGGAGGAGGCTCAACAAATACCCCCATCCTTAATGATTCATTGCAAAAGATAAGGCTGAAGCAATCTTCAGCCTGTAGTGCCAAATGGATGATCTATTTCAGTCTCATCTAGTGGTCCCAGAATCACAGATACTAGTCTTCAACCAATTTGATTCACTCCACGTGATATCAAAAACTGATCGATGACATTGGATACTGCAAAAGCTATGGGCACTGACAACATTCCAGCAACGCGACTGAAAACTTAAGTTCCAGAACTTGCTGCTCCTTTAATCAAGCTATTCCAGGATAGTCACAATACTGGCAGCCACCTGCCAATATGGTGAATTGTGTATTATGTCCTGTCCACAAAAGCAGAATAAATCCAACATGGCCAATTACTGTCCCATCAGTCAACTCTCGATCAGCAGTAAAGTGATGAAAGGTGTCCAAGCAACACCTTCTCAGATGTTTTCTCCCCATTTCATTTATTTAATTTCAGCTAACTCAACAGATTTTAGGTTAATATTTTAGCTTAGGGGAGGTGATGGCCTGGTTGTATTACTGCCAGACTATTAGTACAGTACCCTGATAATGTTCTGGGGAGCTGGGTTCAAATCCTGCCATGGCAGATAGTGGAATTTGAATTTGAATTCAGTAAAAAAAAATCTGCAATTAGGAGTCTAATTGTGACTATGAAAAGGTGTTGTTGATTGTTGGGAAAACCCATCTGGTTCACTAATGTCCTACAGGGAATGAAACATCCTGGTAAATCTTTTCTGAACACTCTCCATTTTAATAATACCCTTCCTAATAGAGAATTCCTGATTTGGAAACGAAAAGTTCCAAAGATCCTGAGACAGAAAGTGGAAGCACTCATGGATAAAAGTATTTTATTATGGACCATATTGCAGCAATGTTGCACATCAAATCACTAAAATTGGCAGGAGGTACTGAATCACTGGCACAGCAGCTGAAATCTGGAATGTGGATTGAATATGATATCATGTGATAAATTGTGAAGGCCCAAGGATAAGTGATAATGGGCAAACACAGAAAACTCAGCAGGTTCGGTAGATCAGAACACTTCTCAGAACACAGGACAACACGCCTTGTTTTAAAGAAGGGTCACTGGACCCGAAATGGTAACTCTGCTCTCTCTCCAAGATGCTGCTAGATCTGCTGAGTTTTCTCAGCAATTTCTCTGTTTGTTTCTCATTTCCAACATCTGCAGTTCTTTGTTTTTTTTTGATATGTGGTAAAGGAGCCTGGTAAACATCATGTGATTATAGGATAACCTAAAAGCAGCCTATTAGCTAATCATACAGTCACATGATTAACCTGGTTATCATCCAACAGGTTTATTTGGAAGCATGAGCTTTTGGAGTACTGTTCCTTCATCAGGTGGTTGTGGC
Source organism: Chiloscyllium plagiosum (assembly GCF_037043375.1). Lineage (NCBI taxonomy): Eukaryota > Metazoa > Chordata > Chondrichthyes > Orectolobiformes > Hemiscylliidae > Chiloscyllium > Chiloscyllium plagiosum. The sequence continues at coordinate 23,469,167 of NW_028270155.1, read as the reverse complement.
ATACAAGATCGTAAAATGCAAAATTTATAGCATAGGTTTACACTGTGATGCAACTGAAATGATGTATTGAAAAAGACCTGGATTGTTTGTTAAGTCTTTCATCTTTTAGAATGACCATGTTGGTTTCAGTTCTTTCCTATGTAAATCTCGTATTTAAATCCCTTTTTCTTAAAGTTACATTCTCAAGTCAACTTTAATAATAGGTGCCATGTTGTCTCAGATAATGCATTGAAGTTGTGAGGTGCCCTGTGTGAGGCTGTCTGTGCCCTAATGTTTAGACTGATTCTAGTTCTAAAAAAGGAATTTACAGAATCTTATTTGGATTCATATAACCTGGAGTTGTGTGATTTTTAACTTTGTACACCCCAGTCCAACACTGGCATCTCCGAATCATGATTAACCTGATTGAATGTGTTCATCAATTATTCTGATTGGAAGTGTAAATGAATTAGCAACACAACTGGTTTGTAACAACCAGGGTGGACTAAAAGCGAATGTATAAAAGAGATATGTTTCTTATTGTTCAGTGGAGAAGCTTCTGGTCTGCCAGAGGTTTCCTTCCCATCAGTGTAAAATTAAAAAAAAACTCTTTGATGCTGAAAGTAGACCTGGCTATTGAGTGATTCATTTAATCACTGTGCCCCAACACAGATGAAGTGGAGTCAGGGCCAGTGTACAAATTAAGATTTAGTTGGCAAGAGGCAACTGATTGGTCTGTGAAGTAGTGAACAGTTATCGATAACAAAGATCTCCAGTCCACCAACAAATATGTGGGTTGCTCCCGGGTAGCTGAACAGCTTGAGGATGTGAATGCCCAGAGCAGAGACCATTGGCTGTCATGAAGAGAAGGAGCTGGTTCTGCTCTGCAGTGAAAAGCATCTCAAGCTGAAGATGGTCAGCTTCTTTCCCCTCATTAGGTGCAGTAAACTATGCCATTTACTTAATAAGTCAGTGATATTTATAAGTGTGAACCAGTCACCCTGTGCCTCCTGCAATAGAGTGAAAGTATCTAGAGAAGGAAGATTGAGAGTAGCATTTTGATCTGCCAAAGGATCATCTCAGCAAACCTTGCACATGGGGATCATAGAATTGTTATCCCAGTCTTTCAATCTGCCCATAACAACCTTTTTTGTGTGTCTGCACAAGCCTATAGACTTTAAAGTTATTTTGAGGTTTAACTAGTACAGTTAAATGTTGACAGTTCATAACTGTTTATCTGTAGCTAGAATCTATTTGTAATAAATATTAATTCTTGTTAAATGCAGAAGCATGGTGCATAATTTTGGTCAACCTGGAAAGGTAAATTGGGAAGTCCTGCGCATTTTGTGAAAGCTTTAACTTTTGTGATGACTTGGGGAATAGTGGTGCTTTATTTCTGATGCATTACATCAGTGAGGCAAAACAGTGTTTGGGATCAAGCAAACGAATACAGAGTGGTACTGCTGTGAATTTTTGCGTTTTTCATCTGGGACACATTCAGATTTACCCAGAACTTGACATGAGCAAGAATATGGCAGAATTCCACTAACTGGATAATCAAAGCTTTATATTGTTCTGTCTGATTTTGTGCAACTTTTGGGGAAGTATGAGTGAATCATAAACTGCATTTCCAAATCCTATCAAGAATGGTTCTTCCAATTTTCTACTCAAAGTGACAGCAGCATTGACATTAAAATTCTATTTAAATCCTCAAATGATATGAAACATCAGAAGTCCTGACATTTGCACCTGTGGTTCAGTCAAAGCTGAGAAAACCAGTGTAGTAGAAGTCTCCAGACATTCTAAGTATCAAGTGACAGCTAATTTAGAGGGGAAGGGGAATCTGAAACTTTGAAGTGCACTAAATTGCGATGTTTACAGCTTTAAAAATTGCCTTTATTTGCTATTATGTCAGCAATAATGTGGCAACAGCTTGTAATTTTTCTGTTTTGTATTCTGATGCTTCAATATTTATTGCCTCCAACATTCTACATAAATAATAATTGGATTGTCATGAGGAATGTCTTTACATCTCTATTACCTTGTGGAAAAAATGCCGGATGAAGCTGTATAAGAGGAATCTTCCCCTGACTTGCAGCTACCCTTCAAATTGGCTAATATTCACCAAGGCCCTTGTAACTCTGAGCAATTAAAAGTGTTGGCAGAGACTATGATTCTCTATGAATCAATCAATGATTTCTGACAAATAATTATAATGAAGCTACCTCCAGCACAGATATCTTAGTACCAGTGACTATGACAGTCTGTGTCATCCTCAGATTAATTTTGGTGCTGTACTTCCAACTGTACTAATGAGCATCAAGTGCATTGTTTCCTAGAGCTAACCCATACACTCATATCTTCATAGGTATCCATCAACAACATGACATTACAGTGTGCCAGGATTCTCCAAACCCAAAGTGTTACAGTTTACACCCACATTGTCATGTAACCTCCCTCTTACAAAGCCAACAACTGTATCCAGAAGGAAGGTGCCAGCCTCTCAATTTGGTTAATAGACAATTAGAAAGTCAAGCAGATTAATGCTCAATTTCCTGGGAACCATAGAACTGCAAAAACAGTAGTGTCAAAGGGGGCCATTCAGCTTGTCGTGTCCCCATACTGTCCAAAGTAAAGCCATGAACCATTCATTCTAATCCTACCTGACAGCTCCTAATTTATAGCCTTGAAGTCTGCAACATCCCAGTTGTAGATCCAGGTATCTTAGAAATGAGTTTAGGGTTTTAGCATCACCGCTAAATTAGGCAGAAAATCTAGACACCCGACAGCCTCTGGGTGGAAACCTTTTCCCTTATGTCCTCTCTAATCCTTCCACCAATTACCTTCAATCAGTGTCCTCTGGTATTTGATGCCTCTGGTCGGGGAGCTAAGTTTTCCTGCCAACTTTATCATAATTTTGTACACTTCTGATAAGTCATCCCTCAGCTTCCTCTGTTCCAAGGAAAACAACCCTAACCTATCCAATCTTCCATCAGAGATGCAATTTTCAAACATTATTCTTATTAATCTTCTCTATACCAACTCCAGAGCAATATATTCCTTCCTGTAATGCAGTGGCTGGAACTGAACACAAAATTCCAGCTGGCCCAATCAGTATATTACACTGTTCTGGTATTACTTGTCTGGTTTTGTATTTTATACCTCATCCAATAAACAAAACCATTCCATACATTTTCATTACCAACTTATTGACCTTGTGATAAATGTGGAGAAAGTGAAGACTGCAGATGCTGGAGATCAGAGTCAGGAGTGTGGCGCTGCAAAAGCACAGCAGGTCAGGCAGCATCTGAGGAGCAGGAGAATCAACGTTTCGGGCATAAGCCCTTCATCAGGAATGTGGACCATATTGTCACTTTTGGAATTTGGATTTAAAGTAAAACCAAAGACAGATGGGTTTTGGTTAATCCTGTGACTAATATGTTTCAAATCATAAACTCAGAAAGTAATTTGTGCAATATCATCATTTCTAAGTTATTTGACTTTAGTCAAGAGTCTAACAGCATCCCTGTAATCTTGATGGATAAACTGTTGAGTACTAACTTAAGGTACTAACTTAAGGTACTAACTTAAGGAGGAGAAAGTGAGGACTCCAAGTGCTGGAGATCAGAGTCTAGAGTGTGATGCTGGAAAAGCACAGCAAGTCAGGCAGCATCTGAGGAACAGGAGATTTGACATTTTGGGCATAAGCCCTTTTTAGTTTTGACTTCAGAAGAAGTTACAAGATCTTAGTACAACAGGACCTGGAGTTAGTTAGGAAGAGTTTTTGTCTCAGCAGAAAAAGCAAGGTTTTGCCATTCAGTTTAAGGCAACCTGTTTCCTCTGTTGGTCTAAGTTCTAGTCTGTGGAGCTTCCAAACTAGCAGAGCATATACAAAAATCTTCAATTTGTCAGGACTGAAATGGTTTAGGCCATCAGAATTGTGAGAGATTCATGCCCAAAGACTTGAAATAAAATCATAAAACAGTCTCTGCAGTTCAAGAGAAAGAAACTGGGTAAACTCAGTTAAGAATTTTAAAAGTGAGATAGCAACGATATTTCTCCAGGACCAAGTATGCATAAAAGTATATTATTGAGAAACAGCCTGAATCTCTGTGTTGATGTATGTGTTAAAACCTTTCAAACTGTCTTCTGTATATATAATTTTGTTTGTTTATTTTCTTCTTTTATGTAATAAATGTATGTTCTGTTTAAAAAGTATTTTCAGTCTACTATGAATATATTTCAGTAACTCACCACCACAACTGCAAAAGTTAAAAATATGGTCTATCAATCCAATTTCATTGTGGGATCTGATTTGTCTGGTATTTCCATCAGCTCGGATCATAACAACCCATCCTGACATTTTCAAGAATTGTGGACATGGACTCCAAAGTCTCTCATTTTCTCTACCCTTCTTAACATCCTCACATTTATTGTGTATTCTTTAGCTTTTATTTTGTCCTTCCTATAAACATTTCTTCATCGTCTCCAGAACAATTTCTATGTCATCTTTCTGCGTGTTCAAGCAACACATCAATATCATCTGGAGCTGCAACTATCCTCTTCACTATCAATGACAGGGCTAAATTTGTCATCTACAAATTTCCCCATCATGCCTCCCACACTTAAGTCCAAATCATTAATATAAAGTATAAACCCCAAGGGGCCCAACTCTGAGCCCTGAGCAATTCTGCAGAAAATCACTTTTCACTTGCAAAAATATCTACCAGCCATTACCATTTATTTCCTATAGCTGAGCCAATTATGGATCCAACTCACTACATTCTCCCTTTAGTTTTCTGACCTACCTGTTACATGGGATCTTGACAAATGCCCTACTAAAAACTGGCAGATTTCCATTATTTTGAGCTAGGCCCGAATACTAAATGTTTGGGTGGCTCTGAGGAGATTGATGCCACTCTTAGCTGTGCTTTCTGAGTTTTATGCTGTTACCTCGGTTACCAGCTGGATTTCACTACAATATCAAAAGATGTAGCATCGAGAAAGTAATAAGCATTCCAAGAGGGATGATTTAGTAGGTGGAACTGTGGCTCAGTGGTTAGCACTGGTACCTCACAATTCGATTCAGCTCTCAGGTGACTGTCTGTGTGGAGTTTGCACATACTCCTTCTGTCTGTGTGAGTTTTGTTCCACAGTCCAAAGATGTGCAGGTTACACAAATTGGCCATGCTAAATTGCCAATAGTGTCTAGGGATGTATAGGCTAAGGGGACTAGCATGGGAAATGCAGGGTTACAGGGAAAGGGTAGGTAAGTAGGTCTGGGTGGGATGCTTCTCAGGTCAGTGTGGACTCAAGAGGCTGAATGGCCTGTTTCCAAACTGTAGGGATTCTATGATTCTATGAATCAACTGAAAGACCAATACAATGTAGTGCAGGCAGAGTTTCAATGATGTGTTGCACACGATACAATTTTACATTTAAAGGGAAATAATGAGAATTGTGTGCCTGAATTTCCAATCTGCACTCTTGGCAAGTTTAGCTTCTCATCATGCAAAGTCAGGAAAAAATTTATACTTCTGTATCAAAGAGTGTTTAGTTCCAACAACGAGTAAGAAGGTTAAGCTCTTTTACTTGCCAAGATGCCACATTGGTATAAAAAAGGGCAGCCCGGTGGCTCAGCGGTTAGCACTGCTGCCTCACAGCAGCAGGGACCCGGGTTTGATTCCAGCCTCGGGCAACTGTATATGTGGAATTTGCAATTTTTCTCCATGTCTGCGTGGGTTTCCACCGGCTACTCTGGTTTCCTCCCACAATCCAAAGATGTGCAGGTTAGGTGGATTGGCCATGCTTAATTGCCTATAAATATGTAGGTTAGGAGCATTAGTCAGGGGTAAATGCACAGTAATGGGGAATGGGTTTAGGTGGGATAGGAAAATTGTGCTGCTAATTGAAAACCAACAGGTAATTGCTGTAATTGTCTACAGTTTTGATCTGACCTAATAGATTAGGTTCAGTCTAATATAAGGCACAGAAAATCTTAATCATTTAATTAAGATCACAAAATACACAGATCAGAAGGAAACACTAGCAGCATTTTTACCACTGGTTCTGAAGCAAGTGAAAATAATCATGAGAAAACAGTAAACTAAAAGGAAATATTTTTCCTTCTCTATGCTAGTCAGCATATTTATCAGAATCACAGATCACAGCTTGTTTGAAATTTGCAGCAGTGAGACAATCAATGACTATGAAATGCCAAGAAGTCTTCCTTTGGCATAAGTAGTATTTCATAGCTCAATGTTGCTTGATGTTTACGAAAAGTAGAATTAGAATTGGGTTTTATTGTAATGTGTACTCAAGTAAAAAGTACAGCAGTACAGTTTACAATGTCATGGCACCATAGTAAGTATCAACCTCCTATTAAAAGAAGGAGTAAAGGCCTTTCATGTTCAAAGTTTAGCCAATGAATTACATTTGACAGTTAGTCATTTTTGTAAGTTAGGAAATGCAGCAGCCAATTTGGATAAACAACAGCAAACAGCAAACAGCAATGTGATAATGTTTATTGATGTTAATTAAGGAATAATTATTGGCTTGGGCACAATGGATAACTTCCTTGCTCCTCTTCAAAATAATGCGATGAAATCTTTTACATTTACCTGAGCAGACAGACAGGCACCAATGTAATAGCGCATCAGAATTGCTATCTGTCCAATACTCTTTCAACACTATGCTGGAGTGTCAGCCTAGATTTTTGCACTCATATTTTAGAGTGAGAAATGAAGCTGGAAACTTTTTAACTCAAAAGCGAGAGTGTTCCATATGGAACCAAAGCTGATACAAAGCCAAGGAAATCTTTTGTTATAACTTACAAGAGTTACAGGAGCCAGAGTTGAGCTCCATGAATCTACAGCCCAGCCAATACGTGCACACACACACATACATACATGCATGCATGCACACACTCACAACAGAGTTAACACTTCCAGTCTAGCCACTGTTTTGTTTCAGACTTCCAGAATTTGCAGATCCTTGTGTATATTCCATTTGCCTTCCTTATTAGCTGCTGAACATGTATGCTAGCTTTTATGATTTATTCTCCCTGACTCCTAAATCTCTGTGCGCTGTAGCTTTCTGCAGTCTTTCTTCATTTAAATAATACTCAGTTCCTCTATTCTTCCTGCCAAAGTGCTTAATACATTTCCCATGTTATATGGTGGCTCACTGGTTTGCACTGCTGTCTCACAGCACCAGGGAATCTAGTTCGATTTCAGCCTCGAGTGACTGTCTGAGTAGAGTTTGCACATTCTCCCTGTGTCTACGTGGGTTTTCGTCAGATGATCTGGTTTCCTCCCACAATCCAAATTGTGCAAGTTAGGCCAATTGGCCATGATAAATTACCCATAGTGTGCAGGTTATGGGAAATGCAGGGTTACAGGAATAGAGTGAGCGGATAGGTCTGGGTGGGATGCTCTTTGGAGGGTTGGTGTGGACTTGTCTGGCCGAACAGCCTGATTCTACACATTAAAAAAAAATCCTTCTGCCAGGTTTAGATTCATTACAAGCAGCATTCCAGGCTTGCAAGGAAAGTAAATATACTAATAACTCATTTGGATTTATCTTTCAAAGCATAGGCCTTAAAATCTGTATTGATCAATTTTCCTCCTGAATGCTAATATTGAACCTGTACCCGTACCCTGTTAGCCATGGCATTCCAAATCTTATATCATAAGAAGAGGTTTCCTTATGCCATCTCTTTCTTTTTGCCAATTGTCTTAAAACTGTGTTCTCTAGTTGTCAAATCTGGCCATTAGAATTATGTTTCTTTTTATTACTCTGCCTAAATCCTTCATGCATTTATATATCTCTATAAAATCCTTACTTAGCCATTTGAAATAAAGACTTGCATTACAATAATGCTATTTACAACCATGGGCTGTCTCAAAATGCTTTACAAGTGTTATGGACCAGGCTGGACTCCTCAAAACATTTTCAAGTAGGTAACCCAGACCATAGCTTTGCCATTTGTTTCAGGTAAGTGAATAGTAGATATTCCTGGAGGGAATCAGCTGGTCTGACTGCCAAATTTTAAACAAACAGAATTTATTTACAAAATTACGGAATGAAACGCAAAGAACAGAAAATAGAATACCAGATAACTTATCCTATCCCAAAAACCGGGCAGACAATCCTGACTTAATGATGCTGCCCCAAAGATACTTGCAGAAATCCCAATAAACTCTTTCCTTAGCACAAAGAGTAAAAAATGAAAGAACCAGCTTACAGGTTATGAAGTCAGAAGAAAGAGTTCAGCAGCCTTTTCCACACATCCCCTGCTGCAAATGAATCAAAAAACTCTAATCTAAGCAAAGGCTAGCTACACAGATTATACCTTTTTTTAAAGACATGAAAGGCTTAGGCCGAAGGCATTATCTGTTAGGGGTAAACAAAAAGACCCCAATGAACCATTCAAACTTCAGACATGATGGAACCTTGGGTCGTTTAGAACCTCTCTGAAGAAAACCAAGGACAATCTAACCATGTCAAAGGAACAGATTCATCATACAAGCAATGAAATACCTTTGGAAGTACAATTACCATTATTATGGTGAAAGCCCAGCAGCTAATTTGCATGCAGGACATTCCTACAAATGGCAATATGGTAAGGGCTATATAATTTGCTTTTGTGATGATAATTGGGTGTTAAATAATGGCCAGGACCCCTAGGATAAAAAGACAACCCAGGAAGGGCTTGAATAAGGACAGGGCAAACGTACAGCTCTAGTGGTGTAATGGCAGTGTCCCTAACTCTCAGATCACAAGTCTTTTTTTATTCATTCATGGGATGAGGGAATCACTGGCCAGTATTTATCACCTATCCCTAATTGCCCAGAGGCAATTAAGAGTAAACCACATTGTTGTGGGTCTGGAATCACATGTAGGCCAGACTAGGTAAGGATTGCAGTTTCCTTCCCTAAAGAACACCAGTGAACCCAGTGGCTTTTCCAACAACTGACAATGGTTTCATAGTCATTGTTAGACTCTTACTTGCAGATTTTTATTGAATTCAAATTCCATCATCTGCCATCACAGGATTCAAACTCAGTTCCTCTGGATTAACAGACCACTGATAATATCATTAGGCCATTGCCCCCTTCCCAACAGGGGTAAAATAAAACCATTCAGCCCATCAAATCTGCTCTGCCAGTCCAATCATGGCCAACATATTTTCTTCAATGAAATGCTGCCACGTGGCCTTTTGCATTCACCTGAGCAGGCAGCAGTGAGATTCAACATCTCACCTGGAAATACAGCACTTATGTCAATGACGTCCTCCCTCAGTACTGGAGTGGAGCCTTGATTTGCGTGCTCTCACCTTGATACAGGACTTTAAATGGAGAACAGTCCCAGTGTTTCCAGGCTATCCACTGAAATGAATCTTTCATGAATTGGTCTGGCATATCTCAGATACCTTTTTGAAAACAAGATGGATGGTGTGGATAAAGACTTTTGCACAATAGAAAGACCAGCACAAATAATTGGGCTCAAGATCTTGTTTTGTCCTGTGTATACTAGGTGTGAGAAACGAAGCTCACTCACTTCAATAATTTCAGTCCGAGACAAGATCTGAATCAGTAGTGTCATTTATTTCACTCTTGCAAGAGGGTGTGGCATCCACTGTCCACAAGGCAGGGACACACGCACACTGAATTCAACTAGTACACAACATTTATGTAATTTGGTTCCTATTCTTTCATCCTATTGCTCATCCCCTGTTTACATCTCCCACCTCTCTAGGACCGGTGCCCATTACTCCTGTTTATCTCTTGCCTTATCCGGCCTTGTCTGTGACAAAATGCTTATTTCTGGCCTCACAAGGCCGTTTAACCACATCCCGCTGTGGGCCATTGTTAAGTTTATCCTCCTTCACTACCATCTGTTTCCCTCACTTGTTATGACCTTATGACCTCATGACTTCTTGATTGTGGTTTGTTCATGTTTTTGCAGAAGTGGGAAACAGATGTTTATAACTACTGTTTGTACAGGCATATCTAGCTTAACCCCCTCCCCTCACAGCACCTTATCTATTTGTCTGTAACATCTACCATTGTTTGCAGGCACATTTCATTCTTGCATGCACATTTTAGCTAATACAAAAACAATTATGTATTTCCTTCACATAGTTTTCATTCTTGTTGACTCAGCTCTTGGCTGAAACAATTATACACTGGTGTGAGTTCATTTACCTTGCATAAGTAATTATGATTGCAGAAGTAACACTACTTTACCTATATCCCATAATTTCCCCCTTTTTCTTTAATTATTATTTGTTACCTTCTGCATTTTTCTGATATGTCACTTCCAAATTGACGAGCATCTTACCCAAAATTTCATTTATTTTGGAAATCTCTCTGAGGTCACTTATTCTTTCATTGTTTAACAGGTAGAGCCCTTCTCTCCGATTGCTCTTTAGGGGCATTTGTTTCATTAAGGTCATCACAATCAGTCTCTGGGTAACCCCGCGCATACAGGGTATGATACAACAGCCAATGGCTTCCAATACCCCTGCTACTACTCTCAGGGAAGTAAGGATGGAGACCACCACCCCCTTCCATTTTTCAAACCATGATTCAAGCCATCCCATGAGAGATGTGTCTACTCCTGAATTCTCAGCCAGTTCTTCCGCTTAGATAGTCAATCTCCTTAAGGCCTGAGTAATTGAACCACCAGGCACAGTGCTATTAGGAATAAAGGTACAACAGCTTCCTCCTAACATCACACACACACACACCCTTTTTCCGCCAGAATAATATCAAGGGCCATTCTGTTTTCCCATGCCATCCTACTTGTTGCATCAAGCTGTTCTGATATTCCTTTAACCGCATCTCTTGTATAATTTATAAATCACTGTTGATTATAGAAAATGTAGTTTATACAATCTATATTTTTATTAATTGTTACCCACCAGAAGAGAGCTGACTCAAAGCCTGCTGCAATCTGGTTGCGAACCTTGAACTCATCAGGTAATCCCCAAAGGGACTCCTATAGAGTCGAGATAAATCCTGCCATAGAAAGATGTGTCTAACAGTGATCTCTTACCCTTCCCTTTTTCTCTACTATCTTTTCCTTCTCAAATGCCAGGGTAAATGGAACAGCCAATTGTACAATTGCACATATCCCTCTCCAATCCAGAGGTAGGGTGGGTCTCAATATTTTGCCTCCACTGTACCACCACAGATCCGCTCGGGGAACCTTTAGTGCTGAGTAGTTCCCTCCCTTGCCCATTTCAGTGACGTTCTTAATCTCTGTACATACTTTCAGATCCCCCAAATCTCTGGACCGATTTGTACCTCGGTCTACGCACATGCGACGTGTGATTTCCAACTGTGGCTGAAAATGTAGGGGGGTGCTTTTAAGTCTGTCTTCTCCAAGGGAGGGAACTTCAGAGATAGGGCGGCATAGTTCCTATCATTTCATGCAGCCTCATCCTGGTACAGGGCTGTCATACATTTCATGCCCTTCCTGTCTCGCTTCCACCTGAGCGGAAAAGGAACCACCTGGGCCACTGGCCTACCGGAGGCACATGCATTGCAATTGCTCTTGTTCAGACTTTTTACAGTATACTTTACCCATTCAACCCAGGAATTTGCATCCCCATATCCAGTTTCTATTTCGATGGTCTGTTTCAAGTCCTTTACCTCTATAATTGTTACTACTTTAAAGTCATCGGGAGGGGTGAAGGGTTGTATCTTATTATCCAGTAGTTCTGCCCGTTTTCCCTGTCCTACGCTAATTCAAAAACAACAGCCCGAGAAATCCTTCCCATTTGCTTACATTCCTATCCCAAATGTTTCATCTAATTGTATCTCATAGGTGCCCCCCCCCAGAATTGCTTCATGCCAAGTGATTTTCTTTATCGTTAGGTATATTGGGTTATGCTCTTTATCGGGACAATCGAGAGCTGATCAGAAGGGGGCCCAGTGTATTGTGACAAGACCATTATAACAAGTACCATCCCCAAAGGACTTAAGATGTATCTCAGAGCTGCTGTACTGTCTCTGATTATCTACATCCCCACAATTTACTAAGCTACATGCATCAGGTCTATTACTTGCGGATTATCAGACTCAGGAACCGTTAATAACACATATGAAAATAATGTTTGACAAAACAAGGGCAGCATGGTGGCACAGTGGTTAGCACTGCTGCCTCACAGCGCCAGAGACCTGGGTTCAATTCCCGCCACAGGCAACTGTCTGTGTGGAGTTTGCACATCCTCCATGTGTCTGCGTGGGTTTCCTCCGGGTGCTCCGGTTTCCTCCCACAGTCCAAAGATGTGCAGGTCAGGTGAATTTGCCATGCTAAATTGCCCATAGTGTTAGGTGAAGGGGTAAATGTAGGGGAATGGGTCTGAGTGGTTTGCTCTTTGGAGGGTCGGTGTGGACTTGTTGGCCCAAAGGACCTGTTTCCACACTGTAAGTAATCTAATCTAATCTAAAATCCCAATATTAAGAGAGCTTGTATCATAACCTTAAGCATCCCCAGCATTCTAAAAAGTGTTGAAGCACCAAAAGACTTAATATACAATCCCATAGAAATAATCCCACGCTCGCGTCGCCACTGTATAATCGGTTACTCAAAGTCTCTTTAGCCTGAGTTTCAGTGGTTCTTGCGTTGATTCGGCTGTCCAGACTTCTTCCTCAACTGGAGATTCCACTGGCCATTTGATCCGAGTGTAGTGAGTCCAGCCTTTTTCTGCCGTTCTTATCGTTGTTTCAGGGGTCAAAAGAGCCTGGTACGGCCCTTCCCAGTCCGGTTGCAATTTAGTCCCTGTCCATGATTTTACTAAGACCCAATCTCCCGGTCGAATCGGATGAACAGCGGGGCAGAGTCTGTGCCAATAAACCCTGTTTCCTGAGGAAAGACAAAGAGGAGGACAAGCCCAGTATATACTTCTTTAAGAACAAATCTTCAGTTTCTGGGATTGGCAGTGGCCAGAGATAGGAGCTTCCCGAGGACCTGGGACAGTAGGTATTAGGGAATAAACCACCGCTTCCTGTGGATTCAGGGCTGCTTCTTTAGTTATCTCATCGGCCAGTAATGTAGCTTTCCATTCTTTAATTAACAATGAATTAATGCAGTCATGTTTTAAATTAACCATGAATCAATATGACAGGTCACTGAGAATGTGTGAAGGGATCCTGCCAATTAATATTTATTCAGGCTAGCACAATTTAAGCCCAAGGCAGCGGGAACGAAAGAGTTAATTGGATTATGGCGATAATTTTGTGATGAGAGGCACGAAGAATCAGTTTTGCGCAGTTCTGTTTGTTTACCAGTCACTTGTGATTTCTCATTCTGTTTCTGTAATTGTTTTGCTCGAGCACATTCATTTTTAAGAACCTCATAGCACCATTTGCAGTTAATTCAATCCCAATTTGGTGGCAGTATCTTGTCATGAGCGCAAAACTGATTCTTCGTGCCTCTTATCACAAAACTATCTCCATAATCCAATTAACTCTTTCGTTCCCGCTGCCTTGGGCTTAAATTTTAAGGATGACCTTGCTGCCCCTGTATCGACTAGGAAAACTGCGTCCTCTTTATAAAGTCCCATCTTTAAATTTATCAAGGGTTCCTGGTGGGTCCCCGGAGGCAGGAACTCCTGACACTCCTATTTTTCATCAAGGTTCATAAATGGCACTGCCTTTACTTCCTTTTTCAAATCTGGACACTCTCTCTTAAAGTGACCCGTCCTTTCACAGTAATAACATCCCACCTGTGGGGATTATCCACTTCGATCCTTGTTCCTGTCCACCAGACCCCTTAACATCTCCTCCCTGACTATTCCAGTTTCTTTCTCCTTTTAGTTTTGTCCTTTTCTTTATTATTTCATCAACCGTGGTTTATCATTATTTTTGCCTTCTGTTTCTACTTCTCATGTTACATTGCCAGATCAATTGCTGACCCGATTTAACCAACTGAACAGCCTTAGGGCCACCTAATGGCCGTTCTTCATCACCCAATGTTTTATTTAGACCTTCAGAATTTTTTTTTAAGAAATATTGCAATATTTTTTGCTCCCCATAACTTCAAATACCAATTCATCAATTTATGCTTGTCTAACTTTAAAGCCTGTTCCTAACTTGTAAATATATATTTATATATTATAAATTCATTTATTCAGTATTCAATATTTAAAATGTAAAATGCATACAGTTCCCAACTTTGAAATCCACTATAATTACCCAGTTTTAGTCCCTTAATTTAAATCCAAAATTAGTTTTCTTAAATAGTTCTGACTAATCATTGCTCAATTACAATGCTATAGGTCGTGAAATAATCGAGCTGCCTTAAAAGGATTTGTCTATTCAAGTTTTTAAAAAAACTTCTAATGCATGAACAATGGCCGAATCCAAGGTCACAGATATTAACCAAAGGATTTTTTTTTACTACAATCTAATGTTGAACTGAAACTTCAACTGTCCTCCATAAATCGCTTTTATGTAAGGATAAAAGAGATTAGTTAGAAACTGATAGTAAGGTGGTCATGACCTGTAAAAAGAACATGTTATCATTTTATTTCATAATCACTATAGAATCCTTAACCTTAAAAGAAATCATGTTAAGTTTCCATAATAAATATCGGATTCAAAACAGTCCTGGAACTCAAGCTCCAGGGAATAAAGCACAAACATTCAATCACCAACAAACAAATGTGCAAACCAAATCACAAAGGGTTAAACTTTCTACCAGCTGTACAGCTCTTTTTGTTCTCTCTCTCTCACACCATATCTCACAGACACTTTCTGAGCTTCTCGCAACAACACCTCTGGGTTCTTCCCGCTTCAGCCCTCTACCTTTTGAATATTTTTCTGGATGTCTGGCCATAATTTAGTTACAAAGTGTACCCTCAGTAGCCCTTCAGCCACTAGCCTTTCCGACCTGAAGCATAATCTGATTCCTCTTGACTGTAAGGCTGTTTTGCATTGACATATAAATTCAAATATTTATAAACCCAGTCTTCGTCCGACCCGTACTTTGACCAGAAGACGGCGGGACGAAGAATGAATTCCTCAGTGCATACAAAGCAACAATATTTAATCATCTTTTTCCTATCTTTTTCCCTTCAACTGTATTATTCAACTGTACAAGTATTATTTTTCCAATTCCACAACATCCTGCCCAACAAACTTTCTGGAGGTATGTTGCAAGGAGCCCCGCCTCCATTTCCATTGCTTTTTTCTTCTTTTGTTCTCCCGGAGGCTTTTTCCTTACCCACGGCACAGCCCATATTGAGCTCCTGCGTTAGTCCCTTATTAACTACTAAAACTCAATCCCGGCCACCAAGGCAGTACTTAAAAGTCAAATTTCTTACCTTGATCTGTACACAGAGTTGTCTGGCCCCTTTTTGCCGTATTTCCTATCAACCTCCTTTAGCTGTCTGATTCAGATGTCTCTCTTGTGGGATTCATACCAGTCGCCCAAGGGAGCGGACCAAACTGGGACACGCGACCGCTCCTCAATCGGGAACGGGATGTGTCTTCCCAGTGTCCAGGGCCAGCCACTTCCCCCCCTCCCACCCCAGAGATGGAAGAATATCCCAGACCGCCCCCAATTGTGGGAAACAAAGCTCACTCACTTCAATAATTTCAGTCCGAGACAAGATCTGAATCAGTAGTGTCATTTATTTCACTCTTGCAAGAGGGTGTGGCATCCACTGTCCACAAGGCAGGGACACACGCACACTGAATTCAACTAGTACACAACATTTATGTAATTTGGTTCCTATTCTTTCATCCCATTGCTCCTCCCCTGTTTACATCTCCCACCTCTCTAGGACCGGCGCCCATTACTCTTGTTTATCTCTTGCCTTATCCGGCCTTGTCTGTGACAAAATGCTTATTTCTGGCCTCACAAGGCCGTTTAACCACATCCCGCTGTGGTCCATTGTTAGGTTTATCCTTCTTCACTACCATCTGTTTCCCTCACTTGTTATGACCTTATGACCTCATGACTTCTTGATTGTGGTTTGTTCATGTTTTTGCAGAAGTGGGAAACAGATGCTTGTAACTACTGTTTGTACAGGCATATCTAGCTTAACTCCCTCCCCTCACAGCACCTTATCTATTTGTCTGTAACATCTACCATTGTTTGCAGGCACATTTCATTCTTGCATTCACATTTTAGCTAATACAAAAACAATTATGTATTTCCTTCACATAGTTTTCATTCTTGTTAACTCAGCTCTTGGCTGAAACAATTATACACTGGTGTGAGTTCATTTACCTTGCATAAGTAATTATGATTGCAGAAGTAATACTACTTTACCTATATTCCACATAGGTATTTTGACAGAAGCCCATACTGTCAGATGCTTACTTTATGTGGTCTATTGGCACATTGGTTTAAGTTAGTGGTCAAAGAATCAGAAGAAATATCCAATGGCTGCATTATTCTCCATTACCAGCATTCTGTGTTTCCAGTATTCAGTGCTCTTCATTAGAGCATAGAAACAGAAAAAAAACCTTTCAGAAAAATATATAAATAGTCAATTACAATGCATCAAAAATTGTATCATAATGAACATCTTTAATTTCCTTCCCTCTGTGAGTCTTTAACACATAAAGTGTCCTAGTTAAAACTAAAATGCTGTGGATGCTGGAAATCTGGAACAAAGAGGGAGAATGCTTGTAAAACTCTGGGAGCATTTGCAGAGAGAGAAACAAAGTTAATGTTTTGAATCCAGTCTTCTCAGTTCTGGAGAAGAGTCACTCGAAACATTGACTTGGTTTCTCTCTCCATGGATGCTAAATTTACCTAGTTAGGCTGCTATAGCCTTTAATGATTGGCTTAATCAGTGTCTTTAAGAAGTTATTATACCATTCCCAGGTGCATCACTGCAGAGCTGTTTGGAGTTGATATTTCTCTGGGGTGAGCTTGTTAGACCTGCTGTACATTCTGCAGAAAAGCCACAGAAACCCACGAGGAAATGATGTAAATGCTAATTTTTCACCGGCTCCTTGACATTTCTGTCAGCACACAAGGCTGTTGCATAATTCTATAATTCTGTATGAGATTTAAGACTGATGATTGGAAGAACATGAACAGAAAATCACCTTTTTAAACTCTAGATTGAGATTCTGATTTGACTAACGTAGTACAACATTAAATGTATAAATCTGCCATCAAATCTATCACGATATTTTACAAATTGAAGCATTTTCTCAGGGTTAAGTTTAACCTATCCTGCCTGGTATTGGTTTGATTCAAGCAGATCATCTTCACAGAATAAAATCTTCTAACACCATCAAGCTGCATAATGTGTGCTTATTTATTTACAGGCAGATATACAGGTTGGCATATGTGTCACAAGTCCTCCTTAATCTTCTAACATCTAAAGGCGACTGTTGTGCTTGGAATTCAAACTGACATATTAAAAAAAAGAACGGACTTAAATTGGAAGAAGGCCAAGATGTTACAAGCCTTTGACTCCTTTTGAGCTGATCATATGAGACATGGGTGTCTGTTATAACATCAAAGGAATATTGGAGTACAAAGCTAGATGCTTGCCTTAAGCGATGGTAGCATGCTGCTCTTGCCTTGTTTTGATCCCCTTTTCACTCAGCCACAAAGCCACATCATTATACAAAATAAACTGTAATGCAAGTACTATGTGAAGGTATCTTTTAAAGATATTAAGTACATTACAAGATATGTTTTTTTGTTACCATGTGAATAGTGAAAAAGTAGTCTGCAATCTCACAGCATCATAATAACCAATTTTCACCCATTAAAACTGTGTTGCACTGCAGCAAATATATGCCTCAGGCTTGTTGTACCAGGATGTATAGATGCTGGTGTTAGACTGGGGTGGACAGTTAGAAGTCACATGACACCAGGTTGTAGTCCATCAGGTTTATTTGAAACCACAACCTTTCAGAGTGTGCTCTGAAAACTTGTGATTTTGAATAAACCTGTTGGACTATAACCTGGTGTCATATGACTTCTGACTTTGTTGTACCAGGTGAGGAAGAACATGTGGTGAGGTAAAACAAGTGGGAATGCCCGAAGAAGTAGAAACTTGCCAGACGGAGGGTTAACTTATGGCCTTTTTCAGCAGAGATTCCTGGTGATTTTAAACTTGCCAGCTCTGTAGCTTTTGGAAAATTACGATTTAACAGGAGTCACTTGGAACTATCCAAAACATCTTGTAAGGTCTAACAAGAATGCAATTCACTAGCTGTATCTGTGGGGGGTATAATGTGAGAGTTCTCAACAGTGCACCAATCACAAAGGGTATGGCAACTGCAAAAGCATTTGCCATAAAGCTTCATGAAGATATGTACTATGCACAGCTGTGAAAGATCAACCCATTACTACAGCAGTCATGGACAAATTTGTAAGAAGCAATGTTATCGATTAATGAGGATAACTTTGAGTCAGAGATTCACATGCCCTTTCAGCCCAAACTCAGCTCTGTCATTGATCACTGGAGATTTTACAGGAGTACACATATGAAAGTAGCAATTGGGCTTCTATCTCTCTAGTTAATGGCATATTGACACATCAAGTCCAAATTATTTCAGAGGTGTCAATAAGTGGGCAAAACTAATCAACTGTAACTGCAGCAGATGTACCTGAATACAAATCATTCTGCAATACTGCGGGTTTCATTAACATGAATTCGCTATAAGGTGATTGATGAATTGTAAACCACAAACATTTAAAATGTGTATTGGCTCTAATGTGATTACATTGCCAAAACTTTAAACACTGTTTCTAAAGCACCATAGCATTATAGGAGAACTACCTGTAAATCTCAGGGTCATCTCAGGGGTTAACACGTGAAATCATAAAGTCACAGACATCTACAGCATGGAAGAAAGTAATGTGGCCCTTTGTGTCTGCATAGATCAACAAAGTGCCATCTAGCTTAGCTCTACATTCAGGCTTTTCATTCATAGCCTTCTGGTTGAAGTAATTCTAATGTTGATCCAAGAACTTTTAATGTTTCATTGAAAGAAAATTGTGGCCCTTCCCTAAAACAGGTGACACAGGACTCCTGTCCACTTTCAGCTGATGGCTGAGACTTCTGACACCTACACAAAATGTCAGCCCTCGCCGATACATTCTATATGGCCAAAATCAATCTTTCTTCAAGCCATCTCCAGCACTACACTCTTAACAATACTAGCTGCTTTTTCCAAATCCAATCTATTTCACCACCTCTTCTCCTACAATCCCTTAAACAATAAAACCTTGTCCCCATTCCCTTTCCACTTCACCACCAGTGTCAAAACCAAATAATTTGCTTGACTCACCACATCCAACAACCTCCACAAATTTTCTATTTTGGCCACATCTTTGGCAATCACTTACAACGAAATGTCTTTGCGATGCTTTGCAATGTTAAGAGCACTATAAATCTAAATTGTTGGCATTATCTGGCTGCAGGTTATCTAATCATGAGAGAGGAAATGCAAACACTGGGTTGATGCTACCAATAAAATGAAGGTGTCAATCATTTCCAAGTGTTCTATTGATGGAATAATTTTTCTTAGTGAAAAGGAATCAGATATTGGCATAGGTTTTTGGGGTGATTATTATTTCTATGGCAAATGGTAAGAGAGGCGAAATGAGCAAGAATATTAAAGGCATAGCCTTCTTTAGATATGCTTCTGAAATTCCCCAAAACACAGAACAGAAACTTTGATGGACTCAAACTTTGTAAGCCTGATTACAGAGCCTTAACCCTTAAATGTATGATCTCAAATGCTTCAAAACTACTAACTCTCAACCTCCACAAGTTGACATTAAAATGCACTTAGAGATAGGTCCACAAGAACTGGTTCAAAAATTACACTTTGGTGTTGCTATTTTCCACTTTACACTGCCTTTTAACAGATTTACTTCTAAATTAATGTTTTCTGACATTTCCTTCCCTTCCTCACAAGCATTTAAGCTTTTCTGCTGATTAATCTCTTGGGAGTGCTTGAGGTGGTATTTTTCATTTAAATAATGAGCACTTGAGACATCCACAAAAGGTCAAGCAAATTATAATAAAGCTGCTTGGTAAATAAATGATTTTTTTTAAAGTCCATGAGTTGCAAGAATATTGTAAGATCTGACATTTTTTTGAATAATAAACAGTTCTACTCTAACATAGAAGGCTATGGACCAAGAAATAGGTATGTTGTAACATAGCAATTATTCAAAGTTACCTTCTGACTATAATACACAATACATCAATGTTGTACATGATTTCCTTATTAAAATAGATCAAAAATGTAATTTGTTTAAACATAATGAATTCCATAAATGCATGTAATATTCATATTTTGTCTGACAGAGGCAAACTGACATTGTCCATAGAGAACAAGTATAATGAGGAAATTATTACTGACAAATAAAGTGCGCTTCAAATGATTCATAAAATATTTTTACTATTATGTTGTTTACAAGTTCGTTGACCTTGAAGGAATTGTGAAGAGCTACATAATATAAATTGCCAACTGAAATAATTATCAGCTTAGGTATTTGTTAAAAAGTGAATTTAATTCAAATTCTGCTGTCAGATATGCAGGAAATCACTGGTACAAGAACTGACCTGTGTGAAGTCACTCTGTCATATATTTACCAGTTATAGAAACTGAGGAATCCTAAAAGCACCAGGCACAATCTGCTTGTATCCACCAATGTGCCAGTCATTCTCCAGCTAGCCGAGTGACAGCTGTTGAGCACATGGTCTGCAGGTTATCTTTTCAGCAGGAGAGAGTTACACAGCTATTTCAGAGAATCTTACAGCCAGTCTACACTATAGAAACAACATTGCCAGTGGCATTGAAGGTGAACATGACTATCAACTTTTAGCCTCCAGCTCCTTCCAGGCTGTCACTGGCAACGTTTGTTGCCTTAGCCATATAGCTGTTCTCAGAGGGATCAGAAATATGATTGATGCTTTGTTAAAAGGAATCTAATAACTTCACTTCCTGCTGGATTTCAGTGGGTGTGATTTGCAATCAGATAGCTGAGGAGTGAATAAAGGAAATGAAAAGGAAGCTCAAGACAGATACCAGAGGGCTCAATACTGCAGAAAACCTAGAAGAATATAAAAAGTGTAGAGTTGAAATTAAAATAGAAATTAGAAATTAATGAAAGTTCATGCAGTGCATTGACAAGTAAAATCAAGGAAAACTCAAAGATATTTTATATAATTACTTAAAGAAAAGAAGAACTAAAGAGAGAGTAGGCCATATCAGGGAATGCATGGGGAGGTACAGGATGTGGTGATGGTTTTCAGTGAATACTTTATGTCCATTTTCAGGAGAGACCATACAGACAGTTTCAATCAGAAAGCAGGAGTGTGATAGTAGGTGCAATTAACAATTAAAAAATTAAGGGATTTATTAGCTTTAACAGTAGATAAATGACCAGGTCCAGACTGTATATATTACAGTTATGATTAAAGTTTCTGTATTTTATGTATTATGCTTAATTGTATTAGTTGTTAAGGAAAGCCGGAGGATACAACAGCAGAGGTTCTGACCAGAAGGTCTGGCCCATCATTTTGAATCCTTCATGGACATAGTTATGTTTAAATAAGGCAAAATTGAGAGCAACAAGGCTAGCTAATGTAACCTCAGTGGTGGGAAACTTATTGGAAAATGTTCAGAATACATGGTTATGTAGAAAGACATGGATTCACCAAAGGTAGTAAGCTTATATATGTGAAGGGGAGATTTCATGTTGCCATGTTCACCCTCAATGCTACTGGCAGTGTTGTTTCAGTGCAACCTGTGCATCAAATTTTTGTCTGTTTTAAAATCTAGTAGTCAACCTAGCTAACTTAATCTGGGTAATTTTCACTGTACACTTACCGAAACAAATTGCAAAGTTATGGTCTGAGCGGCCTGCTTAAGAATGTTTTGAGTGGGCTGGCTAAGTCCACAACACGTGTGATGGGAAATTTAAGTAGGCATTACTTAATGATCCTTAATTCATTGTGTGGCAGACCCACTAGCCACCCTGCTGCCTGATTAAGTGACAACTGTTCCACCAAACTCATCTGAGGGGAGGGGCGCAAGACTCTACCCTAGATTGTGGAATGTAAATTCAAAGTGCAGGGAATCAATGGACAGGATTTGAAGAGGAGATGTGATTGTCAATGGAAGGTGTCAAGGACATGGATGCTAACTGAGTGGAATTCTGTGAAATTCTAAGTGAGTTGGAGCTATGACAAAAAGAGTACAGTAGCGCCTCGACATACGAACGACCCCGTTCACGAACAAATCGGTTTACGAACAGGATTGTAGCATAAAATTTTGCTTCAATGTACATACGAAATTCAAGGTACGAATGAAGGTACGAACACAAAAAGCCTGTGTGCGACCACGTGATTTCATTGTTCTGCTTTGCTACGCGCTTGTTGAACGCAAAAGCTCTCAGGCGTGATCTCATTCAGTTCGTCTTTGGCGCGTGTGCTGTGAACAGCCGTCCAAGCATTCTTACACTATCCAAACAATGGGAAAAATTGAATCAGTTCGCGAACTTTTTGGTTCGCGAACCGGATCCCGGAACGGATTAAGTTCGTAAGTCGAGGCGCTACTTATTAGTATAATTAAACATGTAATACAAGCAGAACATACTGCAATAGGTTTATGTTAAAATAAAAGAAAAACATGGAATAAATATCCTGGAACCTATCCATAGTGTGACAGCTGAAAGAACAGTTCTAATTTTAAGATCACCAAGTTTCCTAATCAAAAAGAAAATAATAATAAATAATCCTGATTAGAATTTTATCCAACAGAAATTACTGTCACTCAAAATAATAGGCAAAGTTCACATAAAGTCAACTTAAAGTACAGAAGAAAAATATTCTATACAGTGACTACTCCAGCTTACAAAGTATTCAGGTGTTGAAGGAGTTAAACTGATGTGCACGTTCCAAAAGATTTCTATTACTGACACTGGAGTTTGGCTTAAGATCAGGTATCATGTTTAGTTTAGATCAAATTGATCTTCAGTCATTTGCAATCTCTCAACTTTTAAATTTGATTCTATCCTAGTCCTTTTCAACTACCACACAGTATCAGATTGTCAGTCCAATGGAAGTGCATTGACTCTTGAGGTGGAAGGAACCAGGGATTTGAATTACTTGGAATTGAAGCAGTTTGCTCTGCAGTTTCTTTGAACCAAGATCAGAGACTGGTGTATTCTCAGTCCAAAATAAAATAAATGACTCAAAATATTGAGATTACCTGAACCAGACTTCCTAGCTTTCAATTACCATTATATCAAGGGAAATAAACAGGAAAGCAATGACATGTTAATAGTTGAATAAGGTTTGAAAATAAAAATGGTCTTAATTTAAAATTTTTCTCGGCATCAAATGTGTTGATTAATTAAAGTGAATTATATGCATCTATTTCATTTTTACTCAATAAACTATTAAAGAACTAATTGTTTGCTGATACACACCTGAAATGTTGCTGAAAAAAGGTAAAGCTTTTCATCTTGCACTCATCAGGACATTCATTAGAATACCAAGGTAAAGGTGAACTACTCGCATTTTCTTTTTATCTGTAAAGAGCAGGGTTCTGTGTTTTAACATAGCTGGCTTTCAATTCCCATAAGGTAAAAACAATGACTGCAGATGCTGGAAACCAGATTCTGGATCAGTGGTGCTGGAAGAGCACAACAATTCAGGCAGCATCCGAGGACAGGCAAAATCGACATTTCGGGCAAAAGCCCTTCATCAGGAATAAAGGCAGAGAGCCTGAAGCGTGGAGAGATAAGCTAGAGGAGGGTGGAGGTGGGGATAGAGTAGCATAGAGTACAATAGGTCAGTGGGGGAGGAGATGAAGGTGATAGGTCAGGGAGGAGAGGGTGGAGTGGATAGGTGGAAAAGGAGCTGGGCAGGTCGGACAAGTCCGGACAAATCAAGGGGACAGTGTTGCTGGAGGTTAGAAACTAGGATGAGGTGGGGGAAGGGGAAATGAGGAAGCTGTTGAAGTCCACATTGATGCCCTGGGGTTGAAGTGTTCCGAGGCGGAAGATGAGGCGTTCTTCTTCCATGCGTCTGGTGGTGAGGGAGCGGCGGTGGAGGAGGCCCAGCACCTCCATATCCTCGGCAGAGTGGGAGGGGGAGTTGAAATGTTGGGCCACAGGGCGGTTTGGTTGATTGGTGCGGGTGTCTCGGAGATGTTCCCTAAAGCGCTCTGCTAGGAGGCGCCCAGGCTCCCCAATGTGGAGGAGACCGCATCGGGAGCAACGGATACAATAAATGATATTAGTGGATTTGCAGCCATAAGTCAATCATGCTGCACGTCTGACTGACAAAAATTAATTCAATTTCCAGCATCATCCTTAGCCCATTCCGGATTATTTAGCAATCCAGTCACAAAATTATTTCTGATGTTGGAGACTGTGCCATGAGTTTTGCAAGCATTAGCTGACTGGGTACAGTCAATGCCTTGTGTGTTGTGAACACCTAAAGGGATTTGCTGTTTGATATGATTTGTCATTCTTTGTGATGCACAGCCCACGCACCTAGCATTGAAATTAAAATACTCACATTACTCATATGCATGATCGGCAAAATATCTTTCTGGTTTGATGGGAGCATTCTATAGTGGCAAATACCACTTGGGTTGCTATTACATAGAACAAGAGTGAATCTTTGCTTCATCTGTCACACAAAATTTGAGAAAACTTTTCATTAATCTGAGGTGAATTGGGCAATTTCCAAGACTGCAGAGTGATGGCCTCATGTCCATTTATTAGTTTGCATGAAATAGAGTGAGAAATTATCTGATTAGGATAGCTATTATCCTGCAGGATGTCTTTGATGCGTCCTATTTCGGCATCAAGCTTGCATTGTGGGCAAATGGCTTGGGCCCTATTTGCAAGGTTGACAATAAGATTAATTGTTACAGATTTCTCAATGTAACAGAAAGGAAGCTCATTTGAGACATGTAACAAAATTCTAATATGCAGCTGTGGATTTAAGTATAGCAATGCACCATCTACATATCAGAAACATGCTGGGTGTTGGAGATTAGATATCATTCCATTAAAGGTGTCATGGAACCTAACAAAGATGCTTGTGAAAGCTATGTCCAGAAATGTTCTCATGGCAATACTATCAATGTTTACATACATGATGTCATTAAAATTGAACATAACTGCATGAGTACATAATTTCAATATATATTGATTCATGTAATGGTAGTAGGTCTAGATCACCTGTACATAAAGATGCAGTGCAAATATCTAGAACGAGAATTAGAATTAGGTTTATTGTCATGTGTAGTCAAGTACAGGGATACTGGAGTACTGTAAACAGTGTACAAAGTCGCCATTTCTGGTGCCATCTTAGGTACAAAGATACTTCAGTACAAAATCTTATGTATAAAGTAGAAAAAAAGAAATAAAGTTAGAACTTCAACATTATAGTCCTTATATGATAGAAAAATAAAGACATAAAATTGCATGTCCAACATTACAGTTGTTCTTTAGTGCTTAGCCATGCAGGCCTTACAATGTCCACAAGGGCTCGATCTCTTCCATACTGATCTCTTCTACTACAATGGGTTTCCTCTCCCGGCATGGCTCAATTTCCCCCATGTTCAACATTGCCGCAAATGCTGGGAGACCTCAGGCTGCCTGTGTATGCTGCCACTGCAGATGCTGCAGGACCTCTCTCGGTGCCACGCTGGCTCATTCTCCTCTGCACTGCACAAACACACTCTTTGACAAAGCTCTGGTTAGATCACAGTCAAACATTGTGTCCAATTCTGGTCATTGCAACTCTATGTTCCTTTGAGTGGTGTATTGGTGAATGGGCTAGCAAATCAAATGAGGACACGCAAACAGTATTACTAAAAAATGTCCTGTATGGTCCTCATATAAGGGAAGGAATCCTTTAATGAGTATATAGAAAACTTGGTTAAAACTGGATGTAGCAATTTGCCGAATCACTTGGCCAATTCATGGTGTGCAATTATTGTTATTGCTAAAATAGGGTGTAAAAGAACACTACCTTTTAGCTGACATTACATATGTGAATGCCATGAGCCATGAGGAGAAACTCTATCATATTTATTATATGATAGGCCCAATAGATAGGAGTTTGAACCAGTCATTAAAGTTGGTGAGCATTTTGTTGATACAGTTACAATTGTGAATGATGACTATTTTCATCCTTTAGTTGGGTTGACAGATGTACATCTCTGGATTGCCTTCAATGGTGCCAGATATTCAAGTTGTATGTGGCAGTCGGACAAGCTGTTCATAATCCCAAAGAGTGTTCCTGAAACATACCCAGTCTCCCTCAGAAAGATTGCTGCATGGACAATGAAGGCACCTGTGCCAGCTAGGCTGTCCATCTGGCTCTGGTGCCATTGTGAGAAGATGCTCAATCTGATTGCCCCAGCATGTTAAGACAAAATTTCAACTTTATCTTGATGGTCTCTCAATTCTGCAGCCTCAGCAGTGATCACATTTAATGCTGACATTGCTGAGACAGGAGAGCTCCTGATCCTCTGACCACACTGGCACATCTGGAAGGTGGACCATCAACCTCAATTGGGCAGTGTCTTCAGCAGCAGCTTCATAATTGGCCACCAGCAGTAAAACGCTTCCCAGGGTCCTACTACCCATCCACATGGGTTTAAGTTTCACTTTTAGTGCAGGTAACAGAACTGTTTACTGCTTAGCTACTTTGACACAATTGAGCTTACTCTGGCTGCAGTATAATTTATATATTAATTTAGTTGCTGTACCTTTATGGTTGAATAATATCCTGGGTTCAACGCAGTAGTGTACCAAGCTATCTTTTTTCATCACTGGCACAATAAACATGGCCTAATCACTCACATTTATCAGTTCAAGGACTCCAGCTTTGACCAGGCTCTGTCTCAATCTTTGGTCTGTTTGTATAAGGCACTGACCTAGCCTTGCAATATTTTGCTTAGACTATCATAGGGTCATAGAGATATACAGCACGGAAATAGACCCTTCAGTCCAACTCGCCCATGCCGACCAGATATCCTAAAATAATCTAGTCCCATTTGCCAGCATTTGGCCCATTTCCCTCTAAACCCTTCCTATTCATGTACCCATCCAGGTACCTTTGAAATGTTGTAATTGTACCAGCTTCTTCACTTCCTCTGGCAGCTCATTCCATACAGACACCACCGTCTGTGTGAAAGCATTGTCCCATAGGTCCATTTTATATCTTTCCTTCTCGCCTTAAACCTGTTCCCTCTAGTTTTGGACTCCCCCACCTTGGGAAAAAGATCTTGGCTATTCATCTTACCTCTGCCTGTCAGGATTTTATAACTGTCTACAAGGTCACCCCTCAACCTCCAACACACCAGGGAAAAAACAATTCCAGTATATTCAACCTTTCCCTGTAGCTCAAATGCTCCAACTCCAGCAACATCCTTGTAAACTGTTTCTGCACCCTTTGAAGTTCAATAACATGTTTCCGATAGCAGGGAGACCAGATTGAACGCAGCATTCCAAAGATTCTCATCCTTGATTCTCGACTTGACAGAGGTCTTTTCCATGCTTCCTAGACCTCCACTGAAAACAATTGCACGTTTAGATTTTGTGAGAGAGATCAGTCTCAGAATCCGATAAGCTCAGTTGCATTTGATTTTCTCCAAACATGTTTTTCCCAATATAGCTGTAATATTTCTTTTGGTGACATCTAAGGATAAATCCTAAGACAGACCATATAAGTTAACATTCACATCAATATAACCTCTTAATGGCGCCACGTCACCTGTGCACATTCTTAGTACAGTTTTTGAGGGCTGCAGCATAATTTGGCTCAACTGCTTCTGAAACCCACTCTCAGTTATCAAAGAGACCCCACTCCAGTGTCCACCTCCATTGCTAGTTTGTCATTCAAAGGGAGTGACCCAATCTTGCTTGATGTCACAAGATGGGCTTTTCTCATGTCGTTTTTGCACCACGGAGATTTTCTTATTATTGTTCAGTTTCTATACATTTTCTGCATGAGTTTATTTTTCTTCACATTGTTTTTGATTCTCAAACATACCCATTCAATGTGCCCTGTTTTCAACAGCTTCTGCAAACAGCTTATTTAGACCATCAACTTGCGTGATTTTTTCTGACATCGATGGCAGTTTTGAGTCTGTTAGTGATTGCCCCTCAGCCACCGTTTCGTGACCTTTCTCAGCACCACTTTGTGACCCCTCGTATTCAAGCTTAGCTGTTGGGCTTCCTTGGTTGCTAGTTCAATCGAGACTATTTCCAGCGCTTTATTTAAATCTAGGGTCCTTTCTGTGAGTAATCTTTTCTGGATTTCTTCACAACTTAAACCAAACACCAGCATGACTCTGATGGCATTATTTAAGATGTCTCCAGATTTGCAGAATTCTGCTAACGTCTTTAACATTGCTACAAACTGGGGGATAGATTCACCTTTACGCTCATTGCATTTGTGAAATTTTAGCCTTTCAGCAATCACCAAAGGCATGAGTGAGCAGTCATCCTGTCGAATCCCTATTAATTCTTCGTAAGTTTTGGAACTCAACTTCTGTCATTGTATCAGACTCCACAGGAGATTAGAAATGTTTGCTGCCATAAGACTCAGGAATGCAGGGATGACTGTATCTGCTTCAATTTTGTTAGTTTGAACAAATAACTCTCTTTGTCAGAGTTCCAGCTCTTTGTATTTTTATCATACAGTCGGACAGAGTCAACATTTCCCTCTCTTTTGTATATTTCTTTAAATGGAAAGGGCTTGCATAGCACGATGCACCATGAAGATTTTATCACTACTTTATTTTCTGAAATAACTGCACAGAGATCAGTACCCCATCACCAAGTCACCCATTATTTACATGTGCACATGGTCTCTGACTAGCCAGCTCAAAGCCAGTCCCTAGACTGATGAAACCTTCTGATTCTCCTGTTTCTATCTGTCAGACCGGACTCATCTCATAGTCAATGAGCTCCATCTAGCCCTGGTTCCAATCACTACATCTTCATTTAAAACCAGGTACTCCTGTCGCTCCCTGTTTTTTTTCCTAGTGTATCTCCCTAGCTCAAAATATTTCTGTCTGTATAGGGTCATCATTACTCCATGTTCCTTCAGGGTGGAGAACATGCACAAGCTTCTTTTGAACTGTTGTCCTCTTCCCTGGAATAAATTCCTTGTTTTTTTACTGATGGTACCTGCTTCAGTGCACCAATGAAGTCTTTTGGCTTCTTTTCTACTTTTTTTGAAAGCACTTCCATGATCTACAATTCGGACATAATTTGTTTGGATGAATCATTGGATTCACCTGGTGAATCTCAAAGAAGTTTTTATCCTTTTCACCAGTTTTCTTATTGTATACAATTCAAGAGGATAGGAGACCAAAGTGTTTAAGAACAACAAGAGCTCTATTATACAAGTTGTTTGCTGTACACGACAACAGGCTAGACTTAACTGCTTCCCTCCAAACTGGCCAATGGCATCATAATTACATCATGTGGTTGGGTTCTTAAAGTGCCAGCGTCTAGATTAGAGTTGTGCTGGTTGTGCGCTTTAGGGAACATCTCCGGGACACCTGCACCAATCAACCCCACCACCCTGTGGACCAACATTTCAACTCCCCTCCCACTCTGCCAAGGACATGCAGGTCCTGTGCCTTCTCCACTGCCACTCCCTCACCACCCAACGCCTGGAGGAAGAACGCCTCATCTTCCGTCTCGGAACACTTCAACCCCAGGACATCAACGTGGACTTCATCAGTTTCCTCATTTCCCCTCCCCCCACCTTACCCCATTTCCAACCTTCCAGCTCAGCACCATCCTCATGACCTGTCCTACCTGCCAATCTTCCTTCCCATCAATCCGCTCCACCCTCCTCTCTGACCTATCAGCTTCATCTCCACCTCCATCCACCTATTGTACTCGTTGCTCCTTCTCTCCAGCCCCACCCCCCTCCCATTCATCTCTCCACCCCGGAGGCTCTCTGCCTTCATTCCTGATGAAGAGCTTTTGCCCGAAACGTCGATTTTCCTGCTCCTCAGATGCTACCTAAGCTGCTGTGCTTTTCCAGCACAATTCTAATCTAGACTCTGATTTTCAGCATCTGCAGTCCTCACTTTTGCCTTCTTAAACTGACAGTCCAACATATGTACATAAATGCACAACAACTATCAACCGGTAAATCTTTCCAAAATGCACTAATGGCAGGAGGTAGGAATGGCAGAGTTTCCTGAACAGCCATGTCATGGAAAGAAAGTTGGACCTTCTACCATCACTATCCAGACTGTAAATTGCCTATAAAAGTACATGTTGCCACAGCAACTCAGACTTCCTGAGTAAACTCTAACATAGACATGAAATGCTGGACTGTTAATGAGTATTTTTCTGCTGCTCTGGTGACAATCCTACTTGGCATATGTTTCTGTGTAGCAGAGAATTGAGACACTTTGGGATGCATATTGAGATGGCAATAAGTTCCTAGCATTTGTAAATTATAGAACAATATGACAAAGAATTTTGATCAAATAATTTGGACAATTTGAGGAGGAGAAAGAAATACAAACCAATATTTGCTACTACTTAATTGCATAAGAGTTAATATATGTATTTATTGATGGTGATGCTCAGTAAGCATTTTCAATCAGTAATGTATGGATTGACTGCAAAGCTTTTTGAAGCATTTTATGTTCAAATCACTTTGCAGTGACAGTTGAAGGAGCTCACCATATGTAAGTCATATTTAGGGTAATGGGGTGTACTGGATTGAATTGTCTTTTAATGAGTTTCACGGTTCCAAGAGTGTTACCATCCAGCAGGAGGTTGAAGCTCTCCAGTGATGCTGCAATAGCATTTTACATGTTTACATTTTGGTTCTGATAATTTTGATTGTAGGATTTTCTTCCTCTATGATCCAACTTAAACCGATTCAATTTCTGAATGCATAGCCGGATTTGCTGAAAAAAGTAACTGACAATCTCCGAAGGTGTGTCATGGTTTCTGGATAAATCCCGTGGCAGATGTGTGATATTAGGCTGTAACACTGCAGAAGTACAGCAGCTGTAGTTCATGCTCAAAGAACACATACAACTGAAAGGAGGATTTCAGATGCAGACCAAGGATCTGGATTCCAACATATACTGAGTTAAATCATTTTTATTCATTGTTTAAAATATTTTAGAATAGAACAGAACACCATGGTCCCAGTATCCTAAATTATAATAGCTTTTGCATCTGGTTATAATTTCCATGAGGAGAATTAAATATTCAGTCAAATGAAAAGACTGTTGTCTACTGCCAGAAATCAGTTACAAAATGCTTTTAATCAGCTAAAAAAGTGATTGCTTTTAACATAGAAACAACAAAAGCAAGTTTTTATTAATAAAATATCTTGAAATACAAGTTATCTTCATCTGCTATGTGATTATAATTGTTAATATATATCCGGTTACTGGGGATTATTTACTCAGGTGCAACAACAATTCAAATGCATCTTCCTTGGACCATAGAATTGAGCTTTCCATTCATAGTAATGCACATCAGCCAGTTCGTGGGGTCTGACACAGAATGGTAAAGAGGAGCATACATTTCAACATTCTCAGTCCTCACCCTTTATATGCACGACATGTGTTTCTGGTAGGCATGCACCAAAAGCTCCTATTTACAACAGTAATTTTCAGATTTAATTCTAAGATCCATTTCTTACATTGTTATTTTGACCTGTACCACATTTATGGGAAGGCCTTACTAATGAAGTTAAAGAAAGTAAGATTGATGCAGCAATTGTGACATAATGCTTGACTCATTTTTTCCCTCACATAGCACTAATTTCATAACTAGACATGCTGTCAATTGTTTTAGCTATCCTTTTCTCCTCAGCACCATTATTAGTTTCCCAGTAAAATTTGTCCTTTGTCTGAGATATCTGGAAGAAGAGGAGGACCACTGAAGGAACGTGAGGTTGTTCACATTGCACAAGAGGTGTTTCGCATCAACCTGCAAATGCCAACACATCTGAGTACAGAACCAAGACAATCAGACCATGTATTGGCAGATGTTTAGTGCATTTGTCCTTGCAAATCAAAGATGACAAAGACAGGCATTTTCCTCTGGGAACATGATGTCAAGGAATTGATGGATGTAATCAAAATATTTGAGCTTTGTCTCATATCTTTATAACGTATGGTGGCTAACACTGTGGAAATCAAGCGTGGAATTTAAGGCCCTCCTCCACAGTGAGTTTGTAGGTGGGGGGTGGGGTGTGATGGTCTCCCATCTACACCATTGCTAATTGGAACTCATACTTGGGTATTCAACCAGCAGAGGACAGAGCTGTCACATTGCAGGAATCCTGTAAATAAACCTTGGTAATGTTTGCATGCAGGCTCCTGGAGAGGTTTCATCATCCAAAGGCATTGATTGTCCAGTTGAAGAACATTAATGTTGGGAAAAGATCCCAAGGCACAAAAATGAAAAATTATCACAAAATAATTTAAACACGCTAACATGTATTTAAACAGACCTCATCATGGACAGCACGGTGGCTCAGTAGTTAGCACTGTTGCCTCACAGCACCAGGGACCTGGGTTCGATTCTGGATTCAGGTGACTGTCTGTGTGGAATTTGAACATTCTCCCCGTGTCTGCATGAGTTTCCTCTGGGTGCTCCGGTTTCCTCCCACAGTCCAAAGGTGTGTAGGTTCGGTGAATTGGCCAAGTTAATTTGCCCATAGTGTTAGGTGCCTTAGTCAGGGATAAATGTAGGGAAATGAGTCTGATTGGGTTACTCTTCAGAGGGTCGGAGGGGACTTGTTGGGCTGAAGGGCCTATTTCTACACTGTAGCGAATCTAACCTAATCCAACCTCAAAAGAGGGCACTTATTTACCCAACGGGTCTGAATGAATCTTGAATGTTGGTTGGAAACAGAACTGCTAAGTATAAAGTGTTCTTTGATTATTTTAGTGAGACTATCCTTTAGATAACATGGTCTTATTATTTATCCTAATTCATGCCCATAAACAGCAAGGAAATGCACAGCCTTACATGCTCAACTTTATGACCACCAATCATTGCATGCAAGTCTTTATTTGGCAACTCAAAGTCTCTCAGAACTCTTTTTTAAGCTATTTTTTAAATCGAAGGATGCTTTTCTTTGTCATTTCAACGAAAGAAGGGTCAGGCTCTTGAAGAAAATATAAATGTCTTTTTGAATTTCAAAACTGGATTTTTTTTAAAAGCATTGGTGCAGCTATCTCAAATTAATAGCATGAGAAATATTAATTTAGTGCAGCTTAGTTATAAATATTTAATTGCAGAGTTTCCTATATTCTAATTAATGACCTATATGAAACTATGAATATTCTCTGGATCTGTAATCAACCCTAATCTTCATTAATTTTATAATTTGAAATGGATTTATAATGAGCGAGCATTTTTAATTTAATTTTAAATGAGAATTAACATTTCTTCCCTTATGACTACAATGAAACCTTATTACAATCAAAATCCCTTTATGAAACGAAGGTTAAAACATCCTAATGTAGTTAATCATTCGGACAGTTCTTGATCCATTGATGCTAGATTTCCATTTTGACACGACAAATAGTTCATTATAAATGGAACAAAGATGAAAGCTCAACTAAGCAGCAAATTGAGCTGTTTTTATATATAGTTGTTGAACCCTCCACTACACATGGTCGACGCCACTTTCCACAATATACCACCATGAACCATACATGCAGATAAGTATAACATTTCTGTGGTGTGGAGATCATTTTTATAATCCTGTTATCAGTTTTTCAAAGTAGCTTGTTGACTGATGGTATCTTAGGTCTGTTGATTAAACCACATGCCTATTCATTCAAATCTCTCTGGCAGTCTAGTAGCAGATTAACCTAGACAGCCTCATACATTTTCATGATATTAAAATTAAACTTCCCTGAAATTTCCAGAACTGCGAAACCAGGACATCGAAATTAGTAAAATGTTCAAATTTATATCTATTTTATCACAATATACTAATTGTAATTTTCAATGGTAGAAAGATTTAGTCAGTTATGTAGAGGTGTTTATGACCTATGAAGTCCTTCCCCTCTTGTAAAAAAGAGGTAGCTTCTTCAGTGCCAATTCAATATCATGGAGTCATAGAGACCTACAGCACAGAAAAAGGTTCTTCAGCCCATCAAGTCTGTGTTGATATAAAACAACCACCATTTCTAATCCAATTTTCTAGCAGTTGGCCCATTGCTTTGTTTCCCTTGGCATCAAAAGTATCACATCTAAAAACTTCTTAACTGTTATGAGGACTTCTGCTTCTCATCATTACAGACAATAAGTTCCAGATGGGAGACAGTGAGGTCTGCAGATGCTGGAGATCAGAGTTGAGAGTGTATTGCTGGAAAAGCACAGCAGGTCAGGCAGCATCCGAGAAGCAGGAAAATCGATGTTTCAGGCCAGGAATTTTCATGAGGAATAAGTTCCAGATTGCCATCAAGTGAACTTTTTTTTTTCCTCAAATCCCCTCTTAACCTCCTGCTCTTTGTCAAGGGGCCTCCTTCCTGTCCGCCCTTCTTAAATCCTTATTAATTTTACATATCAAATGAATGTCCTCACTTAGCCCCCTCTGTTTCTAGGAAAACAAGCCCAATTTCTCTTCATCACTAAAACTCTCCAGCCCAGACAACATCTTGGTAAATCTCCTCTGCATCATCTCCAAAGCAATCACATCCTATAGATTCCCGAACCGCACAATACCTTAGATGTGGCCTAACTAACCTTGTATACAATTCCAGCATAACTTCTCTGCCTTAAAATTCTATGTTTTCACTAATAGAGATAAGTATTACATGTGGAAGATTAGAAATATTGTTTTTGCAGATGGGTGAGGGGGTGTAGTGGGGGGGAAGGGAAGGGGAACATTATACAAATGGTCGCGGGATTCTTGTAGCATGTAGCATACTTAAGGCTAAGACTTTAATGAATATAGAGGGTCTTTTAAAGAAAATAGTTTTAAGCTAGGAAATAACTTTAAAGTGTTGTAGTTGACCACAAAAAGAAGCAGCATAGACATTTCGCAATAAAGCTTAGAGTATGACAAGAGAAAATGGATAAAAAGAACAAGCTGTAACAAACAAGGAACAAAGAATGCAGTCATACAAGAACAGCAGGATGGCCAGATAAGAAAATAACTAGAGAGAAAAACAAGTGAGGTAATCGGCATATGATAGGATGGGAAAAGGGAGGCGTGATTCTGCAACTTGTAAATGAATAAGGTTGCTTACATGCTCTGTTTTCGCGCACATTTCTGCTTGATTACAGAAGCGTCCGGTGCTTGCAAGCCTGTAATAAATTGTTTTTGTTTCCAAGGCTTTGCCTCAGGCTGATTGATTTGTGATGAGTTCTGTTTCTCACATACATATGCCTTCTTAACTGTTTCATTCACTTGTCCTCATATCCTAAGGGCCAGTGGTTGTGTATACTGGTGTCCCTCTGATCCTCAGTGCTTGCTAGGGTCCTACCATTCGTCAAGTATTCCCTTGTCTCACTTGTCCTGCCCAAATGCATCACCTCGCACTTATCCAGATTGAATTCCATTTGGCACTGAGTTGCCCATAGTAATTCTCCTGTAATCTAAGACTATCCTCCTCACTATTTGCCACCTCACCAATTTTCATACCATCTGTGACTTTACTGATCAACTCTTTTACATTTAATTTGAATCATTTAAATATACATGTTGTCCACGCTGTGAACACTTGGGCAGTTTATGTATGAAAAACTCTTTTCCGAGGTATTCTTGACAGTGAGGTGGATAATGGGACATAGAATTCAGTTTGCAGTTCAGCTCAATTTTATTAATGAAATGTTCCTTCTTAAAATTGCACGTGACATGTCCCAAATTCCCACAGTATTTGCTCTCTCTCTCTGACTATCTGAGAAAAGATCTTATCTGCAATGATCCCTATGTTTGAGTTGAGTCATTGGTTGTCTCCCACCAAGATGGGTCTCACTGGTCAGCATGGATCCTCTCTCTCTCCCTCTCCATCTCTCTCTCTCTCTTTCTTCCAGGTGATCAGAGCTCTGCCGCTGGGCTGGGCCAGGTCAAGTCTTCACTGAATCTTCATTGAGCCTTCACTGAGTCTTCACTTTATCCCCCTTCAGCCAATACATTCCAGAATGTTCTTGGCCTTTGGCCAATGGGATCAAATCATTCAACTTGGTCACAACAATATCATTCACTGTAGCCATACTGGAGATATGAAGTGCACATACTCGGGCAGTCAAGATGCCAGTCATTCTCCAATACATAACCCTTGGGCTGGTTGTAACCAGTTCCCCTTGAACTTTTGTGACCTCCATGACCTTGGTTTCCACTGTTCTGTGCAGCCAATAGCTGCTGGCTGCTATTTAATTTAGTTTGGCTAATTTTCTGTCAAGTCTGATTTTGCTGGCTGCAGGCCAATTTAGAATGTCTGATTTTGGGATCGGTTCTGATTTTGGGTAAGGGTCTGATTTTGGGTTCGGGTCTGATTTTGGGTTGGGGTCCAATTTTGGGTTCGGTCTGATTTTGGGTTAGGGTCCCATTTTGGATTAGAGTTAGGGTTAGGTTCTCTTGACCACATACCACAAACAGCAAGGGTCCCAACATTGATCCCTGCAGAACCCCAATGGACACAGACCTCCAGTCAGAAAAATACCCTTTGACCATCACCCTCTACTTCCTATCACTCTGCCAATTCTGGATCCAATGAGTTAAGTTTCCTTGGATCCCATTGTCTCTTACCTTTGCAAACAGTCTCCCATGCAGGAAGTTATCAAAATTCTTGCTGAAGTCCAAGTAAATTATGTTAAATGCAATTCTTTCATCTAGACACCTGGTCATCACTTTGAAAAATGCAATCAAGTTAGTTAGGCTTCTCTCCTTAACAAAACCATGTTGAATGTTTTTGATTAATCCCTGCCTCTCCAAAGTCAGATTAATTCCTTCAGAATTACTTCCAAAAGTTTCTTCACCACTGAGGTTAGAGTGACTGACCGATAGTTTTCTGGTTTATCCATTGCTCCCTTCTTGAATGATGTGGCCATTTTGGCTGTCTCTGGCTGTGGTCAGAGTGGAATTGAAAATTATTGCCAGCACTCCTACTATCTCCTCCCTTGCCACACTCAACAGGATACATTTCATCCTGCCCTCGAGATGTATTTACTTTTGAGCCTGCCAGACTATTCAGAACCTTCTCTCTGTCTATGATGATTTTATTAATTATGTTGCAGTCCTTCTCCCTGATTTCTACACCCACATCCTTCCTCTCACAAGTAAACACTGACACAAAGAATTCATTTAGAACCCTACCTAAGTTCTCCAGCTTCACACACAAATTACCACAGTGGTCCTTAATGGGTTCTAGTCTTTTCCTTCTTATCCTTCTACTCTTAACGTACTTATAAAATAACATGAAATTTAAAAAAACTTAGGATTTTCCTTTATTTTATGGCATTCTTATTTGCTCTCCTAATTTCATTTTTAAGTTTCCCCTTACACATCTGTTGGGTATTGCCTCTGAACTCAAGTTTAAATCTGAGTGGGCGTGAGGCCACCACACCAAAGTGCTTTTAAGCTCTAAAGCTGGCAATTACTTTCAGAGAAGGTTCATGATGGCTATTGGTGAAAATGGGAAAATATTGTACAGGTGCCTTAGAAGAAAAATATCTTCTGAGGTTTGAGCTGAGTCATGCTATTGGAAAGTCATGACTCACAGTACTGTTATAGTGCAGAATATGACCATGCAGCCCATTGTGTCTGTACCACCTTTCCAAGTGAGCAATTCGCAGTGCCATTCTCCTGCCTTCTCCCTATAATCTTGTGCGTTCTTCCTTTTTGGATTACAGTTTAATTTTTTTTAATGCTTCAATTGAACGTGACTCCCCTCCATTCTTTCAGGTTGTGCGTTCTAGAAATTAATCACTCGCTGTGTGAAAAATATTTTTCAAGTCACTTTTATTTCTTTTATAAATCATTTTAAATCTGCTCATTCTCTTTCATGCTCTCCTCATAAATAAGAACAGCTTCTCTCTATCTACTGGATGGCACAGTGGTTAGCACTGCTGCCTCACAGCAAGCAAGCAAGCACCTAGTTTCAATTCCACCTTCAAGTGACTGTGTGGAGTTTGCACATTCTCCTTGTGTCTGTGTGAGTTGCCTCCCACAGTTCAAAGATATGCAAGTTAGGTGGCTTAGCCATGGGAAATATAGGGTTACAGGGATTGGGTGTGCTGGTGTGGACTCAGTGGGCTGCTACCATCCTGGAGGATTTTTATAATTCTACTCCATCCAGATCCTCTTCTGCCGCCTATAGTTAATATTGTCTTTCTCCCTTCCTACCAAAGTGGGTCTTTCTACCAAAACAAACCACTTCACGTTTTGCTACATTGAACTTCATCTGGTACCTGATCACTCATTCCACCAACATAGCCATGTCCTTTTACAGTACCGTGAACAGTTAACCCCCATTTAATCACTTGATCCTTAACTTAAGAATGCTCAGTGTTGGCATTTGAATTCATTCAATGGAGCATTTCAACTTGAAAAGCCAAAATTTGCACAAAAGCAAAAGAAAGTGTAATAAGAGGGGTAAAAATCTTCAAATATCTTTTCAAACCAATAAGCCATATGTTTGTAAAAAAAGCCATAAGGACATTTCTTTTTAAAGCCAACTTAGTGAAAGATTTCCCTCCGCGACTTTGGTAGCAGAATTCCCAGATGTCAGTATGGCTGTGTGTTGCAACATGTCAAAAAATACATCATTTAATGAGTGGGTTGAAACCACAAAATAAGATTTTAACAGACTGGCAATGGTATTTTTATGTAATCTTAATTTACCACTTAAAATGGTTGTACATGTACAGACCTTCAGTCAGCGAATGTGACCCCTGTGGATATGGCACTGGCCTCCTAAACCAGCAATTGTGGCTTCAAGCCACATCTGGGGCCTACTGAGTTTTAGTGTGGCTCAGTGGTTAGCACTGCTGCCTTACAGCACCAGGGACTTGGGTTCAATTCCACCCTTATGCGACTGTGTGCAGTGTGCACATTCTCCCTATGTCTGTGTGGGCTTCCTCCAGTTTCCTCCCACAGTCCAAAGATGTGGAGGTTAGGTGGATTGGCCATGGGAAATGCAGGGTCACAGGGATGTGGTGGGTCTG
This sequence comes from Chiloscyllium plagiosum, assembly GCF_037043375.1. Classification (NCBI taxonomy): domain Eukaryota; kingdom Metazoa; phylum Chordata; class Chondrichthyes; order Orectolobiformes; family Hemiscylliidae; genus Chiloscyllium; species Chiloscyllium plagiosum. Next base: position 23,430,017 of record NW_028270155.1, on the reverse strand, counting down.
GGTGGGATACTGTTTGGAGTGTTGGTGTGGACTCAATTAGCCAAATGGCCTGCTTCCATATTGTAGGGATTCTATAAAAATTATAAAGTTACCAGAAAGGAGTCAATATTACCTAGAAGTAGATCACTAGGTAAATCAGTTTAATTTACAAGACTACCCAGACTCCTCACAGATATCTAAGCAAGACTTCTTTATTCAGCTAAGTACAGCCTGAAAAGTTAAAGTGAATTGCTTCTGGCAACAAATGCTAGCTGAGGAGAGGACTCCATGAACAGATCTGGAATAAGTGGACCTGGAATGAGGTCCATTTTTCCTGGAAGGGAAAAATCATCAAACATAGTCTGGGAACATATGAACAAATTTAGACCTTTCAGCGTAGCAAGCCTGCTCCATGGTTCAATGAGAGGTCCATGTCCCTCTCCTGCACACTCTCTATATTTCTTCATGTCATTAGTCTCTGGAAATCTATTGATTTCTCTCTGGAACCTGCTCAGTGATTTCACAGCCCTTTGGGTGGAATGAGTGGCCCAAAGGAGGGCCTTCCTCTACCCAGAGGAGGCCATGATGCCAGGACCATGCAAACCTGGTCTGAGATCACTGCTTGAGTCAGTGCTGTATCTATGGGCTGAAGGAATGGTGAGTAAAACTGCAAGGAAGCCAATGATCTTTTCCACTCTGTCAAGGTAAATGCTGTATTCTTCGCTCTGCCACCTCACGTACTCTATGTCCCCTTGACAAAGGGAAGGCAATGTCCTAGTGGTATTATCACTAGACTATTGATCCAGAGACCCAGGTTTAAATCCCATTGTGGCAGATGGTGGAATTTGGTTGCAATTTTAAAAAATCTAGAATTAAGAGTCTAATGATGGCAATGAATCAATTGGAAAAACCCATTTGATTCATTAATATCCTTTAGGGAAGGAAATCTGCCATTCTTACCTGGTCTGGCCTATATGTGACTCAGACCCAAAGCAATGTGGCTGACTGTTAAGTGCCCTCTGGGCAATTAGGATGGGTAATAAATGTTGGCCTAGCCAGCAACACCCTGATCTCATGGATGAATATAAAGAAAAAAGAATCCGGTGAGCACCTCACTGCAACAGCTCTGCTGCTAGGGCAAGTAAGAAATACCCTGGATCACTGGCCTGTGGAGAACTATGGGAAACCAGGTACTTGCTCAGCCCCAAACAGGATCGGACCTTGTATTGTTATCAACCAGGGAGTTTGTCCAAGTGCAGAGGAAGGCACAGGAACAGCAGAATGTTTTGTGGGAGGCAATGGCCCTCATAACCCAGAGGCTGCAGGAAAGTGCCTACACTACGAGGACCTAGCTGCCTCAGGGGTGAGTCATCTATGGATCTTGACGGATCGGTTGGTGGCTGCCATGGGGAGTCAAGTCCAACAATCTCAGAGTTTGCCAGAGAGGCGCACATACTTGTGCCCCATCACCCCACCATTGGTCTTCATGACTGAAAGCACGGCAACAAGGGGATGAGCACTCACTCCAGGTGCCCCTTCCTCACAACAAAATAAGATGGTGCCAGGATGCACTCGGCTGGAAGAAGAACCCACACATAGGCCTTTCAGGTCATCCAGAGGTGGATGGGCCCTCCATCTCCACCCTTCCTGACACCTTAGACCTTTGGAAGTACAAGCCAAAGAGGGTCAACTTGCCTCTGGGAAAGAGACCCTCAGCCCATCTGGACCATCCAAGTATAAAATGTCCTAAGGATTGCCTGACCAAACCGCCAAGGCTAATGAGCTCCTCTGCCATACAGAACCCCTTCGCTCCAACTGTAGAACCCGGGACAACACAAAAATGCAATGGGAGGAAAATAGATCCTCTTCAGGGTTCATTGGTAACACAGCTGACATTGTACTGAATATGAAATCCCATATTTGCATAAATATGAACAGTTTTTGTAATACATCTGTTTGAGACACTGTGTAGCCCCAGCTGTAACTGTGCCAGCATGATGACTCACATCATGTTCACACACAGGACAGACCATGGATCAAAGTCTGTGGATAGAGCCTGCTGCAGCACGTGGAAGCAAGAGAACAAGGCAGATGTAGGACAATGGGTCCTTTTGGCATCATTGTCCCTCTTGGTTAATCATCCCTAGCTTTTCCCTGGCCCCTGTGGGTAAAGGTGTTGGTGTTGAATGAAGTGGTCAGCAATGTCTGGGGCAGGGAAGTCTATGGAAAACAGGGAGCCAATGCATTCAGGTCACAAGCGATTGAGAGTCTTGAGATCTGTGTCCTCTAAGTGCTTGGGTTGCCTGTGTAACTTTGTCGCTCTGTAAAGGTCCTCACATCAATGGGTTTTGCAGTCACCTCCCACTCATTCTGCATGTGCTCATTTTCTTTCCCAGTGCACAGTTTCAATTTCCAGCTCAATGGAAGATGACTTCAAACATTCTTCGATCAGTGGTTTCCATCCAGCAGCTCTAGGTGTTGGTGAGCCCCTTACATCCAGATCCCATTTCTGGTAGCATTTTCCCTAAATCCCATTGTCTTCAAACCACCCAAAGTACCCGACCAACTCATCTGTAGGAGCCACCTTCTCCCTGACTGACTCCCTGGTATGTCAGCATGAGACACTGCTGAGACCACTCGCCTCCTCTCTCCGAAAGCCAGAATGTTCCTGACTGTGGATGAATACCTCTCCCATGTAACCCATTCCTAACCATGCTTTACCATATACCCCTTCACAAATACAGTTTGCCCCCTTTAACAATTATTATTCTCCTATCATCTTCATAGCCTGTAACCGAAAATCCCCGCAATTCGCTTCCTGAGAGTCATTCCTGCAAAAGCGGCCACCTTGCTCCTCACATTCGCTTTCCTTTTAGTTTTTCTGGATGGTCTGGCCATAACCAGCTCCTTTGAGCAACATAACTGAACAGCCATAGACGAGAAGTGCCAGACTCCTGTCCGTATGTGGACTAAACTGCCAGAGATAGTGTTAGCTGCATTCTGAAAGTACATGGATAGGAAAGGTTGAGAGGGATATGGGCTAAATGCAGATAAGTGGAACTAGCTTAGCTTTGGAAACTTAGTCAACATGGACAAGTTGGACTGAAGAGTCTGTTAAATGCATAGCTCTATGACTCTTTGTCTGTTTGTCTTCCATACTGCATTCGCCTTACCTACTCCAGCCTGGCTTCTATGGAGACACCAGGCCTTACTGTGATCTACCCCACTGGATTGCTGACCAGTAGGGCAAGCTGCTCGGTCATGTGGCTGAGCTAAAAGGCGAGACAAGGCAAAGTTAAGAAGGCAGACATGCTGTGAGCATGCTGGTAGGTGCTACGTGAGTGAATGTTAACAGCAAGCAATTCTGAGATGCAGCCTCCTCTAATCCATGAACTGGGTTCTTCTCCCTGTGCAAGAAGTGTCCTTGCAACACCCTTTCAATGTTAATTGTGGGGTATATGAATAGGAAGGGTTTTGAGAGGTATGGTCCAAATGCTGGCAAATGGGACTAGATTAATTTAGAATATCTGGTCAGCATGGATGAGTTGGACTGAAGGATCTGCTTCCATTTTGTATATCTCTATGACCCTGTGACTCTAAATTGTGCAACCTCTCAGCCTACTGTGTTCCTTTGCAGCAAATGTGATTCTGCCATGCCAAAGTTAGACTGTTGGTACCAGGTGATACAGAACATGTTGTTATGAAAAGAAAGGCTGCCCAATATATAATAATTAACTAATTGACTCAATAAGTAATAAAAACAGAAGTAAAATGTAAAATGTTTATTCTCCTTTTTTTAACCTTCAAATTCCAGGATACTAGATCAGCAATTTGAAGACAAGTTCAGTTAATACAACACTTAATGAGGAACAAATTAATACAAATTGTCACTCCCTGCAAAGTCCTGCAGATAATAACTCCTGTGACTTATTACTCTGCTTCATATGTTACTTTTCAGTTCTCGTAGCCAAATTTGAGGAGAGGAAATGTGAGGCTGACAGGAAGAAAATAATAACGTTAGTGAGAATGGAAAGAAAGAAACTAGCAGTAACATTGTAAATAAAACAGAAAGGACCCCAGAGCAAAGGCAGAGAGCAGGCAACTGGGAAAACTGTAACGGTAAGAAACTATGAGATGTCCAAAAAGTAAATTACATACATGACAGCTAGAGAAAGTCGGCTGAAAAATGTGAGATGGTTTGGCTCTGCAGCATGAAAATGGCACAGTTGATGTTAAAATGAAGGAGCAGAACCCAAGGCAAGTCAATGGCATACCCATTAAATGTGATGTTCACTTACCAACAAAAAGACACCACATTATTTTTGGTTTGACAGGACTATGGTGAAGTTTGTATTTTTCAGCTCCAGGGTCTGTTAATCTCATTTCTTCATCAAATTTAAATCAAAGGATTTTGATTTGCCAAAGGGTAATCTTCATGCACACGGTGAGGCATTAGTGCATAATCATGTCTATACTAATAAGGAAGAGACACTAAAACTTTTCAGTCTTCAGTAATTATTCCAACGATGTCAGGAAGAGCCTAGAGAAATGAGCCAACACAAATCCAGTGTGGGTTCTGTTTATCGGTCACTCAAGGCACTTAAATTGCTATTGTGAACTGTTCCAGACGTCACTGGCCAAGATGGTGACCACATTCACCTGGGATTAGCCAAGAAATAGCTAGCTTTTGTACTTTAACAACAACCGACCAGGAGGCAATTAACTATTGGAGAAGACTGGACCCAATATTTTAAAACTGAAAATGTGTTGCTGGAAAAGCACAGCAGGTCAGGCAGCATCCAAGGAGCAGGAAAATCGACATTTCGGGCATGAGCCCTTCTTCCTGAAGAAGGGCTCATGCCCAAAACGTCGATTCTCCTGCTCCTTGGATGCTGCCTGACCTGCTGCACTTTTCCAGCAACACATTTTCAGCTCTGATCTCCAGCATCTGCAGTCCTCACTTTCTCCAATACTTTAAAAACCAAACAAACTGCAGATGCTGTAAATCAGAAACAAAAGCAAAAATTGCTAGAGAAGTTCAGCAGATCTAGCAGAATCTGTGGAGACAAATCAGAGTTAATGTTTCAGATCAAGTGACCCTTTCTCAGTATCCAAGGCCTCAAACACATCTTCCAGGTGAAGCAGCGTTTTACCTGCTCTTCACTCAATCTAGCCTACTGCATTTGCTGCTCACAATGGGGTCTCTACACTTGGGAAACAAAGCGTAGACTGGGTGTCCGCTCCCCAGAACACGTACGTTCTGTCTGGAAAAAAGACCTTGAGCTTCCAGTTGGCTGCAACTTCAACAAGTCATCCTGTTCCCTGGCCAACATCCTGCCTCAGGCTTGCTGCAGTGCTCCAGTGAAGCTCAGCGGAAGCTGGAAGAACTGCATCTCATTTTCCATTTGGGAATTTGATAGCTTTCTGGATTCAATATCAAGTTTAACAATAATAAGATGGTGCTATTTTCTGTGTCTGTAGATTGAAAGAAGCAAAAATTGCCTTTCATAGAGTGACATGCTCTTATTGTTGGATGTGGGAGTTTAGGGAGCATTTACATGTTACTGAGGATTATATCTGCAATAAATGCTGCTGGTTCCAAAACCCAATCAGATCGAATGGATCGGTTAGAGAGACAGTTAGAGGCAATAAGGAATTTACAAGAGCAAGGGGATGTGATGGATGGCAGTTATAGGAAGAGAGAAAAGTTGCAGATACAGTCACATAAATGGGTTAACTCCAGGAAAGATAAGAGAGGTAGGCAGGTGGTGCAGGAGTTTTCTGTGGCTATCCCAATTTCAAACAGGTATGCTGTTTTGGAAAATGTAGGGGGTGATGGATTCTCAGGGGAATGCAGCATGCAAGCCAAGTTTCTGGTATCGAGACTGGCTCTAGCGCAATGAGGGGTACATCGGGTTCCAAGAGATCCATTGTGTTTGGGGGGCTCGCTAGTCCAAGACACAGACTGATGTTTCTGTGGCCAGCAGTGAAAAATCAGAATGGTGTCTTGTCTCCCTGGTGCCAGGATCAAGGATGTCTCAGAGAGGGTGCAGAATGTTCTTAAGGGGGAGAGGGGCCAGCAGGAGTTCATTGTACACATTGGAACCAACGACATAAGAAGGGAAAAGGATGAGATTCTGAAGGGAGAATTTAGAGAGTTAGGCCGGAATTTAAAAAGGAGTTCTTTGAGAGTAGTAATACCTGGATTACTCCTGGTGCTGCAAGCTAACAAGGGTAGGAATAGGGGGATAGAACAGATGAATGTGTGGCTGAAGAGCTGGTGTATAGGAGAAGGATTCACAATTTTGGATCATTGGAGTCTCTTCTGGGGTAGAAGTGACGAGTACAAAAAGGACAGATTCTACCTGAATTGGAAGGGGACTAATACACTGGCAGGGAGATTTACTAGAGCTGCTCAGGAGGATTTAAACTAGTAAGGTGAGAGAGTGGGACCAGGGAGATAGTGAGGAAAGTGATCAACCTGAGACTGGTACAGTTGAGAACAGAAGCGAGTCAAACAGTCAGGGCAGGCAGAGACAAAGCAGAGAACAAGGTAGGACTGATAAATTAAACTGCAGGGAAGGCAGATGAACTCAGCGCATGGTTGGGATTATGGGACTGGGCTATCATAGCAATTACAGAAACATGGCTCAGGGATGGACAGGACTGGCAGCTCAATGTTCGAGGATACAAATGCTACAGGAAGGACAGAAAGAGAGGCAAGAGAGGACAGGAAGTGACGTTTATGATAAGGGATAGCACTACAGCTGAACTGAGAGAGGATATTCCCGGAAATACACCCAGGGAAGTTATTTGGGTGGAACTGAGAAATGAGAAAAGGATGATCACCTTATTGGGATTGTATTATAGACCCCCTAATAGTCAGAGGGAAATTGAAAAACAAATTTGTAAGGGGATCTCAGTTATCTGTAAGAATAATAGGGTGGTTATGGTAGGGCATTTTAACTTGCCAAACATAGACTGGGACTGCCATAGTGTTAAGAGTTTAGATGGAGAGAGATTTGTTAAGCATGTTCAAGAAAATTTTCTGATTCAATATGAGGATATACCACGAGAGAAGGTGCAAAACTTGACCTACTCTTGGGAAATAAGGCAGGGCAGGTGACAGTGGGGGGCACTTTGGGGCCAGCGACCATAATTCTATTAGTTTTTAAATAGTGATGGAAAAGAATAGACCAGATCTAAAAGTTGAAGTTCTAAATTGGAAGAAGGCTAATTTTGATGGTTTTAGGTAAGAATTTTCAAAAGCTGAGTGGAGGCAGATGTTTGCAGGTAAACGGACAGTTGGAAAATGGGAAGCCTTCAGAAATGAGATAACGAGAGTCCAGAGACAGTACGTTCTGTTAGGGTGAACAGAAAGGCTGGTATGTGTAGGGAATACAGGATGACTAAAGAAATTGAGGATTTGGTTAAAAAAAGAAGGAAGCATATGTCAGGTATAGACAAGATAGATCGAATGAATCCTAAGAAGAGCATAAAGCCAGTAGGAGTATACTTAAGAGGGAAATCAGGAGGGCAAAAAGGGGACATGAAATAGCTCTGACAAATAGTGTTAAGGGAAATCCAAAGGATTTTTACAAATACATTAAGAACAAAAGGGTAACTAGGGAGAGAATAGGGCCCCTCAAAGATCAGCAAGGCAGCCTTTTGCAGAAGATGGGGGAGGTACTAAACCAGCATTTTGCATCAGTGTTTACTGTGGAGGAGAACATGGAAGATATAGACTGTAGGGAAATAGATGGTGACATCTTGAAAAATGTCCATATTACAGAGAAGGAAGTGTTGGATGTCTTGAAACTCATAAAAGTGCATAAATCCCCAGGACCTGGTCAGGTGTACCCTAGAACTCTGTGGGAAGCTAGGGAAATGATTGCTGGGCCCCTTGCTGAGATATTTGTATCATCGATAGTCACAGGTGAGGTGTTGGAAGATTGGAGGTTGGCTAACGTGGTGCCACTGGTTAAGAAGGGTGGTAAGGACAAGCCAGGGAACTATAGACCAGTGAGCCTGATGTCAGTGGTGGACAAGTTGTTGGAGGAAATCCTGAGGGACAGGACGTACATGTGTTTGGAAAGGCAAGGACTGATTAGGGATAGTCAACATAGCTTTGAGCATGGGAAATCATGTCTCACAAACTTGATTGAGAATTTTGAAGAAGTAACAAAGAGGATTGATGACGGCAGAGTGGTGGATGCGATCTATATGGACTTCAGTAAGGCATTGGACAAGGTTCCTTATGGGAGACTGGTTAGCAAGGTTAAATCTCATGGAATACAAGGAGAACTGGCCACTCGGATACAGAACTGGCTGAAAGGTGGTGGTAGAGGGTTTCTTTTCAGACTGGAGACCTGTGACCACTGGAGTGCCACAAGGATTGGTGCTGGGTCCACTACTTTTCATCATTTATATAAATGTTTTGGATGTGAGCATAAGAGGTATAGGTAGTAAGTTTGCAGATGTCACCAAAATTGGAGGTGTAGTTGACAGCAAAGAAGGTTACCTCAGATTACAACAGGATCTTGATTAGATGGGCCAATGGGCTGAGAAGTGGCAGATGGGGTTTAATTCAGATAAATGCGAGGTGCTGCATTTTGGGAAAGCAAATCTTAGCAGGACGTATGCACTTAATGGTAAGGTCTGAAGGAGTGTTGCTGAACAAAGAGACCTTGGAGTGCAGGTTCATAGCTCCTTGAAAGTGGAGTCACAGGTAGATAGGATAGTGAAGAAGGCGTTTGGTATGTTTTCTTTTATTGGTCAGTACAGGAATTGGGAGATCATGTTGCGGCTGTACGGGACATTGGTTAGACCACTGTTGGAATATTGCGTGCAATTCTGGTTTCCTTCTTATCGGAAAGATGTTGTGAAACTTGAAAGGGTTCAGAAAAATTTACAAGGATGTTGCCAGGGTTGAAAGATTTGAGCTATAGGGAGAGGTTGAATAGGCTAGGGCTGTTTTCCTTGGAGCATCGGAGGTTGAGGGGTTGCCCTATTGAGGTTTATAAAATCACGAGGGGCATGGATAAGATAAATAGACAAAGTCTCTTCCCTGGGGTGGAGGAATCCAGAACTAGAGGTCAGAGGTTTAGGGTGAGAGGGGAAAGATATGAAAGAGACCTAAGGGACAACTTTTTCATGCAGAGGGTGGTACATGTATGGAATGAGCTGCCAGAGGAAGTGGTGGAGGCTGGTACAAGTGCAATATTTAAAAGGCATCTGGATGGGTATATGAATAGGAAGGGCTTGGAGGGATATGAGACAGGTGCTGGCAGGTGGGACTAGATTGGGTTAGGATATCTGGTTAGCATGGACAAGTTGGACTGAAGGGTCTGTTTCCATACTGTACGTCTCTAAGACTCTGACTCTATAACTTTATGGCTCCAATGTCCTTACCCCAACCCCCCACACACCAGACCTTGCTATCACATAGTCTGCTGTTACACACAACCCACTGTTTGCCACAACAGTCCCCATTAATAGCTATTCACCCCACTAGCAAGATTGTTATCCACTCCTTTGTCTGACCAAGTGTTCTTCTCTCTCTTTGGGCTCCATCTCCACCAATCATTCACTGCTTAACCACTCCCCCTACCCTATCTTCTTCATAAAAAAACATTTTCCTACCAACAATTCTAACAAAGGGTCACTTAACCTGAAAAGTTTCATCTGATTTCTCTCCACCGATGCTGCCAAACTGCTGAGCTTTTCCATCAACTTCTGTTTTTGTTCCTAAAATATTAACTCCTCATTCCCTCCACAGACATTGCCAGACCTGCGGAGTTCTCCAGAAATGTCTGAATTGTTTCAGATTTCCAGCATCCACAATTCTTTGTTTATTGTTTGAACCACTGGGAACCTCCAAGCTACTGATTGCTATCGGCAAGCAAAAAAAAAGTAGCACTCGAATCTGATGCTGCAAATCCCGGAAGATCAAAAGGCTTGCAGCTGCATTTGGATTTGCTCCAGGGTCTTTAGACCGAAGAATCATCAGGGACTGGACAATGCGAATGGTTCAGGGGAATAAATAATGCAGGCAGCAGCTTCCTCCTATGGCCAGCAATTTGCCTCGTTGGAAAAAATCCAACCCTCACATTTCTAACTGCAGCGAATTGTGAGCAAATCATAGTTTACCATTCACACGTGATTTTAAACAAAAAGATCATTTTGCAATGAATGCTATTGTAAATATTTTACATCTCTCTCTCTCTCTCTCTCTCCAGGCTGTGGCTCATTACAAAACCAGTAGTAAAATCATATGATTTCATCATCATGCATGCCTTCCAATTTTCTTTTTGAAATGAAAGTCAAAGGCTAGAAAACAACTGCACTTAAAATACAGATCACAATGATGAGGCATCTCTGACAGCATGGGTTTAATCTCTGGCAGTCACCATCTTAAAGTATACCAGGTCTCATTTGTAACATTTTATCAATTAATTTTAGCAAAGGTTTTTAAAAAATTGTTTTGTTTCCTAATACATTAGATGTTTTCGAAAGTACATACGCTGATATCTCGGAAACACGTATTAATAAATCATCCACGGAGAATTTTCCATGTTGTCAGGAAGATACCAGTCATGTAGCTGTGCTGGAAAAGATAGCTTGGCTGGGGGCACAGCAAGTTCTGGGGCACACGTCTTCAGTACTATTCCCAGACTGTTGTGAGGGCCCAAAGCTTTTTCAGTATCCAGTGCCTTCAGTCCTCTCGTGATATCAGGTGGAATGAATCGAAGTGACCAAAGCCTAGGATCTGTGATGTTGGCACCTCTGGCTAAAGATTATTGCAAATGTTTCAGGCTTATCTCTTTTTTAACTGATGTGCTTGTCTCCTTCATCTATGGATTTGGGGATATTCCTGGAGCCTCCTCATCCAGTGAATTGTTTAGTTGTCCATGACCATTATCCATTGACCACTGGATGTGGCAGGACATCAGAACTTGGAACAGATCCATTGGTTATGCAATCGCTTAGCTCTGTCTCGCACCTGCTGCACCATCGGCTTAGCCTCTGATAAACTCCATAACTTGGGAAAAATGTACCTTTAAACAATTTTAATGGGTGAATGTCTTATGTTGATATTGAAGTGTTCCCCTATGCCTTACTAAAATAATATGTTGCCCAGTTCAGCCAAAAATATAACAAAATGACTGACTATTTATAAGTCTAAAAGCTGGATACAATGGCTCAGTGAACGCAGCTTGGAATCTGTACATTAAAGTAACTTTGTCATTGACACCATAAAATGAGAGATTTCCATCAGAATAGTTCAGGTACACACCAATTTGTTCATACTTCTCAGAATTTGTTTTAACTTCGGTATTGTCATGCCATGCTGAGCAATGTGTACTGTACACCTGTATACCCCAAGAATGGTCGTTCTTCCCGATGAAACATGAGTTGTCATGTCCTTTTCTCTTTATGCTTTTATATGTCACGCCTGCACAGCTACCTTCACTGATTTTAACTTCCCAATAATGGACACCTTGACCCAACTTTTCTGCACATAATACTTGCCAGCAACAATCAAACCGCTCTGAATGATCAACATCATAAACCTCCTCTGGCCAGATGTTTGTTACCTTACGGTTCCCATTGGTCAGGGAGAGGCACTTGTGTGCTGTCTTTGAGTCAAACGTCAATTGGCGGAAGTGCATGAGAAGTTCCGTCCGGGACATTGATTCTGGTGGCTTTGGCCAATGCTGCCTCAGTCCTGCCACTTCGGTGCCTAGACTTTTGACAATTTCATTGCATTTACTCTCCAGTTGTTCCTTGAGTTTAACTACAACTTGTCTTAAACTGACCAAACTAATATCCGTATCACAGATAACTTGCGACAAAGCCGTTTCATGTTCATTATTTAAAGCTTTAATCTCCTGTAGGAATTTGAAATTGTCATTAATACCTGAAAGTTGTGCTATCTGAAGTTTCTTCTTTCTCAACATATCACATTTCTGTTCCTTTTTGACAATGGCTTCTTCAGTCTTAGTCAACACCACTTCTTTCTCTTTCTCTATTACTTCAGCGACAGTAGTATTTGCTTTTACAATATCTTGGACCAATTCCTTGAACTTGGCAGCAATGTCAGTTTGCACTGTGACTACTGTGTCTTTAATTGACTCGGTTTGCTTTCGCAAGTCTCCAATCTCAATTTCAGTTATTTTTACAAGGCTTTTCAATGCTGCCTCTTTACCTACCAGCTTTTCCTGCTGCCTTATTCTCTCCTCCTCTACAGTTACAACCTTGTGCTCTCCGTGTTCTTGAACTATACATATGCAACAGACGAAAGTCTCATCTGTTCTGCAGAACAGTTCCAGTGGTCTATTGTGTCTCTTGCATTCTCGGTTCTCCATCTTTTTGATGCCATCTACCAGCTTGTGGTGGCGCAGTGCAGCATTTACATGATGAGGCCTAAAGTGAGCATCACAGAATGATGCTTTGCAATCTAAACAGGACTTAGTGGCCTTAATCTTCAGGCTAACGCAAAAATCGCACACAGCATCATCTGGGTCAAAACAGGTCCCTTGAGAAGTTACCTCCTCTGCTTTGGAAATTTTTTTCACCACATTACATAGGGCAATGTTCTTGCAAAGGTAAGGCTTGTGAAGAAAGCTCACCTGACATTCAGGGCAGGTGTGGGATTTCTCTTTACCCCAGTAGTTCTTGATGCAGTTCATGCAGAAGTTATGCCCACAGGGAATTGTAACAGGATCTGTGAACAATTCCAAACAGATGGCACAGCCAAGATCCTCCTCGAAAGGAAATTGCACCGATGCAGCCATCGTGAAGAGAAAAGCAAGTGCTGAAAACGAAAGAAAAATGGGAACTTCCTGGATTTTTCATCTTGCACAATGAGCTCTGACCTCATAAAACTAAAAAAAAATTAGAAAAAAGTGGGTGAACAGCACCACCTATACTTCATCTTGGTTCTCCAAATTCCCTGCTTAAACAGCCTCACATCAAATAGATTAGTATTCATAAAACCCCCATCCAACTTATAATACTAATTGATGCTCACAGGAAATAATGAGATGTTTTCATAATGCTTTTTTTTAAGATTACAAGTGTTCATTTATAGAACATACTGAGCTGGGTGTGTCTACTTAAATATTTTAAAAGCCCTTGCTGTCTTGCAGAAAGCTGATCTCACTTGAAACTTACCACCAGAGTTGACAACATGATTTCGAGTTCAGGCTGGAGAGGAAGCAACTGGCAGCGAAACGTGGTAGTAACACTGTTAGATTAGATAGAAACATAGGAGATAGGAGGAGGCCATTTGGCCCTTCGAGCTGGCTCCTAGATTCATCACGATCATGGCTGCTTGCTCAACTCAATAGTCTAATCCTGCTCTCTCTCCATAGTCTTTGATCCCATTCACCCCAAGTGTTACATCTGGCTGCCTCTTGAATACATTCAATGGTTTGGCATCAATTACTTCCTGTGGCAATGAATTGCACAGGTCCACCCACTCTTTGGGTGAAGAAATGTTTCCTCATCTCCATCCTAAATGATCCTCATTCTGTGACCCCTAGTGCTAGACACACCCACCATCAAGAACATCCTCCCAGCATCTACCCTATCTAGTCCCGTTAGAATTTTATAAGTTTCTATGAGATCCCACCCCCACCCCCCCCACCCCCGACTCGTCTGAACTCAGGCAATGAGAATCCTAATCTAATCAATCTCTCCTCATATGTCAGTCCCACCATCCCCGGAATCAGCCTGGAAAACCTTCGCTGCACTCCCTCAAGAGCAAGAGCATCCTTCCTTAGAAAAGGAGACCAAAACTGCACACAATATTCTAGGTGTGGCCTCACCAAGGCCCTGTATCATTGCAACAACGCATCCCTGCTCCTGCACTCGAAACCTCTTGCAATGAAGACCAACATACCATTTGCCTTCTTTACCATCTGCTACACCTCCATACCTACCTTCAGCAACTGGTGCACAAGGACACCCAGGTCCCACTGCACACTCCCCTCTCCCAATTTACAGCCATTCAGGTAGTAATCTGCCTTCTTGTTTTTGCTTCCAATGTGAATAATCTCACATTTATTCAAAGTATACTGCATCTGTCATTGATTTGACCTCTCACCCAACCTGTCCAGATCATGCTGAAACATTCCTGCATCATCATTGCTGTTCACCCTCCCACCTAACTTGGTATCATCTGCAAACTTTGAGATGTTACGTTTTGTTCTACCTCTATCTCTCAGTGAGTGAGTGAGTATGTGTGTCCATATTCACAAACTGTGCAATTGAAGTAGTTGAGGGATTGACTATGTGACAATTTTGAATCTTCCATGCGGCAATTGACATTCACCATAATTGAACAACTAACGGTATGTAATCGAGGAACAAGACAGGGGAAATTCATGGAAGCCAGAAAAATTTCAAGAATTTTTACACTTCTCATATGCTAAAGGGCCCATCATAGGTCAGGGCAGGAGCCAACAATACGAAACTTGCCTGTTGAGGGGGACATTGTCTTCCTGGCATCACATCAACATTAGAGCAGTAGGCAATGCTGTCTGGACTCCATCTGCGTAGCAGGGTGAGTGTAATTGGAAAATGGGTGTTCAACCCTCAGATGTTGAGTCTTTCCAGATGAGGAGCAGCAGCATACATGAGAGGGTTTAGTGCCAGGAATCAGGAGGTTGGAGTGTAGCAGGAGACAATAACCTGAACACAAGATCTATAGGCCGAGGTGAAGATACCTGGAGATACTTAAAAACCAATATTAAAGAAGACAATGGTCACTGAAACTTCACAGAGGTCAGTATCCCATCACTAAGTTACCCTTTCTTTACGTGTGGAGAATCCTTGACACTTATCCTGCTCCCTCAGAGCCAGCTCTCAGAATGAACAGAATGTCTGACACACTTGTTCTTATCTGTCAGCTTGGGTTTCCTGACTGGACCAGGTTTTCAGTCCCAAACAGGTAACTCCATATTCTACGAGATCTACCTGGCTGACCTGTTACAATTAATAGAGTCAGAAAGGTTTGTGAAGACTTCTGTAATATTTCATTGGTAGCTGTACACCAGTGCTTCAGTATGGTAATAGAAACTTTCTCTGTCATGACTGATAAACAGATTGAACTGGCAACTGTTGGTATTTTGCAGGCTCAGAGGCCGCTGAATCCATTGCCTTAATCCTCAGGTGGAGCCTAGCAGAATTCTTCTGAAAGGGCTCCACCTCACTCTGGCGGTCTGCTACATTGTCCATAACTGGACCCTCCAGAAAAGCTTGGACTTTGAGGTCAATAATTCATCAGGAGAGGAACTGGAGCAGGATAAGACTATGGGATGTAAGCCATTCAGCACATTGAGTCTGCTTAGTAATGCAAGAAAGAAGGAACAATTGGAGACAGAGGAAGATGCTTTGAATTTAAATAGTAATTTGTTGTCACTTGTATATCGACAAAAAAATACAGTGATAAGTGCTTAAATCACCATAATCTGGCACCTATATTAACAACAGAAATCATAGATTAAAAAAAATTAAGACCAAGTTCATCTTTGTTCAATTCCTGCTCATGGGTTTCCAAGGTCAAGGAACCACATTCTCCACTACTGTAGAAAGCCGACATCGAAGACACCAAATCCTGGACTATTGGAATTCTGGGCCGGACCATCATGTCACCAAAAATGTTGCAGAAGCTGTCACAAGGACCCACCTCAATGTTGAAGCAGGCCACCACACCAGGCCATTGGAATTCCAGGCCAGAAGATGCCGCAGAGGCAAAGAAGCAGGGTTGATGATTGGTTGTGTAGTCTTGAAGAGGATGAGGTGGCTCATAGGCCTGTCTATGTTGTTGAACTCAGAGGTGCCCCTGTTGCATGGCAAGGCACCCTCCTCCTGCACCCTTCTGGATGACAACTCTGCTCAACTCCCTCATGGATGCCAGGCCTCCCAGTGATAGGTCAGTTCCCTGTGGAGCAGTCGAAGATTTTGGCACAAACCTTCTCCCTCAGAACAACCAGCAGCATAAGCGGTGGCTGTGATGTGTGTCAAAAACAGGCTGCCTTTTCTGCATCCACTAACATGTATTAGGCAAGAAACATGTCTCCATGATAATGAAGGCCTGCACTTCAGTCAGTTTCTCACTGCAGGCAATTTACTGATACAATAAAACAGACCTGGCTCTTGTTTGCCTCCTTCATGGCAAAAATCCAACACTTCTTACTGGCAACTCTGATGGGTAATGTTTGTGCAATGGACACCTCGATACCTGCACCATTTTTATGTGAGACAGTCAGCCCACTCTCCATTGCATTCAGGATAGCTACACTTCGCACCCCCCTCTGGCTCACACCATGCTCTCTTCCTACTGTTACATTTCATTTCCACTTCTCTGTTTGCTCTCAGCACACCCTAATCTGCTACTCCTTCCCTAACTTGCAGACCCCAGAAAGCTTCTATAGACCTAAGGACCCGAAGGACTCCTGAACCACAGCTCTAATACATCAAGAATACAATGTATTCATAGCTTTTTAATTCAACACAATTCTTAGTCTTCTTTCTACAGATAGGCATAGACACAAGCTTCTCTATATATTTAGCATGGCTCAGTTAGTGGCATTCTTGCTTCTGAGTTAAAAAGATTGTGAAAGCAAAACATGCTTGGAATTTGAGCACACATACTTGGCTAAAATTCAGTAAAATAAAGATCACACCATTATCAGAGGTGTTGTCACATGAAACATGTAGATATAAAAGTTTCATGCAACATTCACCACCAAAATACATTGACATGGAATTCCTCCTGCTCTGTTATCATAACTTCAGTGGAACTGGGATCAAACCACATTGACATTCATGAATTCTTGGTGTCCTGACATGACATGGATTGCACCTCTTCAAGGGGATGGCTTACTCCATCTTCTCAAAGGCAATAGGAATTGCCAATGAATGGTCTTGCTCATGCCCCATGAATGAATGCTTAAAAATGAGCCACTGTCATGCTTCAGAGGAATACGTAGCCTTGAATTAGGAGCTGTTCCTAAAAACCATTCTGACCATTATTTAGTTATTGATTTCATTTATGATTTTGGGACCTAGCTGTGCAGATGTTGGCTGAAGTGAGCACACACAAAGCAACAGTGATTGCACTTCAAATAGCACTTCAGCTGTGAAGCACTTTGGTGTATTCTGAGTACTTTGCTTATAACTTTGAAATAATGAATCTAAAATACAAGGCTTTAATGTGACTCTCAGCTGGTTATTCTTTCTGACTGTGTATCTTTGAAACACAGCTAACAAGTACACTGTGCACACACAAAAGTGAAAGGGGAGAGAAGGTTCCTAACTTTATTAAATGTAAAGCTTGAAAAGCAAGTATATATTCTTGTTCTCCTTAAGACTTTTTCCTCCTTTTATAAAATTGACCGAAAGCAAAAAGAAGTTCGATGCAGTCACTGTAAGTCACAATGTGCATTAATTCCAAGACATTAGAAGAAATCTGCTTTTATTTCACTCTGACAATTTATTTTCAGCACTCCCTTGTTTTTTTCTTCAAAACACTCAAGCTTTTCTGTATGTTTCCTTATGGAAAGCATGGGAAGCTGAAAGGCTCCCACTCTTTTCACTTATTATTCTTTCTACTTAGTGAGGTGTAACATACCGTGACTTGGCAGGATTGCACAATTCTCTTCCGTCATTCCTCAATGTGAAACAACATGAATGATTCTAACAGGTGAAATCTGATATTCCAGTTGTCCTCCACTTAGATCAAGGAAAACAGTTGCCTGTAAACACCAGAATTTACTGAAATGCTTCCAAGTCCCACACCATCTTGATGTCGATAGATATAATTGTATCATCATTGTCACTCCATCAAAACTCAGCAACTCCCGATCCAAAGCATCGTGAGACAACCTTCACCTAACTGCAACAGTTCAGAAGGAAAATCACCACCACTTTGTCAAGAGAAATGAGGGTGCGCAATACATGGTGGCCTTGCCAACAACACCATATTAAAAAGATGAATTACATACCATCAAATTATAGTCAAAACTGAATGTGGAATCTTGCAACTATCTCTGATACCTATTAATTTAGACATTGAAATAATGGTTGCCTCCTCTATTGAACTCCTATTTAGAGTGGAGCTTTGTACTCTAAGTGTTATTATGAGAATTATATCTCATTAAATTTACTAGTCTCAATAGGATCTATTATTGCCACCGAGAAAGCTGTTGAGCAGCCACTGAACAAGTTTTGTCCCATATTTTCAATGTCACTTTGTTTAAAGTTTTTTCATAATTACTTGTCTAATTGTGTCAAGAGGCAGCAAACTGTAAAATTGCCTAAGATACAGCAGCTGTATTTTAATAGCATGGTTTACTCACTAGTCACTTAATGGCAACATGTCAGTGAAGACTAGAGGGCATCATTAGTGCCTTTGTTTAGATCTTACATTCCTAGAAACTGAGATGATTACTACTTTTCAGATTATTTCTGAATTTAAATCATTGGAAATTCCTGAGTTCATCAAGCTAATAGATGTCACTGCTGAGAAGGTAATATTGTCCATATTCTGCAGCTCAGTATCAAGTACAATTAGGCCAGATATAAAGCAACAAATTGCATTTGTATTGCTTGGGCAACCAGAATGAGTAAGTTCTTTTTCCCACTGTTTATCACCATGGTGGTACAGAAAAATACAATTAATATTAGGTCTCTCATTAGCAAGCTGCCCTTATATTTAATGGTGCAATGACGTAATTATTGCAATTGCCACACCAGTGCAATCTTGATTATGCTATCTGACAATCTATTAATCTAACTCCTTCACCTTTGACCTTTGATACCCTCCTATAATGAATGCCTTTTCCTCATGGGTGATTAACAGGCATGTATTTGTTAGCTCTTACAGTTATTTTTCCCTTTCACTGTACTGATCATATTCCCTGTGATACAAATGCATAGCATATGGCATGTTTTGGATTGGCGCTGGTGTTGGACTGGGGTGTACAAAGTTAAAAATCACACAACACCAGGTTATAGTCCAACAGGTTTAATTGGAAGCACACTAACTTTCAGAGCGACGCTCATCTGATGAAGGAGCATCACTCCGAAAGCTAGTGGACTATAACCTGGTGTTGTGTGATTTTTAACATAGTATATGGCATAACAGCAACTTGCATTCGTGTAGCATCTTTAAGATTATAGAACATTACAAGCCATCGCACAAGAACATTGACAACTGAAATCAGGAAGATATTAGAGCAGATGACCAATGGCCTAGTTAAAGAGGTAGGTTTAATTGCCATATTAAAAGAGGAGTAGTTAGAAAATGAGACAGTGACAGGAACATAATTCTGAACTTTTGGCTCCTGAAGGCTTGGTGGCTAAAGTGGTGAAAAATAATGTTCACACATTCAGAATTGGAGAAATGCAGAGATTTCTTTAGGGCTGAAGGAGGTTACGGATATAGGGAGAAGGTAAACCACAAATGATATGAAAATAAAAATGAAAATGTTAATATCGTATGTTTGCTGGACTGAGAGCTGCAGCAGTGGAGCACTGGAATGGTGTTGAATGGGCTTGATGATGAGTAACAATCTTGCTCAGTTTATCAGAATATTAAGAATAAGCCAAAGCTAATAAATGTAATATTGAAGGAGTTAGCTGATTCAGTTTGCATTGTGAGTTACCTGTAATTTTATGTTATCCAAGTGAGATGCAATTGCATGCAGCATCTGAGGGGCATACATTACCTGGCACAATGGTGACAGATGCTGGCCCATCATTGTCATATATACATATCTGTAAATAAGAACTTGGACTGAACCTATCCTTCAACTTTAGGCAACTGTTTTATTCTGCCATGTTACGTACAGCAGAAATTAAGCCAGGTGATGAAGGAAAGAACTGGAGCCAATGTTTGCATACATTTATAAGGAAATATTCACACAGTACAGATTACAAACATTACAAATCTGATTTGCTAATGAGCAGCTTCATTTCAGCTCTTTCCCAGAGCTGCAGCATTAGCAACTTGCCTCTGATACTGAATTCCACTCCACCATACACAGAATGGGAGGTGACAGCCTCATCATCATCATCATCATCATCAGCAGTCCCTCACTGACGAGGATGACTCGCTTCCATTTCTCAGGGTGAGTCCAACATTGGCTGTACAGACCGAAACAGTTACCACAGTTTTTGTTATACTTCGGGCAGGTAGTGGTAATTGAAAGGAGTGGGTGAGGCATTAATGTAGCAGTGCACTCTTATCACTGTTTTTTTGGCTGGCTTCCAATTGTTCCTGATGGTAAGTCTCAAGGTTCTCGACATCTTCCCAGGTGCTCCTCCGCCACTTTGGACAGTGATTCTTGGGCCATTGAGACCCAGGTGTCAGTGGAAATGCCGTACTTTGCCAGTGAAGCCTTGAAGGTATCCCTGAAGCACTTCCTCTGTCCACCTAGGGCTCGCCTGCCATTGCAAAGTTGGGAGTAGAACACCTGCTTGGGGAGTCTCCATGACAGCCTTGTAGTATTATTGCTGCACTGTTAATCAGCAACCCAGTGAATATTCCAGGGACCCAGGCATGAATCCTGCCATAACAGATCGTGGAATTTGAATTCAATAATAATCAGGAATTCAGAATCTAAGGATAACCATTAAATCACTGTTGCTTGTTAGGAAAGGCCCATCTGGTTCATTGACAACCTTTAAAGAGGGAAACTGCTATCCTTAACAGGTCTGGCCTATATTTGGTCCACAGCAATGTGGTTGACTCTTAACTGCTTGATGGGCAATCAATAGTGGCTTAGCCAGTGATACCCCTCATCCTGTGAATGAACAAAAAAGGATGCATTCAATCCACTTCCTCCAGCCACCCTCATGTTTATTTGAACAGCTAACACTCACAATTGCCCTGAAACCTTTTTCTTTCTCACACTCATGCCTCACAATCATTCTGCACAAATATTGCCCCTCCTTACCATGCACATAAGGAATTACAATCATGCACGCTTCTAGTTTCTTTCCCTGAGAAGAGACCACATAACCTTATGAGAAAAGGCAATGCAAGTGACTGAGAAAACTCTACTGAGCAGAGGAGATGACTGACATTGGAGGTGGCTTGGTATGTACCTTATCAATCAATGGCAATGCATGTCTTGAATACGAGTATGTTCGAGATCAACAGATTTTGTAAATATCGCAGAGAACAGGGGATGTGGAATTGTGTGGGAAAGTGGCATTGAGGTACAAGATCAGGCATGATCTGTGGTGAGTATGCTTGAGAGGTCAAATGACCTACTCCTGCTTTTATTTCCTATGTTCCTAAGCTTGCCACCTACTCTACTGAGAAGGTGATTGCATCCAGAAGGATGTGGATGTCGACAATGCCATTGTGTGAGAGCTTGAGCCTCCTGAGGCATTGGTACTCAGGTCTACCTGTGTTGTTAAAATAGCTGATTTTCTATCTGTGGATCTTTGTGTTGGTGTTTCACCTACTTCCAGCTGTATCGCATTGACCACAACTTCCCTAAAGAAGAGAATGCAATGGAGGAAAAGGTGTTATTGCTAATGATGTGGAAATATACTCACGCTGCTCAGCTTCTGAGTATCACTGGGCAAACTGTTCCCACCACAAAGTCACTTCAGTGATCTTGGGGAGACACTGGCAGATTGGATAACAGGGATATTAGCTGGGGAATGAGAATTGATTTATAATGCATTTGCATTGGCTTCTTAATTATCATAATTACTTACTTGGCCAATCCAAGAGGGTTTCCTATTTGTGTTTAATTCTGCCCAGAAGGCAGTGGGAATTTCAAGGGAACTAACTCTACAGAGATATGTAAATTTGTCTTATCTAGTCCAGGAAAATGTCACCAACATTTCAGCTCAATACAATAAAATAAAGAATGGCAGGTGCTGGAAACCTGAAACAAAAACAGAAATTGCTGTCGTAACTCAGCACGTCTGGCAGCATCTGTAGAGAGAAAACAGGGTCAATGTTTCGAGTCTAATCTACATTCCGAAGACAGCTACTGGACTTTAAATGTTAACTCTGTTTTTTTAACCCACGGATGTTGCCACACCTGTTGAATTTCTCCAGAAATGTGTGTCTTTTTTATTTCAGCTGAAGATTCCAACCTACTTCATTGATACTGAGGTTGAGGGTAGTACATCTCCTACGTCCAAAGTGCCCGAAATGAAGTCTGGCGTCGCCTCTTGCCCTTAGTGCTAAACAGTTCTGCACTTCACAGTGTAATTACTTTCAGCAAGATGTCCCTCCCTTTCACCAAAATTAGCTCTGTCCTTACAGACTTCTCAGGTCACCTTCATTGTTGTCATGTTACCATTTCCCCCTGCAGGATCCTTAGTTTCCTGACCCAAAGGCCACAATCAATGAAGATTGGGGATAATATTTCATCCTCATTAACACTCAACTCTGGAGCACCCCCTACTGTACTTACCGTATACCCATAACTGCATCACCAAATACCACACTAATGACATTTACAAGTTCAGTGATGGCACCACCATAATCAGTCAAATCTCAGATGGTGATGAAACAGACTACAGACAGGAGGTGGAAAACCTGGAAAAAAGTTGCACTGAGAACAATATAGCTCTCAATGTGGCAAAACCAATGAACTCGTTATTGACTTTCAGCGGGATGTTACTCATGCTCCCTTCACATTAGCAGTACAGAGATAGAACGTATGGAGAGTGTCATGCTCCTGGGAATGGTTAGCCACACAAGCTTTCTTGGACTCTTCATGTGGACACACACTGGTTACAAGACCCGACAACAGCTCTTCTTCCTCAGATAGCTGAGGAAATTTGGCATGACGGTAAATACCCTTGTCAACTTTTATAGGTGTGCCATCAAGAGCATTCTGTCTGGATGCATCACTACCTGGAATGGCAACTGTACCACTCGAGATCAGAGATGGTTACACAGAGTGGTGAACTCAGCCGGGACAATCACAAAGGCCAACCTCCCATCTATAGAATCCATCTACCAGGCCTGTTGTCAAGGAAAGGCCACCAGCATTCTCAAATATCCATTCCATCCTGCCAATGTTTTTCTACAACCTGTACCATCAGGGAGAAGGTAGAAGCCTGAACACATGCACCAGCTGGTTTTGAAACAGTTTCTACCGTACTGTTGTTAGAATACTGAATGGACTCACAGACTCTTAGCATTCACTTGTACCTGTGTTTTTTGTTTTAGCCACTATTTTAGCTGTTATTTACTTATCTATGCTACTTAATTCTGATCTGCCTGTATTGCTCACAAGTCAAAGTTTTTCCCTGTGCCTCGGTATACGTGACAATAAATTCAATTCATTAACTCCTCCAGCAGTTTCCCAATTTCTCTCTGACTCCTCCACACACCCCAAGGCCCCAAGGGATCCTTCCATATCTGTCACAAATTCACCTGCACCTCCACACACATCATTTACTGCATTCGCTGCACCCGATGTGGCCTCCTCTACATTGGGGAGACAGGCCGCCTACTTGCTGAACGTTTCAGAGAACACCTCTGGGACACCAGCAGCAACCCAACCCAACCCAACCCAACCGCCCCGTGGCTGAACACTTTAACTCCCCCTCCCACTCCGCCAAGGACATGCAGGTCTTTGGCCTCCTCCATCACCAGACCATGGCAACACGACGCCTGGAGGAAGAGCGCTTAATCTTCCGCCTAGGAACACTCCAATCACAAGGGGTGAATGCAGATTTCTCCAGCTTCCTCATTTCCCCTCCCCCCACCTTATCTCAGTCCCAACACTGGGACTCAGCACCGTCTTCTTGACTTGCAATCTTCTTCCCGACCTCTCCGCCCCCACCCCCTCTCTGGCCTATCACCCTCACCTTAATCTCCTTCCACCTATCGCATTCCCAACGCCCCTCCCCCAAGTCCCTCCTCCCTACCTTTTATCTTAGCCTGCTTGGCACACCCTCCTCATTCCTGAAGAAGGTCTTATGCCCGAAACGTCGATTCTCCTCCTCCTTGGATGCTGCCTGACCTGCTGCACTTTTCCAGCAACACATTTTTCAGCTCTGATCTCCAACATCTGCAGTCCTCACTTTCTCCTCCACCCACCCTGTCAGTCACTTTGAGCCCAATCGATTGTAACTCTTCAAAGGGAAACCTCCAATTTTCAAGCAAAATTATTTACCCCTCAAAACCTGTGCCTTGGTCAAACATTAACAGCCTGACTTATTGTGCTTTTTCAACACAGATGTTTAATGTCCACTGCACAACCATGCACTAAAAAACCTGAGTCCTCAAACTTATCATGCACTTATTATCACTGAAATAACAATGATTTCAAAATACCATGTGGTGATTGTTCAGCATATGTTCTACTCATGTTGCTTTGCTCTGGTATTAGTGAGTGCACATTAAATTGTGAGAGATTCAGCACCTAGGGGGGTCAGTGAGTAATAAATTCATTTCTTTAATATTTTCCATTTCACACGACAAACACAAATAGGAAGTGCCTGCCACTAGTAGGTGTATAATTAGGTGTTCTGAATGTTGCTAAATATGAATTTAAAATGTGAATTATTTATTACATCTTTTATAGTTGAGAATCTAATTTATTTGGTAATAGTTCTTGATGGAAGAAAATATTGTTTCAAAATACAATTTATGGCTTATTTTATTACCCGTAGCCACATTTGTGTCATTGTTCAGCCATATGGTGCATTAAACAGATTATTGCTAGAAGCCATTGTGACGGGGTCAGGTGTCTTATGAAACAGCCCTTTCAATTTGTCTGTGAATACAGAAAAAACAGAATGTGTTGCCAATGGGCATTTGTTTTGCAGAAGAAACTGACTACCAATTGATAAGCCCCAAGCTTTCTGATGATTTGCAAGTGAACCCAATAATCTTCTAAAACTGCTCAATACAAGAAAAAGAATCCTCTTTTGATGCAGTGGTAGGATCCCTATCTTTGAACCGAGAGACCCATGATCAAGACCCAGCTGTTCCAGCAGAGTGTAATAAATCTCTGAGCGGCTTGATCAAGAAACAAAGGTTGAAATTCCAAAAGACAGCATTCCAGATTAAAAGTACTGTCTGGGACAGATTTCTTAAAAAGCAGTGATTGTTGTACGATAAGGCAAAAACCATTTTGTATGTACTGTCATCAGTACATTCTAGGTATATGTTTATTCAGGCTCCACATGGTCCAGCGTGGATAATGGTCTAAACTGTATAGTTTCTTGTAAATAAAATGCAGCTTACTGTCCAAGATCTTTCTGCTGAAGTACAATGGGGGTGTATTCAATTATCAAATACTCTTGGTGCCGCAATATATTTAAATATTCAAAGTTTGGGTGAAGATTTGTAGCTCGGGTGCTCGTTGTTGTGGTTCTGTTCACCGAACTGGAAATTTTTGTTGCAAACGTTTCGTCCCCTGTCTAGGTGACATCCTCAGTGCTTGGGAGCCTCCTGTGAAGTGCTTCTGTGGTGTTTCCTCCGGCATTTATAGTGGCCTGTCCCTGCCGCTTCCAGTTGACAGTTTCAGCTGTCCGCTGTAGTGGCCGGTATATTGGGTCCAGGTCTATGTGTTTGTTGATGGAGTTTGTGGATGAGTGCCATGCTTCTAGGAATTCCCTGGCTGTTCTTTGTTTGGCTTGCCCTATAATGGTAGTGTTGTCCCAGTCGAATTCATGTTGCTTGTCATCTGCGTGTGTGGCTACTAGGGATAGCTGGTCGTGGCGTTTCGTGGCTAGTTGATGTTCATGGATGCGGATTGTTAGCTGTCTTCCTGTTTGTCCTATATAGTGTTTTGTGCAGTCCTGGCATGGGATTTTGTACACTACATTAGTTTTGCTCATGCTGGGTATCGGGTCCTTCGTTCTGGTGAGTTGTTGTCTGAGTGTGGCTGTTGGTTTGTGTGCTGTTATAAATCCTAGTGGTCGCAGTAGTCTGGCTGTCAGTTCTGAAATGCTCTTGATGTATGGTAGTGTGGCTAGTCCTTTGGGATGCGTTGACAACGGAACGAGGACATGCTGCAACCCAAAGGACTAGCCACACTACCATACATCAGGAGCATTTCAGAACTGACAGCCAGACTACTGCGACCACTAGGACTTATAACAGCACACAAACCAACAGCCACCCTCAGACAACAACTCACCAGAACGAAGGACCCGATACCCAGCATGAGCAAAACTAATGTAGTGTACAAAATCCCATGCCAGGACTGCACAAAACACTATATAGGACAAACAGGAAGACAGCTAACAATCCGCATCCATAAACATCAACTAGCCATGAAACGACACGACCAGCTATCCTTAGTAGCCACACACGCAGACGACAAGCAACATGAATTCGACAGGGACAACACTACCATTATAGGGCAAGCCAAACAAAGAACAGCCAGGGAATTCCTAGAAGCATGGCACTCATCCACAAACTCCATCAACAAACACATCGACCTGGACCTAATATACCGGCCACTACAGCGGACAGCTGAAACTGTCAACCGGAAGCGGCAGGGACAGGTCACTATAAATGCCGGAGGAAACACCACAGAAGTGCTTCACAGGAGGCTCCCAAGCACTGAGGATGTTACCTAGACAGGGGACGAAACGTTTGCAACAAAAATTTCCAGCTCGGCGAACAGAACCACAACATATTTCAATATTGTCCTGTATAAGAAATGCTTTGGAACCACAGGGAATGCCAACTTCCTATTGTTTGTTGCTCTTCATTCGTAAAGATTGTACAGAAATGCTTCAGTAGCCGTGTATGTACATATAGTTTTTTTTATAAATAACATTTGTGTTTGCAATTAAATAAAGAAATTGCAGCTTATTGTATCTTTGCAACTATTTGCATGTTACAAAGATATAAGATTGTGAGAAGGGCCTCCTTTAAGGCCTGACCCCTTAATTATTCTGCCCACAAGTCCTCATGACATCATCACAGTGACTGGAGCTTATGACACGCAATCAATGTTAACCCTTTCAGATCCAAAAGAGCTGTGAAATTGCTGTGTACAGTTTCACTACAAATGTTAGAACACACATCTTTGATTAAACCAAAGTATTAACATACAGGTGAAATTTTGCATTTGCATTTACAAAGCCCCTTTCACAACCTCAGAAATCGCAAAACAATTTAAAGCCAATGGAGTACAATTATTTCTTTATTTCTTGGCACATCAGACACTATACCATAAGCACCAAGAATATAATGTGTTTTTGTGATTGAGGTTGAAGCATAAATATTAGTCAGGACACTAAAGTGTTGTTCTTCTTTGATATAATACTATGGGATGTTTTATATCCAATGAGAGTGCACACATGGCCTTTGTTGTACCTGAGAGACACACCTCCATACACATGACCAGGATATATTATTCACAGTTGCTCTGAATCAGCAGGATGGCTCTACACGCGCTGCTGCCTAGATTTTTATATTCAAGTCTCTGGAGTTAGGCTTCAACCCACCACATTTTGATTCAGAATACTACCCCCGTGGGATCTAGTTAATGCCAAGTTTACAGCTTTTGAAGTTCTGAAGGCCAGTCTTGCAAATATGCGCAGTTGACTCTGAGCCACACCTTCCAGGAATACATAGTGTGAAGCTGCAGCCATCCATAACACATATTTCCATCCAAATCAATCGAGATCAAACCTGGAATTTCTCATCAACAATCCTGGCAGGGAGGCTTTACACCTGAAGTTCACCTTCAGCAATGCCATCCTCTGCAGGAACAGATAAATCTGGCAAAAATATTGGTCGATCCATGGCGTCAGGTCATGATGTGTAATTAGTTTTTTTTTATGGTATTGATTTTCTACTTAGGAGACTGCACTCTATGAACACCTTAACATGAGGGGAGAGCCAGTCCCAAGGGTTTGCAGCACTTGACTGTTCCAAAATACTGGTCACCATTCAATTTTGCCCATCAACAGAGGCAGGGCTTGATGAAGGGTTTTCAACAGGTAGCTCAAAGCAGTTCAGGGATCAGTGAAGAATTGTTCCAGGATTGAGGTTAGTTGGAGAAGAAGACATATTAAGTTTGAGGTAGACTGCACATCCTATGCTACAGAGGAGGGGACTTAGGCCACGGGCTCTATGCAGTCAGAAACCTGAAAGAGGTTCGAAAAGTCAGTAGATGTAGATAAGTGCTGGAGTTTGGGCTCAGGGAAAATCCTCACTGTCGTTGAAAACTCAGCAGAGGTTGTGTGTCATTAATCGTTCAATACAGCTGTGAGCAAGAATGAAGGAAAGTCCACAAACAGTAATTGTTTGGTACAACATTACCAGACTAGAACTCAGGCAAAAACTCATGGCTAGTAGAATCCCCACAGTGCAGGAAGAGACCGTTTGGACCATCAAGTCTGCACTGACCTTCCAAAGAGTGTCACACCCAGGTATAACTCCAACCAACAGAGGGTTTGCCCTGATTCCCATTGATTCTACTTCCCTAATGCTCCTTGATGCCACATTTAATTGAATATGGCCTTGATGTCAAGATCTATCATTCTCACCTCATCTCTGGAATTTGTCCATATTTGAACCAAGGCTATCTCGAGGGCTGAGTGGCCCAGGTAAAACCCAAACCGAGCGTTAGTGAGCAGGTTATTACTGAGCAGGTGCTGCTTGGTAGCATTTTTGTTTAAATTCACTCTTGGAATGTGGGTGTCTCTCGTTTGGCCAGCAGTTATTGCCCATCCCATGAGAGTGAGTGAGAAAAGGTTTTACATACAACAGAAAGAGTCTCAGAGCATAAGCATTGGTGAGTGCTGTGGTACAGGTAACTGTGAGGCAAAGAGCCCAATATTGCACTTACCCTGATGGAACAGTAAAGATTATTGATTTTCTGCCTGCACTCCTGCCCAGTTCAACTCGCCCTCAAGATGCCCCTGTTTGAGTGGCAATCGCCAACCAGGTAGGCATTGTCTGGTTGTGTTGCCTCTTCTGCTGGTCTCCACTACTCTCCATCACCCCATCCACAAGGACCTCCAGGTCTTTCTCCAAGAAGTATAATGCCAGCTTCCCTCACTCTATCATCTCTCCTGCCATCTAACACAGCCAAGAAGCACAGCTTGCAGATGGCAGCACTCCTACAGGTGTGCAGTGGTATTTAAAAGATGGCACAGTCCCAAGGAATGCTGTTCTTGTGAAGGACCCCTACTGAGCACAAAGACAAAAAAAGGTAAGATTCCACCGTGCGATTTTGTTTACGATTACTTTGCAATAAAATAAACGTGTGTAGAATACTGCAAATGTAGTACTCCGTAAAATGAGCTTTGTTTTGTCCATTATTGATCCAGAATTCTGTCAAGTATAGAGAAGGTGACTTTGTTATAATCTGTACAGTAAGTGCTGCTACTTGTGAAGGTTGCTTTGTCTGTGTAATTTTTGTGTCCAAGTGATAGCATACATGACAGGATAATTATACTTGTGGTATCCATTTTACTTCGCAGCTGGAATTCAGGTTGAGACAACTATTATAAAGACCGGTTTTGTACCAAATTGAGTTTTTAGTAAAATGGCATCTCTGGAAAATGGTGCATGAGGAAACAATAGGACAGCCCTGTGCCAGGTTAGACAATCATTATTTTTTACTCAGAAACTTAATTAAAGGTTTACTCAGTTTCAGAGGATAAGAGTAAAAGAAAGGGAAGGACAGGAAAATGTTCTAAACTGCTGTAAGGAATTTAGTTTGGAAACAACAAAAAATCACTATCTTGACTATGAAGGTAGGAAGCATTTCTGAAAGGCATAAATTTGACAGTCAATGCTACAACCCAAATAATAAGACATTAAAAAAATGAAACAAAAGTAACTTGTGGTCAGATAACCCATGACCTCCAGGTTTAAAACAGAAATATTGACACTTTTTCAAAAGCATGGGCAAAACTGGAAATGTAGAAGCCAAGTTTAAACTAAGGGTTTAAACTAGTTTGGCAGCGGGGTGGGAACCAGAGCTACATATCTGAGAGGGGGGGGGTAGTTAGATATATGGAAGTGACAGAAACAAAGGCTTATTGAGGAAGGTTTGTCTACTGAGTAAGTATGGGTGGAAGTTAGAAACAGCAAGGGAGCAGCCACCTCATTGGGGGTTTTCTACAGACCCCCTAATAGCAGTAGGGAAATTGAAGAACTCATAGGCCGGCAGATTTTGGAAAATTGCAGATAGCAGGGTTGTTGTTATGGGTGACTTCAACTTTCCCAATATTGACTGGAACCTCCTTAGTGGAGATGGTTTGGATGGAGCCGTTTTTGTCAGGTGTGTTCAGGAGGGTTTCCTTACTCAGTATGTAGACAGGCCGACAAGGGGAGAGGCCATTTTGGATTTGGTGCTCGGCAATGAGTCAGGACGGTGTCAGATCTCACGGTGGGAGAACACTTTGGTGCCTCACATTTACCATAACCTTGGAGAGAGAAAGGAGCAGTTACCATGGGAGGATATTTAATTGGAGAAAAGGAAATTATGACGCTATCAGACAGGAGGTGGGAAGTACAGATTGGGATCAATTGTTCCACAGAAAGGGCACAACAAACTTGTGGAGACTGTTTAAGGAGCAGTTGTTGTGAGTGATGCATAAATTTATTCCTCTGAGACAGGCAAGAAGGATTAAAGGTACGAAGCCTTGGATGACGAGAACAGAGAAGCTCCTTTTCAAAAGGAAGAAGGCAGCTTACATAAGGTGGAAGAAGCAAGATTATAGCACAGCTTTACAGGATTACAGGCTTTCTAGAAAAGAGCTCAGCAATGGACTGAGGAGAGCCAGGAGGGGGCACGATAAAGGCTTGGCAGGAAGGATTAGGAAGAACCCAAAGGCATTTTACTGACACGTTAGGAATAAGAGAATGAGCAGAGAGAAGGTAGAGCCGGTCAGCGATAGCGTAGAGAACTTGTGCATGGAGTTTGAGCCAATAGCGAAGCCCTAAATGAGCTTCTTGCTCCAGTTTTCACGAAGAAAAGGGACCTTGTTGTGAATGAGAACTTTGAGGAGCTGGGTAACAGGCTTGAATAGATCAAGATTGATGAAGTCGATATGCTGGAAAATTTGGCAAACATTAAGATTGATAAGTCCCAGGAACAGACCAGATTTATCCTAGGTTACTCAGGGAAGTGAGAAAGGAGGCTGCTAAGCCACTAGTGAAGATCTTTGCTTCCTCACTCTCCACGGGGGTCATACTAGAGGATTGGAGGGAGATGAATGTTGTTCCTCTTTTCAAGAAGGGGAATAAGGAAATCCCTGGTAATTACAGACCAGTCAGTCTTACGTCTGCGGTCAGCAAAGTTTTGGAAAGAATTCTGAAGGCTAGTATGTATGACTATTTGGAAAAGTATAGCACGATTAAAGGCTGTCAGCATGGCTTTGTGAGGGGCAGGTCATTCCTCACAAATTGTATTGAGTTCTTTGAGGAGGTGACACGACAGGTTGACAAAGATCGAGCAGTGGATGTGGTGTATATGGACTTCAGCAAGGCACTTGATAAGTTTCCCCATGGTAGGCTCATTCATAAAGTCAGGAGGTATGGGATACAGGGAGATCTGGCTCACTGGATTCAGAATTGGTTGGCTGACAGAAGGCAGAGAGTGGTTGTAGAAGGAAAGTATTCTGCCTGGAGGTCAATTGTGAGTGGTGTCCCACAGGGCTCTGTTCTTGGGCCTCTGCATGGAATGTGTTGCCAGCAGTGGTGATGGAAGAAGAGTCATTAGGGACACTTAAGTGACTGCTGGACATGGACATAGTTAGCAGTGAATTGAGGGGTGCATAGGGTTAGGTTATTTTATTTTAGATTACAAATAATCCTCAGCACATCACTGTGGGCCAAATACCCTGTTCTGTGCCGTGCTTTTCTATGTTCTCTATATGTTCTCTAAGTTTAAACCCCTGCAAATTGCAGAGCTAGAACAGAGAGCATTCCTGTATCCAAGCCTTGAACAATCAAGTTCCTGTCAAAAGAAGACAGGCCTGCAACTAGGCGGAAGTGGATAGTGCAGATGCTGGAAATTAGAGTCAAGATTAGAGTGGTGCTGGAAAAGCACAGCAGATCAGGCAGCATCTGAGGAGCAGGAAAATCAACATTTTGGGGAAAAACCCTTCATTAGGAATGAGGCTAGTTAGGAGCCTCGGGGATGGAGAGATAAATGCGAGAGGAGTGGTACTAGGGAGAAGGTAACTGAGAGTGCAATCGGTGTATGGAAGTGGGGGTAAAGGTGATAGGTCGGAGAGGAGGGTGGAGCAGATAGGTGAGAAGGAAGATTGACAGGTGGGACAGGTCTTAAGGGTAATGTTGAGCTGGAAGGTTGGAACTGGGGTAAGGTCGGGGGAGCGGAAATGAGGAAATGAGGATGTCCACATTGATGCCCTAGGGTTGAAGTGTTCCGAGGCAGAAGATGAGGCGTGTTTCCTCCAGGCGTTGCGTGGTGACGGAGTGGCGATGGAGGAAGCCCAGGACCTGCATGTCCTCGGCAGAGTACGAGGCGGAGTTGAAATGAGATGTGTTGGAGGGCATCTTCAACCATGTCGGAGGGGAAGTTTCAGTCTTTACAGAAGGAGGCCACCTGGTGTGTTCTGTGGTGGAATTCGTCCTCCTGGGAGCAGATGCAGCAGAGGCGGAGGAACTGGGAATATGGGATAGAATTATTGCAGGAGATAGGGTGGGAGGAGATGTAATCCAGGTAACTGTGGGAGTCGGTGGGTTCGGTCATCGTTGATGGAGATACAGAGGTCCAGGCAGGGGAGGGAGGTGTGAGAGATGGTCCAGGTAAATTTCAGATAAGGGTGGAATGTGTTGGTGAAGTTGATGAACTGCTCAACCACGTCATGGGAGCACGAGGTGGTGCCAATGCAGTCATCAATGTAGCGGAGGAAGAGATAAGGAGTGGTGCCAGTGTAACTCCAGAAGACTGTTCCACAAATCCAACAAAGAGGCAGGCATAGCTGGGGCTCATGCGAGCGCCCATGGCTACCCTTTCATCTGGAGGAAGTGGGAGGACTCGAAGGAGAAATTGTTAAGTATGAGGACCAGTTCAGCCAAACGAATGAGAGTGTCAATACAAGGATACTGGTGGGGACATCGAGAGAGGAAGAAATGGAGGGTTTGGAGGCCCTGGTCATGGCAAATGGAGGTGTAGAGGGATTGGATGTCCATGGTGAAGATGAGGCATTGGGGGCTGGGGAAACGGAAGTCTTAGAGGAGGTGGAGGGGGTGGGTGGTGTCACGATCGTATATGGGGAGCTCCGGACCGGGAAGATAGGACAATATTGAGGTAAGTAGAGATGAATTTGGTCAGGCAAGAGCAGGCTGAGATAGGTTGGCCAGGGTAGTCAGGCCTGTGGAGCTAGGATATAGAATCGGGCAGTGCGGGGTTCCTGAACTATGAGGTTGGAAGCAGTGGGGGGGGGAGTTCACCTGAGATGATGAGATTGTGTATGGCCTGGGAGATGATGGTTTGGTGATGGGGGATGAGGTGATGGTCGAAGGGGCGGAAGGAGGACGTGTCTTTAAGTTGGCGCCTGGCTTCAGCCGTGTAGAGGTCAGTGTGCCAAACTACCACTGCACCCCCTTTGTCCGTTTGGTTTGATAGTGAGGTTGGGATTGGAGCAGAGGGAGTTGAGGGCTGAGCATTGTGAGGGTGAGAGGTTGGGGTGGGGGAGGGGGGTAGACAGGTTGAGGTGGTTAATGTCTCGGCGACAGTTGGAAATAAAGAGGTTAAGGGTGGGTAATAGATTGGCTCAGGATGTCTAGGTGGATGTGGTGTGTTGGAGTCCTCGGAAGGTGGGTGAGAATCCTGATGAGAAAAGGTAAGCTCAGAGGTGGAGGCGGTGGAAGAAGTGTTCGACGTCACAATACGTATTGAATTTGCTGATGTGCGGACAGATGGTGAATTAAAGTAAGGCCTTTGCTGAGGACTGATCATTCGCTCTCAGTGAGAGGGAGGTCTGGGGGTATAGTGAAAGCTCAGCAGGGCCTGGAGCTAGGATGTGATGTAGAGCTGGAGCTGGTGTGGGGGTGGAGACTGTAATTAGAGTGGGCGGGGTAGTGGGGGAACGAGGGTGATGTCATTTGTGGAAGTGATGCTCACCTCGGTGTTCTGGGGAGCAGGGATGCAGAGAGTGAGATCCGTGGGGGGGCATGTGCAGGTGAGTGTCGTTAGTGGGGTCGGAAGGGGTAGCGACAATAGCAGCTGCAGGGGCAGAAGTCGCGAAATGCATGACATCAATGATGATGTAGAAGGCGTAAGTGACAAAATGCATGGTGTAGGTGAACTCGTTGGGGCAGAAGTGGCAGCGGCAGCGGCCGCGAAGGGGGCGGAAGTTGCGAACACGTGGCATGGGTGATGTCAGAGAGGGCAGAAATGGCTGCGGCAGTGGCAATGGGGGTCAGGCCTTGCGTTGGTCCCGGCGGTGGCAGATCTGGTGGCGAACACGGTGGCGGTTGGTTGTCCGATGGTTGCAGCGGTTGTAGTCTGGCCGGTGGTCGCGGAGGCGGGAACAGAGATGATGTCATCGATGGCTGATGGCAGCTGAGCAGTTCCCGAGGCTGGGGGACGTTTCTGGAATGTTCGAGGAGCACTGACTATTGTGGTGGCAATATAAAAGTTTGCTGTACCTACAGTTTTTGATGTTTGAAATGGTGTAGAAATATTGTTTGTTGAGCGTATGAATTCTTCTGAGGATTTAATACAGTAGTGGTCCTTTGTAGTTCTGAGAGATTGTGGCCCTCAGTTGAGGCATAGCTGACTGTAGAGAGGTTAGGTGGCAGCACATGGCTGGGAGTGTGGAGCTGAGGATCCGTAAGGGGAACCATTACTGGAAGTTTTGAATTTGTAGTCTGTACTGGTTGTCCTGTTCAGATCCAAACTGTACTGGCCTGCAACTGCCTGGCCAAGTGCTTACTGTCACATTGTTTCCGAACAGACTGTTATTTACACCTCCAGTGAACCTGCTTTGTTAGAAGAATGTTACACAGACTTAGTGGGACCCAGCTCAGGAGAGGCCAAAGTTCAAAACCATGTTCTGCGACATCCAAATACAGAAAGTAGTCAACTCACTGGATCTTGCTGCCCCCGCCTGTTGGTAGTATTAGTCACAAGCCACAGAACCTTTGAGAAGAGAATGAAGATAAAAAGAGCACCTGGAGCCCCACCTCACTCAGCCTTTGCATCTTCTTCAATGGCACCTCCAGAGAGCACCTTCAAACTGGCAGCGAAAATGCACAGCAGCTCCAGCTTCTTGTACCTCAGAGCATCATCGGACTGACCAGAGCCAGAGGGACCTGAAGTGAGAGAACCTGAAGACCACACCCAGCCCTAGATGAGAGGGGTAAACCTTAGCGATGACTGTAAGATTCTGAAACTTCAGTCAACCGTGAAAAACTGAGGAACAGTGTATCCCAATCTTATTGAATGGGCATTATTCTTTCAGACAAGTAGTTCAAATACAGAAGTGGGGACCTGCGGATACGGTGTGGTGAATCCTCGGAAGCAGATATCAGAATTGATAAGTAGGAAAGATTTGAAACTGGTCACTTGAGATTTAAGACTGTTTACTGAAGAGTCCAGTGAAGAGTTTTATAGAATTTAATTGAAGTGCTGTAGTAAAGTCAAATAAATATTGTTTTTCCTTGATAAAGTGGTCAATAGAGCTGTGTTGGACCTTACCCCTGCTCTTGTCTCCTTTATCTACTTCATCGTGTAATGCATCTGAGTTAAAGACTGCAAACTGGTCAAGGTTAGTCAGGATATACTTACATATCTTTCACTTTGCAACGAACGCACAGGAAAATTGAGAGGACATAATGCAGTTGTGGTCCTTTGCAGTTCTGAGAGAGTAAGGCCCTCAGTTGAGGCATAGCTGACTGCAGAGAGGTTAGATGGCAACGCAGGCTACATTTCAGGCAATATTTAAATAATGCAGATTCCAACTAGGGTAATTTTAACTTTTTTTTTATATAGATATTTTTATTAGAAATTTAACATTTTTACAAGTTTACAAAAATAAACAAAACTCTCAGATATAAACATTGATATACAATTAGCTCAAATATACAATAACCATAATTTGACAAAAAAAAACAAAACAAAAAAAAACGAAAAGAAAAAAAAACACAAACAAACAAAACTCAACTATCTACTAATCTAACCTACAACTAACCAGGGTGTATATTTAAGTCTCTTACATGCTCGGGATGTGTTAACATCAGATATGATAAAACCCGTATTCGTGCGGGATTCCTCCCCCGAGGGGCCGCGGACCAGCCAGGTCTGTAGTCTCAATTAAATAAAAGCCCTTGTTAGGATAGCCGAAATATCTGTATTTATGTAATTCAAAAAGGGCTGCCATATTTTATAAAATAATTCGGTCTTTCGGTGCACCATATTTGTAAGGAAGTCAAGGGGAATACATTCCATAATTAGTCTGTGCCAATTTGAAAGTCCAGGGGGGCCCTCCGCCACCCAGTTCATCAAAATATTTTTCCTTGCACAGAAAGAAAGAATAGAAAATAGTCTCTTCCCGTACGTGTCCAGGGAGGGAAAGTTCGAAAAGCCCAAGAGGAGAGATACGGGGTCCACTTTTATTTCCGTTCCTAAAATTTCTGTCAGGGTGCTTGCTACTTTAGTCCAATATCTACGGATCTTATGACAGGTCCATAAGCAATGTACAAGAGTGCCCACCTCTATTTTGCATTTAGGACACATTGGAGATGCTCCTGCCTTAAATTTTGCCAATCGAACCGGTGCTATATGGGCCCTATGAAGTATCTTCAGCTGGATAGCCTGGGTTCTGTTGCAAATAGTAATTCTTCTAGCATTTTCCCAGATATCATTCCACGTTTCTGTGGAGATTTCTAGTCCCAGATCCTGATCCCATGTTTTAAGCAGATTATCCATATCTCCCGATACTTCATCATGTAGCAAATGATAAATATTACTGACGGAAGATACCCCCACTGGTCGTAGGACACTACATTCTCTATCGGATTTATAAAGACTATCTAATAACGTAGTCTTCTTCTGTATAAAATCTCGAATTTGGAAGTATCGAAAGAGGTCTCCATTGGGTAATCCGAATTTCTGACGCAGCTGTCCGAAAGACATCAGGACCCCATCCTTAAATAAATCCCCGAGACATGAGATACCTCTGGATCTCCAGAGTTTAAAAGTGGCATCTGTTAACCCCGGTTGGAATCCCCATGCTCCCACTATCGGTGCATAGGGGGATGTTTTATGTGAATTACCCTCATTTTGCCGCATTATATTCCAAGCCTTGATTGTATTCAGTATTATAGGGTTTTTACAGTGATCTGTAATGATTTTCCTCTTGTCTGAGAATAAAAGGTTAATAAGTGGGTATTTTACTTGAGAAGCCTCGATGTCCAACCAGATTGATTGTGGATCAGACAAGACCCAATCAGCTATATAACTTAATAGGGAACTTAATTGATATTTCCTAAAATCTGGGAAGTCCAATCCACCCCTTGCCTGTGGAAGCTGTAGCTTCTTCAGCTTAATAAGGGGCCGCCTATGGTTCCAGATAAAGGAACTCAGCCAGCCGTATAATTTACATAAAGCTGTCCTCGGCAGCATCACCGGAAGCATTCTCATAGGATATAGGAGACGGGGCAGGATATTCATTTTGATTAATGCTATTCTACCCAACCAGGAAATTGGCAGGTCTCCCCATCGCTGGAGGTCCTGCCTTATCCTTTCCAATAAATACACAAAATTAGCCTTATACAACTGACCAAATACTGGGGTAATAAAAATGCCTAAATATAAGAAACCCTCCAGGGACCAGCGAAAGGGAAAAAGGGAACCGTCCGCTAAGCGGGGTATCACAGCAAGGCCACCCATTGGCATAGCCTCCGATTTTGAAAAGTTAATTTTATAACCTGAGAATGCACTAAATGTATTAATAACTTGGATTAAGCGAGGTATGGACGTCAAAGGGTTACTGACGAATAGAAGAACATCATCTGCATAAAGGGTAATTTTATGTTTACCTGTACCAATCCTTGGGGCCACTATATTAGGATCAGCTCGTATAGCTTCTGCTAGTGGTTCAATTATTAGCGTGAATAACAATGGCGAGAGGGGACATCCCTGACGGCAGCCCCTACCCACACTGAAGCTATCCGAGCCTAATCCATTGGTAACCACAACTGCTTTGGGATCACTATACAATGTTGAGATCCATTTGGTAAACACCTGTCCAACACCAAACCTCTCCAATGTGTAAAACAAATATGACCATTCGACCCTATCAAATGCCTTTTCCGCGTCTAATGAAACCACTACTCCTGGTATCTTTCCCTGATGACAAGCTTGAATCATATTCAGAGCCCTTCTAACATTATTGGATGATCTACGGCCCTTAATAAACCCCGTCTGATCCTCCTTTATAATATGTGGCAGTATCCTTTCTAATCTCAGTGCTAACGTTTTAGAGAGGATTTTAAAATCTACATTTAGCAAGGATATTGGTCTGTATGATGTACAATCTTCTGGGTCTTTTCCTTTTTTAAGGATAAGAGAGATATTTGCCTCTTTCAACGAAGGCGGGAGACAGCCCTGACTATATGCATAGTTATACATATCCATAAGTGGACCAACCAGTATTTCTGTAAATTCTTTATAGAATTCAGCTTGAAAGCCATCTGGGCCCGGCGTCTTACCATTTTGAAGGTGCCTAATTGCATCAACTATTTCTTGGGGTGTAAGAGGAGCATTTAGGACCGATACTTGTTCCGGAGTTAGGTCTGGAAAAGTCAA
Source organism: Chiloscyllium plagiosum (assembly GCF_037043375.1). Taxonomy (NCBI): domain Eukaryota; kingdom Metazoa; phylum Chordata; class Chondrichthyes; order Orectolobiformes; family Hemiscylliidae; genus Chiloscyllium; species Chiloscyllium plagiosum. The sequence continues at coordinate 23,391,276 of NW_028270155.1, read as the reverse complement.
ATTTTTAAAAAATGACTGCATCCTCTTCGTCCTATCTTCACAATCCTGTGATTTATATAACTCAGAATAGAATTTTCTAAAGGTCGCATTAATCTTTTTATGATCATGAGTCAAAATACCCGTACTTTCCTTGATAGACATAATAGTCTGAGGAGCCTTTTTTTTCTTTGCAAGAAATGCTAAGTATCTACCCGGTTTGTCGCCATATTCATATAACCTTTGCTTTGCAAATAATATTTCCCTCTTAGCCGTTTGAGTAAGTGTAGTATTTAGAGCTGTCCTAAGAGCTGTAATCCTTTGCAATTTAATAATAGAGGGTCTATCAGTGTATGCTGTTTCAGCCGCTTTTAAGCGGGCTTCAAGCAAACGCTGTTGTTCTCCCTTTAATTTCTTCTGGGTCGCAGAGTAGGAGATGATCAAGCCTCGCGTGTAAGCTTTGATGGTCTCCCACATCATTGACGGGTTGCTAGCTGTACCTGAATTAATTTCTAAAAAAGTTTTAAATTCTTGCGAGAAGTACTTTACAAATTTACTCTCTTTCATTAAGAAGGGGTCCATACGCCAATGCCGAGGGGATGTCCCACTGTTCCTCGCCTTAGTTTCCATATATACAGCAGCGTGGTCAGAAATTGCTATATTACCTATTTTACAAGATGATATGGAATTTAAAAAAATTGAGGGGGCAAAAAACATATCAATTCTGGTGTGACATTTATGTGGATTAGAGTAGAAAGAAAAATCTCTACCCTGTGGATGAAGACATCTCCATACATCTACTAATCCTAATTCTTTGTTCAGATCCATCAATTGTCTAGATCTGGGAGATACTCCTGCAGTACTCTTGGGAATCCTGTCTATTTCCGGATCCATAATACAGTTAAAGTCTCCCCCTATAATTATATGACGGGCATCAAAAGCCATCAATTTTGAAAAGGCTTCCGTTATAAATTTAAAGGGGTGTGCCGGGGGGCAGTACAAATTTAAAATCCCATATTCCTCTCCATTTATGAGAGCTTTAATCAAGATATATCGTCCAGATTCGTCTTTTATCTGCTTTAGGATTTTGAAAGGGAAATTCTTCCGAACAAGAATAACAACTCCCCTGCTTTTTGAGCTAAAAGAAGAAAAAAAGGCCTGATCAAATCCGCCCTGTCGTAATTTCAAGTGTTCTTTATCTGACAGGTGTGTCTCCTGTAGGAGAGCTATATCAACTCTTTCCTTCTTAAGATTTGATAATATTTTCTTCCTTTTAAGTGGCGAATTACTCCCCTTGACATTCCAGGTGCACCACTTAACCGATTGATCAACCATAATCCTCTGGGCCAATCCGAGACCCCTCGGGAGGGGGAACCCTATCCAGAACATCCCGAGCATGGAACATGTAAAATTTACAAAAATAAACCCTCTTTAATACACCCACAACAATACAGTAAAAAACTATTTCTAAATAAAAAAAATATAAAACGTATCTAAGTGGAGACTTTCCCCCTTGTTCCCAGGGGGCATCACTTCCTCTCCAAAAATCCCTCATATCCTCTCCCAACCGATGCCCCACCCTTGACCCAGGCACTCCTCAATCAAATGAGGAAAATTCAAATATAATACAAAGCTAGAGTTAACAGTGAGCACCCCACCCCCACCCCTACCAACACCTGGGTATATTTGGTAATGTTAATACCATATATAAACATATAACTATAAAATTACCAGTTCAACAAATAATAATTAAATATGATAATACAAAATAACGAAGGGAAAAACAACCCCGCTCCAAAAGACAGAGGTAAAATCGAATAAGGTAACCACCTCCCCCCACCAACATTAACCAAATCCCCCAGCTTATATATACATATATATACATACACATACATATATATATATATATATATATACACACACACACATATACATGCACCTCTCATATATACATAAAATAATAACAGAAAACAACTCCAAGGCGGGGGGGGGGGGGGGGGGAGAAAATCAAATCCCTCTCCCCACCCCCCATAATAATATTAAGCAATAAGGTAAGAAAAAAAAAGGGAGGGGATATAAACCAAAACGGGGGGGGGGGGGGGGGGGGGAGGCAGACCAACATCCATTATGTCCTACAGTTTAAGAGAGTCCAAGAATTCCTTAGCCTTTTCTGGTGATCCAAAGTTATATACAGATCCTTCATGGTTAAAGCGTAACATCGCTGGGTAGCGTAAGGAGTACTGTACATTTAAGTCCCTTAAACGCTTCTTCGCCTCGTCGAATGCCTTCCTCTTTCGAACCAGAGCCGGGGAAAAGTCCTGAAATAGCATGATCTTGGATCCTTTGTAGATCATAGCTTGGGGGTCTTTTCCGAGATTTCTAGAGGCTTCTAGGAGTATCTGCCTCTCCCTGTAGCTCTGCAGCCGGAACAGGACCGGGCGCGGGCGCTGGTTCGAGCCGGGCCCGCGTATTGCTACCCGGTAGGCCCATTCCACCCTTACCTGGCCTGATCCAGCTTGCAGATTTAAAAGTTGTGGCAGCCACTGCTCCAGGAATGCTGTAAGCTGGCCTTCCTCTTCCCGTTCGGGAAGGCCCAGCAAACGAATATTTTTTCGACGACCTCGATTATCGAGGTCGTCAATATGATTTTCCAAGGTCCGGACTCGCTGCTCGAGAGTCCGGACCTGATCCACGGCCGATTGAGCGGTTGTCTCCGAGGTCGCGGCCTTTAGCTCCGCCCCTCCGACTCGGCGTTGAATTTCTTCAATTTCACGGTCGTGCTTCTTCAGCGCGGCCGAGAGCGACTCCCAACGGTTCCTGGATTCGACGATAAAGGCATCGATCTTCGAGTCAAGCTTGGAAAGCATTTCTGCAAGACTTGCTACTGTAGGTAAGTCCCCCGGGGCGGCTGTGGACGCCTCTGCTGCAGCTGGAGAGTGTGGGGGAGGGGTTCCTGCTTGCTGAGAGCTGCGGGCTCCCTTCCCTTTAGTCATTTTAACTTAGGATTAAGTTGCTTAAATATAATATTGCACAACTAATTGAGTTACTAAACTGTTAAAAATGATTTATAAATGATTTGGTGAGCTTGGTAGGGGGTAGGTGACCCACTGTGCCCAAGTCTTGGGAGAAGCACTATAGACTCAGTCTTACTGGGTCGCCGCCATCTTGGATCCCCCCAATTTTAACTTTTACCATTGACCAAGAAAAGGTCTTTCGCAAATCAATAGCTATTGGCTCAAATCTGCATATACCAATTAGGGCATTCACAGTTCTATTTCTAGGATGGCGATTATGGAGCATTTTTTTAAAACTTAGTTCATGGGATGGAGGGGTCAATTGCTGGACTAGCATTTGTTGCCCATCCCTTGTCGAAATTGAGAATATCACTGTGATCTCCCTTCTTGAACTGCTGCAGTCCATGGGCTGTAAGTAGACCTACAGTGTTGCTAGTGAGGCCACCAAAGTGAAGGGTTACCAATAAATGTGGTTTTACGGCCTGCCTCCACAAATCTCAACAGTCGTGCGGAGTCTGATGTCACAACAAAGACTTGAAGGCTAGTCTTTATTAACATTTCAAAATGCAACAGGAAATTAAAGTGTAGCTGCCAACGTCATCAAGACACAAGTCAGGATGCGATTGGATATTCGCCACTTGCCTCTATGGGTGCAGCTCTGACATTCAGAATAAAACAGCCCACTTGATTGACACCACCTCCATCACCAATGCTCAGTATTAGCTGTGTGTACAACCTACAAGATGCATTACAGAATTTCATCAAAGATCCTTGGACAGCATCTTTCCAACCTACGACTATTAACGTTTTGGAAAGGCAAGGGCAGCAGATACATGGGAACACCACCAACTCCAAGTTCTCCTCCCAGCCACTCACCACCCTGACTTGTAAATATATTACCATTTCTTCACTGTTGCTGGGTCAAAATCCGGAATTTTCTCTCTAATGGCATTGTGGGCCAATCCACATCGGTGGACTGCAGCAGTTCAAGAAGGCAATTCACCACCACATTCTCAAATGCAGGCCAGCCAGGAACACACACAGCCCATGAAGGAATTAAAAATTGCTAGAATGTCTTGACCTCAAAACCTAATATTCAACCTCTAATGGATCTACTGATGCAGTTCAGTCCAGCAGTGTTGTGCCCAAGATAGGGTGAGTTTAAAAACCTCAGACCATATTAATATCATGAAACAGAAAATGCAAAAATTCTAGCCTTGGCTCAGAGTACTTAAATTGGAAGGGGACTAATATACTGGCAGGGAGATTTGCTAGAACTGCTTGGGAGGATTTAAACGAGTAAATTGGGGGGTGGCGGGGGGAGGGTGCGGGAGTTGGTGGGACCCAGGGAGATAGTGAGGAAAGAGATCAATCTGAGACGGGTACAGCTGAGAATAGAAGTGAGTCAAACAGTCAGGGCAGGCAGCGACAAGGTAGGACTAATAAATTAAACTGCGTTTATTTCAATGCAAGGGGCCTAACAGGAAAGGCAAATGAACTCAGGGCATGGTTAGGAACATGGGACTGGGATATCATAGCAATTACGGAAACATGGCTCAGGGATGGGCAGGACTGGCAGCTTAATGTTCCAGATGGGCAGGACTGGCAGCTTAATGTTCCAGGATACAAATGCTGCAGGAAGGATAGAAAGGGAGGCAAGAGAGGAGGGGGAGTGGCATTTTTGATAAGAGATAGCATTACAGCTGTGCTAAGGGAGGACATTCCCGGAAATACATCCAAGGAAGTTATTTGGGTGGAACTAAGAAATAAGAAAGGGATGATCACCTTACTGGGATTATATTATAGACCCCCCAATTGTCAGAGGGAAATTGAGAAATAAACTTGCAAGGAGATCTCAGCTATCTGTAAGAATAATAGGGTAGTTATGGTAAGGGATTTTAACTTTCCAAACATAGACTGGGACTGCCATAGTGTTAAAGATTTAGATGGAGAGGAATTTCTTATGTGTGTACAAGACAATTTTCTGATTCAGTACGTGGGTGTACCTACTAGAGAAGGTGCAAAACTTGACTTACTCTTGGGAAATAAGGCAGGGCAGGTGATTGAGGTGTCAGTGGGGAAGCACTTTGGGGCCAGTGACCATAATTCTATTCCTTTTAAAATAGTGATGGAAAAGGATAGACCAGATCTAAAAGTTGAAGTTCTAAATTGGAGAAAGGTCAATTTTGACGGTATCAGGCAAGAGCTTTTGAAAGCTGATTGGACGCAGATGTTCGCAGGTAAAGGGACGGCTGGAAAATGGGAAGCCTTTAGAAACGAGATAACAAGAATCCAGAGAAAGTATATTCCTGTCAGGGTGAAAGGGAAGGTTGGTAAGTATAGGGAATGCTGGATAACTAAAGAAATTGAGGGTTTGGTGAAGAAAAAGAAGGAAGCATATATCAGGAATAGACAGGATAGATTGAGTGAATCCTTAGAAGAGTATAAAGAAAGAAGGAGTATACTTAAGAGGGAAATCAGGAGGGCAAAACGGGGACATGAGATAGCTTTGGCAAATAGAATTAAGGAGAATCCAAAGGGGTTTTACAAATAAATTAAGGACAAAAGGGTAACTAAAGAGAGAATAGGGCCCCTCAAAGATTAGCAAGGCGGCCTTTGGGTGGAGCCACAGAAAATGGGGGAGATGCTAAATGAATATTTTGCATCAGTATTTACTGTGGAAAAGGATATGGAAGATATAGACTGTAGGGAAATAGATGGTGACATCTTGCAAAATGCCCAGATTACAGAGGAGGAAGTGCTGAAACAGTTAAAAGTGGATAAATCCCCAGAACCTGATCAGATGTACCCGAGAACTCTGTGGGAAGCTAGAGAAGTGATTGCTGGGCCTCTTGCTGAGATATTTGTATCATCGATAGTCACAGGTGAGGTGCCAGAAAACTGGAGGTTGGCAAAAGTGGTGCCACTGTTTAAGAAGGGCGGTAAAGACAAACCAGGGAACTATAGACCAGTGAGCCTGACCTCAGTGGTGGGCAAGTTGTTGGAGGGAATCCTGAGGGACAGGATGTACATGTATTTGGAAAGGCAAGGACTGATTCGGGATAGTCAACATGGATTTGCGCGTGGGAAATCATGTCTCACAAACTTGATTGAGTTTTTTGAAGAAGTAACAAAGAAGATTGATGAGGGCAGAGCAGTAGATGTGATCTATCTGGACTTCAGTAAGGCGTTCGACAAGGTTCCTCATGGGAGACTGGTTAGCAAGGTTAGATCTCATGGAATACAGGGAGAACTAGCCATTTGGATACAGAACTGGCTCAAAGGTAGAAGACAGAGGGTGGTGGTGGAGGGTTGTTTTTCAGACTGGAGGCCTGTGGCCAGTGGAGTACCACAAGAATTGGTGCTGGGCCCTCTACTTTTTGTCATTTACATAAATGATTTGGATGCGAGCATAAGAGATATAGTTAGTAAGTTTGCAAATGACACCAAAATTGGAGGTGTAGTGGACAGCGAAGAGGATTACCTCAGATTACAACAGGATCTGGACCAGATGGGCCAATGGGCTGAGAAGTGGAAGATGGAGTTTAATTCAGATAAATGTGAGGTGCTGCATTTTCGGAAAGCAAATCTTAGCAGGACTTATACACTTAATGGTAAGCTCCTAGGGAGTGTTGCTGAACAAAGAAACCTTGGAGTGCAGGTTCATAGCTCCTTGAAAGTGGAGTCGCAGGTAGATAGGATAGTGAAGAAGGTGTTTGGTATGCTTTCCTTTACTGGTCAGAGTACTGAGTACAAGAGTTGAGAGGTCATGTTGCGGCTGTACAGGACATTGATTAGGCCACTGTTGGAATATTGCGTGCAAGTCTGGTCTCCTTCCTATCGGAAAGATGTTGTGAAACTTGAAAGGGTTCAGAAAAGATTCACAAGGATGTTGCCAGTATTGTAGGATCTGAGCTACAGGGAGAGGCTGAACAAGCTGGGGCTTTTTTCCCTGGAGCGTCGGAGGCTGAGGGGTGACCTTATAGAGGTTTACAAAATTATGAGGGGCATGGATAGGATAAATAGACAAAGTCTTTTCCCTGGGGTCGGGGAATCCAGAACTAGAGGGTGTGGGTTTAGGGTGAGAGTGGAAAGATATAAAAGGGACCTAAGGGGCAACTTTTTCACACAGAGGGTGGTACATGTATGGAATGAGCTGCCAGAGGATATGGTGGAGACTGGTACAATTGCAACATTTAAGAGGCATTTGGATAGGTATATGAATAGGAAGGGTTTGGAGGGATATGGGCCGGGTGCTGGCAGGTGGGACTAGATTGGGTTGGGATATCTGGTCAGCATGGACAGGTTGGACCGAAGGGTCTGTTTCCATGCTGTACATCTCTATGACTCTATGACTCTCGTTCACATTTGCTAGGCTGCTCCTAGTGTCAGAACAGGGATTACAGGGAGTCCTACCACATGCTGTTCAGTTAAAACATGCCACGTTCTCTTAAAAAGTAAACTCACTTTACCAACTCGGATGCTAAACCAGTGAATATTTGTTATTTCTTTGCAGAATTGTGAAATAGATTCCAATCCCAGGCTTATGCATCAAACAGATACACTTACACCATGATTATGTTTATTTTATTTTCTCTTTCATCCTGAGTTAATAAGGATGAGAGGTGTATACTGATGTGCATGACATGCTAGATACTGAGATGTGTGAGTCAGGGGTTTTATTCAAGTGTTTCTATTTGATTGCTCATTCTATTTTGCCTTTTGACAGCTTGATCATGAACTTACTTCCAAATACCTATGAGCTCAAGAAGTGTGCATAGAGACTGAATAAAGCAATTCTTTTCATGGTTTGTCTGTGAATAGCATTTGTATTTCACAAGTACTCTTGAAGCTGTCACTGGTTCAGCTTTCTCCAGTTTCTTCAGCGTGATGATCATAAAATGCACAGTTGCGGATTTGTTGCTATGAAGATGACATTCAACCTTTCTGTTTCAAGATCATTCTGGTGCAGATACCCCAACTACCTCAGTGATTGAACTGAACTGAACTGAATTGAACTGAATTAAATTTATTGTCAAGTGTACCGGGGCACAGTGAAAAGCTTTTGTCTTGCGATCAATACAGGCAGATCACAGAGTTAAGTAGCATTGATAAGTAAATAATAGGTAAACAGCGACAAAAACAAAAACGCAGGTATAAACGAATGTTAAAAGTTTGTGAGTCCGTTCAGTATTCTAACAACAGTAGAGTAGAAACTGTTACAAAACCGGCTGGTGTGTGTGTTCAGGTTTCTGTACCTTCTCCCCGATGGTAGAGGTTGTAGACAAACATTGCCAGGGTGGGGTGGATCTTTGAGAATGCAGGCGGCCTTTCCTAGGCAGCAGGCCTGGTAGATGGATTCTATAGATCGGAGGTTGGCCTTTGTGATTGTCCGGGATGAGTTCACCACTCTCTGTAACTGTCTCTGATCTAGAATGGTACGGTTGCCATCCAGACAGAATACTCTCGCTGGCACACCTATAAAAGTTGGCAAGGGTATTCACTGTCATGCCAAATTTCCTCAGCTGCCTGAGGAAGAAGAGATGTTGTTGGGCCTTTGTAACTACTGTGTCACATGATGAGTCCAAGACAGCTTGTTGTGGATGACCACTCCCAGGAGCTTGACATCCTTCACTCGTTCCACCTCTGTGCTGTTAATGTGTAAGGGTGCATGAGTAACATCCCACCGAAAGTCAATAATGAGTTCCTTGATATTGCTGGCATTGAGAGCTCGGTTGTTCTCAGTGCATCATTTTTCGAGGTCTTCTACCTCCCATCTGTAGTCTGTTTTATTGCCATCTGAGATTCGACCAACTATGATGGTGTCATCAGCGAACTTGTATATGGCTTTAGTCTGGTATTTGGAGATGTAGTCATGGGTATACAGTGAGTACAGTAGGGGCCTGAGTACACACAAGGGGGCTCCAGTGTTGAGTGTTAGTGAGGATGAAATATTGTCCCCAATCTTCACTGATTGTGGCCTGCGGGTCAGAAAACTAAGGATTTGGTTACAGAGAGTGAGGCTTAATCCAAGATCACTAAGTTTAGTAATCAGTCTCGAGGGGATAATAGTAGTGTTGAAGGCTGAATGAAAGTAAACAAGTAGGATTCTTACTTAGTTGTTCTCGGTGTCAAGGTGTTATAGGGAGGAGTAAAGAGCAAGTGATATGGCATCTGATGTGGATCCGTTTGTTTGATAGGCAACTTGGAGTGGGTCAAGAGTCATGGGGAGGCTGGATTTGACTAATGCCATGACCAGCCTTTCAAGCATTTCATGACCACCCAAGTTGGTCATGAGAACAAGGAGCAGGAGTAGACAGTTCAGCCCCTTGAATCTGCTCCACCATTTGATATGGCTAACCTCATCTCAGTCTCAGTTCCATTTTCTTGCCTGCTCTCCCTTCAATCGATCACTAATTAAAAATCTATCTCCTCCTTAAATTTACTCAATGTCCCAGCATTCATCATACTTTGGGGTATTGAACTCCACAGATGCATGACCCTTTGAGAGAGGTAATTTCTTCTCATCTCTGTTTTAAATGTTACCCCTTATCCTAAACTGTGCCCTGTCATTTTAGATTGCCCTACATGAGAAAGTGTCTTTTCTACATTGACTATATCAATTCCCTTTAGCATCTTATATGCCTCAGTTAGATGTGTTCTCATTCTTCAAAACTCGAGCGAGTATAGACCTAAACCGCTCAATCTCTCGTCATAAGATAAACATCTCATAATCATAGTGTCATAGAGTCATACTGCATGGAAACAGACCCGTTGGTTCAACTAGTCCATTACGATCATTATCACAAACTCCATGCTCCTGGCTCATATCCCTCCAAACCTTTCCTGTTGGTGTCCTTACCCAATTGTATTTTAAATGTTCCAATTGTACCCACATCCACCACTTCCTCACAAAGTTCGTTTCATATGTAAGCCACCCTCTGTGTAAAAAATTTGTCTCTCATTTTGTTTTTAAATCTCTCTCCTCTCACCTTAAAAATGTGCCGACCCAAATGTGTCTTGAAACCTCCACATCCTAGGGAAGAGACAACTACCATTAACTCTATCTGTACCCCTCATTATTTTATAAACTTAGCAAACAGGGTTAAGGAAAATCCCAATGCAATGAATATTTTTTGTGGTATTCACTGAGGAAAGGGAAATGACGCGTGTTGAGGTTAGGGATAGATTTTTGAGCACTCTAGGTCAAGTTCGCATAAGGAGTGAGGAAGTGTTTGGTCTTCTAAAACACATTAAGGTCAACAAGTCTCCAGGTCCAGATGAGATCTATCCCAGGTTATTGAGGGAAGCAAGAGAGGAAATAGCTGGGGCTATAACAGATATCTTTGCAGCGTCCTTGAACATGGGTGAAGTCCCGGAGGACTGGAGAATTGCTAATGTTGTCCCTTTTTTAAGAAGGGTAGCACGGATAATCCAGCAACTTCTAGACCGGTGAGCCTGATGTCAGTAGTAGGGATGCCGCTGGAGAAGATACTGAAGGAAAGGATCTATTTACATTTGGAAGAAAATGGGCTTATCAGTGATAGGCAACATGGTTTTGTGCAGGAAAGGTCAGGTCTTACCAACTTTAGAATTCTTTGAGGAAGTGATAAAGTTGATTGAAGAGGGATGGACTGTAGAAGTCTTATATGGACTTCAGTAAGGTGTTTGATAAGGTTTCTCATGGTTGGCTGATGGAGAAGTTGAAGTCGCATTGGGTCCAGGGTGTGCTAGCTTGATGGATAGAGAACTGGTTGGGCAAAAGGAGACAGAGAGTAGTAGTGGGAGGGAGTTTCTCAGCATGGAGACCTGTGACCAGTGGTGTTCCACAGGGATCCATGCTAGGGCCACTCTTGTTTGTGATATACATAAATGATCTGGAAGAAGATATAGGTGGCCTGATTAGAAGTTTACAGATGATGCTAAGATTAGTGGAGTAGCAGATAGTGAAGGGGCCTGTCAGAGAATGCAACAGAATAGAGATAGATTGGAGAGTTGGGCAGAGAAATGGCAGATGGAGTTCATTCCAGGCAAATGTGAGATGATGCATTTTGGAAAATCCAATTCCAGAGTAAACTATATGGTAAATACAAAAGCCTTGGGGAAAATTGATGTACAGCGAGCTCTGGGTGCTTAAATCCATTGTTCCCTGCAATGTAAGTCAAAAGAGTGGTCAAGAATGCATATGGCATGCTTTCCTTCATTGGACGGAGTATTGAGTACAAGAGTTGGCCATGTCATGTTACAGTTATATAGGACTTTGGTTCAGCCACATTTGGAATACTGTGTACAGTTCTGGTCACAACATTAGCAAAAGGATGTGGATGCTTTGGAGAGGCTGCAGAGGAGGTTCACCAGGATGTTACCTGGTACGGAGGGCACTAGCTATGAAGAGAGGTTGAGTAGATTAGAATTATTTTCATTAGAAAGACGAGGTTGAGGGGGGACCTGATTGAGGCCAACAAAATCATGAGAGGTATAGACAGGATGGATTGCAATAAGCTTTTTTCCAGAGTGGGGGATTCAATTACAAGGGGTCACAAGTTCAAAGTGAGAGGGAACATGTTTAAGGGAAATATGCATGGAACGTTCTTTACGCAGAGGGTGTGGGTACCTGGAATGTGTTACCAGCAGAGGTGGTAGAGGTGGGCACGATAGCATCATTTAAGATGTATCTAGAGTGATAAATGAATGGGGCAGGGAGCAGAGGGATACAGATCCTTGGAAAATAGGCAACAGGTTTAGATAGAGGATCCCAGATCGGTGCAGGCTTGGAAGGATGAAGGGTCTGCTCCTGTGCTGTAATTTTCTTTATGTTTGTTCTTTATTCTTTTGTACTGTGAGATCACCTCTCAACCTCCTACACTCCAGTGAAAAAAGTCCCAGATGATTCAGCTTTTCTTTATAACTCAAACCTTCCAAACCCGGCCACATCCTGTTAAATCTCTTCTGATCCCTCTCCAGCTGAACTGCTCCCAATACAGTTACCTTCCCCCCCTCAAGTGGGAAGACCAAAATTCTATGCAATACTCTAGGTTATGGGTTCTAAAGACTGCCGTCCACAATCATTTCATACCATTAAACTGCAAGGATAGCCAGTCCACTCAGACAGTGATAGTCTGTTATCATATTAAGGTATTATCAGCATCATCAGGATGATGCTGGTTAAAACACAATTCACTGGCAGTAACATGCATTATAAGGTAATCCACTGTGCCCCCATTTGTGACCCAGGATTATAGATGTAAAATTGACTGCTAGGAAAGCAATGTTATCCTCTTGACCCTTGCCACATGCCACCTCCGTGACATATGTGTGCTGTTCATTGCAAATGCAATGAGGTGCCTGTAGCTACTAGAATTACAGTAAAACAAATAATAAGCATGTTCAAACAGCTCTTCGGATTCCTTAACAGACTGGGAGACCTGCCATAATAAAACCTGGCAAAGACACCAGAATCATTATAATTAATTGCGTGCTGCACAACTTTTCTATTCAGTGATGCATGACCATGGAGCATCTGGAGGAGAGAACAAAACATGGCAAGGAGAATTTTGTATTATTATTCATTCACGGAACGATGGCACCACTGGCAAGGCCAGCATTTATGACCCAACCTTAACTGCCCTTGAAAAGTTTATGAACTGTCTTTTTGGACAGCTGGAGTTTATGTGGTGAAGCTAGGTACTGTTACATTGCTATTAAGAAGGGAATTCCAGGCTTTTGACTGCGTGGCATTAAAAGAACAGTGACTTTTTTCCAAGTCATAATGATATAAGGTGTGCATGGAAACTTGCAGGTGGGTGACATTCCTATGCATCTGCTGCCTATGCCTTTCTAGTTGTGGAGGCTGTCAAAGGAGTCTTGGGGAGTTGCTGGAGTTCATCTTGTGACTGCAGCCAGAATGCATCAGTGGTGGTGGGGGAGGGGGAGGGGGTGTTGAATGCATAATGTGGTGAATAGGTGTCAATAAAGTTGACTGGTCTATCCAAGATAGAGTGAAATTTCATCAGCATTGGTGAAATTCCACCTATCTAGCAAAAGAAGAGGACACCATCATAATCTGGTTTGTCCCTTGTAGATGGAGGACAGATTCTGGGAAGTCAGGAGGTGAGTTGCTCACTCCAGGATTCATAACATCTGACTTACTGTTTCAGGCACATTGGTTATATGGTTGTTCCAGGTCATAGAAACATAGAAAATATGAACAAGAGTAGGCCATTCAGCCCTTTGAGTCTGTCATGATTCCATATGATTGTGGCTGATCATCCTACTTAGTCCCCTGTTTCAGCTTTTGGCTCAGGCCCTTTGAGCTCATTGGTCAGTTTGTGTTCGATAGAACCTCCATGATATTGATAATGGGGGGTTCATAAGTGTCTTTGAATGACAAAAGAAAGTGGTTAACTTAGTTTTTGTTGGAGATGGTGAGTGCCTGGTACTTGTATAGTGTGAATGTCACTTGCCACTTGTCAGTCAACATTAACTGCGTGTATGGGTTTGTTCATTGTTTGAAAACCTGTGAATTGAACTGAACACTATGTAATCATCAGCAAACATTCTTGAACATATAATAGAAGGAAGGTCATTGATGAAGCAACTGAAGATGGTCGGGCATAGGAGACTACCCTGAGGAACTCCTACTGTGATTCTTTGACACTAAGGTGACCATTTAATAACCACAATCATCTTCTGGATGTAGGTTTGCTCACTGAGCTGGAAGGCTTGTTTTCAGACATTTCGTCACTATACTAGGTAACATCTTCAGTGAACCTCCAGATGAAGCAATGATGATGTAGCCTGCTTTCTATTTATGTGTTTGGGTTTCCTTGGGTTGGTGATATCATTTCCTGTGGTGATGTCATTTCTGGTTATTTCTCTCAGGGAGTGGTAAATGGGATCCAAGTCAATGTGTTTGTTGATAGAATGCCAGTTTGAATGCCATGCTTCCAGGAATTCTCAAGCGTGTCTCTGTTTTGCTTATCTGAGGATGGATGTGTTGTCCCAGTTGAAGTAGTGTCCTTCCTCATCTGTATGTAAGGATACTTACAAAACTCGCTAACAGTCATCTTCCTTTGTGCTACATATGACTCCAGACAGCACAATTTCCCCCTAGGTATCATTGATTCTAGTTTTGCTAAGGCTCCTTGATGCCACACTTAGTGAAATGCAATATTGATGTCATAGGCAGTCATTCTAATCTCACTTCTTGAGTTCAGCTCTTTTGTCCATATAATAAGAAGCTGAGTGGACCTAGAAGGACTCAAACTGAACAAGTGAGCAAGCTATTGTGAAGAAATTATTTGGAGGTGCCAGTGTTGGACTGGAATATACAAAGTTAAAAAAAAAACACACAACATCAGGTTAAAGACCAACAGGTTTATTTGGAAGCACTAGCTTTCGGAGCATTGCTCCTTCATCAAGTGGTTGTGGACACTATGACTTGGTGTTGTGTGATTTTTAACATTGTGAAGAAAGTGTTTCTTGATAGAACAGTTGGCATCACTTTCCATCACTATATTGATGATAGAGAGGAGACTGAGGATTTGTCCTGATCTTTGTGGACACAACTTTCCCAGACAAGTTTGCACATTTCAGGGAGATGCCAGTAATGTAATAGTATTGGAACAGCTTAGCTGAAGGCATGGAGAACAATTCTTCAGCTTTAATGATGGTTGTGGTAAAGCAAGAAATTGCAGAGATAATCAAAGGGTGAGAAGTTGATGGATTTGAAATTGAGAATTAGCATTTTAAAACCAAGGTGCTGTTCATTTGGGAGCCAAAACAGGTTAGTGAGTTCAGGGTTGCTAGGAAAATGCAATTTGGTGTAAATGTGGAGATGGACAACAAAGTTTTGGATGACCTGAAGTTTATACAACATGAAGAATGTGAGTTTACCAGAAGAGTGTTGAAATTGTCAAATGTAGAGGTATCAAAATGCTGAATGAGCATTTCAGCATAAATGATCTAAGGCAGGCACAGAATCAAGCAACGTTTTGGGGATGGAAATAATTAGTATTAGAAATGGCCTAGATTCTTGTTTGGAAATTGATCCTTGGGTTAAATATAATGTTAAAGTTTTGCACTGTCTGGCTATGTCTTAGACAATTGTTAATTAGAGGGATAGAGTTAATATCTAGGGGACAGAGTTTGGATTCCAAAGACAATGGTATTCCCAAGTTTTAGTTGTGTGATTTTCTCTCATCCAGTAATGGATGTTGGACAAGTAGTCCAATGAGTTAATAACGGTGGAGTAGACCTGAGAGATGGTGATGAGGTAGAGCTACATTCGTTAGCATAAATGGTTTCAGATATTATTTCTAAGAGATAGCATGTAGATGGATATTAAGAGGGGCCAAGGACACGCACAATTCCTATATTTTTAACAGTTCAAGTTCACCAACGCCTTATCAAAGACAAATCACGCTGGACTTGTTAATGATGCCCACACCTCACGAATTAGTAAAATTAAAACCTGCCCCTTACCAGTTCTACTTTTCTCCCTCCTCTTGTTCTTCAAGAAAGAAGGCAGAATTGATTTGATTGTGCTGCACTGTGCTTTGGTGTTGCGCCTGCTGCAGGTGAAAAACTTAAAAGTATTTGGAGACAAGGAAAGGTAGGTTTAAGGGTCATGGCATTAGAATGTATGTGTCATGATGCTCAGTGTGAATCCAAGAATTGGCAGTAAGTGATTAACGACAATGTGTTGCAATGAACATCATAGGAGGTAGATAGAGAAATATACAAACAGAAAAGGAATAGAAGCAGGTGTAAACCATACAGCCCCTGAGACTGAAGCCTGACTGCATCAAGTACAATAAGCACATGCTGCTTGGCTTGATGTTAAGCACTGAGGCAATTAACAGAACAAGGAAAGCGTTTCCCAACACTATAATTAGCTAAATAAGTTGACAGATCCAACTTTAAATCCTTTACTTTCTTCTCAAAGTTTAGCAGGTTATGTTTATGAAATACAGCCTAGGAACCGTTTCTACCATCTTGCCTATATGAAAGTCAGTATACTAGTTGCAATATTTTGAAACCTATTGTGTGTCACAAACTTTGAATATATCAACACTTTAAATATTAGTTAAGAAATCACACAAAGGCAAATTATTACACATTTACTCTCGGCAATTTGATAGTTTGTTATACTGTTATCACCAGGTGAAAAGTGGTTGAATGGCTCCATTCTTTTTCCTCTCCCTGATCGACCCCAACAGGATTATGTTTGAAGCAGAGTTTTGCTAGTTCAACTACCTGACTGTTGAATGCTGTGGTCATACAAGAGCTAATCAAACAAGTTTTCTTGCATTTATCAAAGAAAACGGTTAGTGTCATTATATTTAAACTGATCTAAGTAAAATAGTAAGCTATGCATCAATGCACTCACACACACTAACACATGGATTATAGAAAGGAATAAGATGGGTTATCCAAATGAGAGTACTGAAAAAAAAGTAGTAGAGTATATGGTTTGTAGTTTGTAACTCCACTGGCTTCTGGCTAAATCCAGCGGTCTTAATGCTTCCCATTTAAAGAGATAAATGATTGGCTTTGTTGTTCTCCTGGAGATACAGCTGTGGAATTAAATTGTTTCTTTAAATCTCTCGTCAAGTTGAGAGACAATAATGGCAGTCTTCATCAGTAAATTCAATATATCCTGATGGATTAGAACCCTAAAGTATTTTAGACTTTTTAACTTTAAATTTCAAAGTATGTTGTTTTTAAAGGGAGGACTATGACAGAAAAACTGTGGATTTTAATTAGTGTTTGTCTGGTAAACTACTGAGTTTCACACACATCGGAAAAACCTTAAAAAGGGAGAGATTTAACAAGAAGAGACAATGTGGAAACTATCTCTCCCTTCTCAATAAAACTAACCTCCAACAAAGGTCCATTTTATCCTCCAGATATACACAAGGATGGGATCAAAAACCAGTTTCAACTCTACTGAAGTGGATTAGTGGGACTAGCTGCTTGATTTCGTGTATCTGTTTGATTTTGAGCATTAGTATCTGTGACGGTCACAGACAAATGACTATCCCGAGTTACCCCTGTGTTGCAGATAAAGACCTTCTCTGCCACAAACGAGTTTTAAAAAGGATCAGGACAAATAAACTTCAATCAGCCTACAAAAAAGGAGTACCTTCAACTATTCAACTAGCAACATCAATCCTACAACCAATCTCCACTGCAACAATCCTAATTCACAAATCCAAGACTGATCGGGATATCTGTTTTTTCCAACTTTTACCTTTTTGGACTCACTGATGTGTGTGTGTGTGTATGAGTGTAAATTGATGACCATTAGTGGTGCAGGATTAAATGTTTTCATCAAAATGTAAAGAATATTCTAAAAGAAAATCTTTGGGCCAACTAATTGCTAATGTGCAGAGAGAAAAACAGAATTGAAAATACATACAGCATTTCTTGATTGAAAGGCTAACAAAGACTTTTATTTAAAAAGTGCATTGAGGGTAAGACTAGAAGAGCTGCAGATGAAACCACTTAATGAATAAAGTTTTCTGAACCTTGCAAAGAAGAAGACGGCAAAGATTCCCTTTGGAGATTTGAGAAAGGGTCAGATGGTCAGACTAATGGCCTTTCCTCAGCTGTTAATTATAGAGTTGTAATCAAATTACTATTTACAGCACAGAAGGGAGCTATTTGGCTCTTCACAATTTTGCTGTCACTTTGAAATAATGATCCAATTATATGTAGTCCCAATTCCTTGCTCTGTTCCTTTGGCTTTACAATGTTTCCCTTTCAATCAATACTTTATTTCTTTAATATTTAGTGACTTATTTTATTTTTCAAGTTACTTCAGCTAAGAATACAAGGTACTGCATATGTTTGGTGCAATATTTCAACCAGTGCATTGTTTTTCCAGGTGAGAAATATCAGAAGGTACCTAACTCTGACTTTAGCATTGATTCCCAAGGGAACTTATGATTCACAATGCTGTTTCACATAAAGTTAGAAACACAACTACAACTGGAAGTGAAGACTCATTGTGGTTACTTTTAAGCCATTTAGAAAAGGTGCACTGAACTCTTTGATGGATGAGAGAATTATCTCATGCAGAAATGCTGAACAGATTGGGTGTACAGAGGAACCTCAATTATCCAAACATCGATTATACAAATTTTGGATTATCCGAACAAGATTGGCTAAACTGTCTTACCTGGCATTCAATTATCAGAAAAAAAAAATCCTCACCCGTGTCGTTTGGATAATCAAGGTTCCTCTGTATACACATTGATTGTATACACAAAGATTGAGAAATGATATTGTTGAAACATATAAAAATCTTGAGGAGACCTGAAAAGGTGAATACTCAGAACATTTTTTTCTTGTGGATGAGGCTTAACCTAAGAATCATAGTTCAAGACAGGATTTTGATGGATTGAAAGGATTAGAACTAATGGATGTTTGATGGCCGGCACAGACATGATGGATCGAAGGGTCTCTTTCCATGTTGCAAAATTCTGTGACTCAAGAAAAGGAGAGGTTTCCATTTTGAGACAGAGATCAGGAGAATTTGTGGAATTGTTCTCTCCAGAATGTGGTAGAGATTGGGTCAGTAAATTGATTCAAGGCTGAAGTGTTGATTAGGGGAGAAAGTGAGGTCTGCAGATGCTGGAGATCAAAGTTGAAACTTTATTGCTGGAACAGCACAGCAGGTCAGGCAGCATCCAGGGAACAGGAGATTCGACGTTTCGGGCACAGGCCCTTCTTCAGGAATGAGCAGAGAGTGTTCAGCAGGAGAAGATAAAAGGTAGGGAGGAGGGACTTGGAGGAGGGGAGTTGGAAATGTGATAGGTGGAAAGAGGTCAAGGTGAGGGTGATAGGTCGGAGTAGGGTGGAGGCGGAGAGGTCAAGAAGAAGACTGCAGGTCAGGAAGGCGGTGCCGGGCTGGAAGGATCCGGCTGAGACAAGGTGGGGGGAGGGGGGATGAAGAAGCTGGTGAAGTCCAAGTTCATCCCCTGCGGTTGGAGGGTTCCCAGTCGGAAGATAAGACGCTCCTCCTCCGACCGTCGGGTTGTTGTGGTTTGGCGGTGGATGAGTCCAATGACCTGCATATCCTCGGTGGAGTGGGAGGGGGAGTTGAAATGCTGTGCCACAGGTTGGTTGGGTTGGTTCGTCCGGGTGGCCCAGAGGTGCTCCCTGAATCGCTCCGCAAGTAGGCGGCCTGTCTCCCCAATATAGAGGAGGCCACACCGGCTGCAGCGGATGCAGTAGATGATGTGGGTGGAGGTGCAGGTGAATCTGTGGCGGATATGGAAGTTTCCCTTGGGGCCTTGGAGAGAAGTGAGGGGGGAGGTGTGGGCGCAAGTGTTGCACCTCCTGCGGTTGCAAGGGAAGGTGCCGGGAGTGGTGGTTGGGTCGGTGGGGGGTGTGGATCTGACAAGGGAGTCGCGGAGGGAGTGGTCTCTACGGAAAGCTGATAGGGGAGGGGAGGGAAATATATCCTTGGTGCTGGGGTCTGTTTGGAGGTGGCGGAAGTGACGGCGGATGATGCGCTGTACATGGAGATTGGTGGGGTGGTAGGTGAGGACCAGTGGGGTTCTGTCCTGGTGGCGGTTGGAGGGGCGGGGCTCAAGGGCGGAGGAGCGGGAAGTGGAGGAGATGCGGTGGAGGGCACCGTCGACCACGTCGGGGGGGAAATTGCGGTCCTTGAAGAAGGAGGCCATCTGTGTCGTACGTATTTTGAACTGGTCCTCCTGGGAGCAGATGCGGCGGAGACGAAGGAATTGGGAGAATGGGATAGCGTTTTTACAGGGGGCAGGATGGGAGGAGGTGTAGTCCAGGTAGCTGTGGGAGTCGGTAGGTTTGTAGTAGATGTCCGTGTTGATTCGGTCGCCTGAGATAGAAACAGAAAGGTCTAGGAAGGGGAGGGAGGAGTCCGAGACTGTCCAGGTGAATTTGAGGTCGGGGTGGAAGGTGTTGGTGTAGTGGATGAACTGTTCAACCTCCTCGTGGGAGCACGAGGTAGCGCCGATACAGTCATCAATGTAGCGAAGAAAAAGATGGGGGGTGGGGCCAGTGTAGTTGCGGAAGATGGATTGTTCCACATACCCTACGAAGAGGCAGGCATAGCTGGGGCCCATGCGGGTGCCCATGGCTACTCCTTTTGTTTGGAGAAAGTGGGAGGATTGGAAAGAAAAGTTGTTCAGGGTGAGGACCAGTTCGGTTAGTCGAAGGAGGGTGTCGGTGGAAGGGTACTGGGTGGTACGGCGGGAAAGGAAGAAGCGGAGTGCTTTGAGTCCTTCGTGATGGGGGATGGAGGTGTACAGGGACTGGATGTCCATGGTGAAGATGAGGCGTTGGGGACCGGGGAAGCGGAAATCCTGGAGGAGGTGGAGGGCGTGGGTGGTGTCACGAACGTAGGTGGGGAGTTCTTGGACTAATGGGGACAGGACCGTGTCGAGGTATGCCGAGATGAGTTCGGTTGGGCAGGAGCAGGCTGAGACGATGGGTCGTCCGGGGCAGTCAGGTTTGTGGATTTTGGGCAGGAGGTAGAAACGGGCGGTTCGGGGTTGTGGGACTATGAGGTTGGAGGCGGTGGATGGGAGGTCCCCTGAGGTGATGAGGTTATGGACGGTCTGGGAGATGATGGTTTGGTGGTGGGGGGTGGGGTCATGGTCAAGGGGACGGTAGGAGGAGATATCTGTGAGCTGGCGTTTGGCCTCAGCGGTGTAAAGGTCAGTGCGCCAAACTACTACTGCGCCTCCCTTGTCAGCTGGTTTGATGGTGAGGTTGGGGTTGGAACGGAGGGAGTGGAGGGCTGCGCGTTCCGAGGGTGAGAGGTTGGAGTGGGTGGGAGGGGTGGGGGAGTTCAGGTAGCGGTTAATATCGCGGCGGCAGTTTGCTATGAAGAGGTCGAGGGCAGGTAGGAGGCCAGCACGGGGTGTCCAGGTGGACGGGGTGTGTTGGAGGTGGGAGAAGGGGTCGTCAGAGGGTGGGCGAGAGTCTTGATTGAAGAAGAAGGCACGGAGGCGAAGGCGGCGGAAGAATTGTTCGATGTCACGCCGCGTGTTGAATTCATTAATCCGGGAGCGTAGGGGAATGAAGGTGAGGCCTCTGCATGGCTGCAACATAACTTGTCAATTTTATACTCTCTGCCCCGACCAATGAAGGCAAGCATGCTATATGCCTTCTTGATCACCTTATCCATTTGCATTGCCACTTTCAGGGTGTTCGCCTGTACACTTAGATCCCTCTGTATGTTGATGCAACCAAGGGTTCTACCATTTACTGTATATTTCCCTCCTGGATTAGATTTTCCCAATTACATTTGTTTGGATTAAACTCCATCTAACTGGCAGTCTGCCTGCCAGAAAGGTGGGAGTGTTGTGATACCTAACTGCAGCCAAGGGGTAGACAGTAGATTGGGGCAGGGTAGTATTGATCACGTGAGGGGGTGAGGTAAGATAATAGTCATGTGTGAGGGGGGGGGAGGGAAAGAGATGGTGAGAGACAAAGATGGGAGATGAAGGAAGGGGTGAAGATCATGGGGAGGTAGATCATGGTGGAAAGTTTAGAGATCATGGGGATTGGGAGACATAATAGTCAGGTTGGGGAAGACTAAAGGCTGGAGATTGACTACAGTCAGCAACAATAGAGCTGGACTCAAGTAAGCCTATTCAAGTGTGGTGGAATCATGACTGCTCCTCCTGACCCATAAACAGTGTTGTAACTGACCTTAGGGTCATGTCAGATTGGCTCTTTTATTCTGCTGGGTTTCCTGAAACCTGTGGAAATCAGGCCATAATTGAGTTAATTGTTTTGAAATCTTCCTTGCTCCGAGGTACATAGCCTCATAGTGCAAGTTATCTCTTCAACAGAAGACAGGCAATGAACCGTGTTCTCTTCCCTTCATGCACCCATTATCTTAAAGTGGTTGTGTACAAACACCCCATAAAAACAGGAGTCAGAGTATTAGGTGAAATCAAAATCCAGATGCAATCCATTCTTTCAAAACTACAAATTTCTATTAAGCTTTTTATTTACCTTAATCTACCTCAGAATGGATGAGTACTTAAAATGCTAGGGTGTTATAGGCTATGGACCAAGTGCAAGTAAATGGGACTTGTGTAGTGTGGTATTTGTGGATTGGCATAGACAGAGTGGGCTGAAGGGTCTGTTTCTATGCTGTATGACTTGAATTGATATTGGCAACTCGCAAAATTAAAGCCAAAGCAAATCCTCTAACCGAGACCAGTTTTATGACCTAGAGCTGCTTGATGATTTATTATAACTATGGCAGTTCCATCAGGATTTTTTAATCAGTTATATCTTATCATTTACACTTAAAATAATGCTTTACTTGTAAAGTTACTGAAGAAAAAAAAAACTAGATTTCCGTTTCCGAGCAAACCTTTAAAATCAGGCTGAATACAAAAAAAGTTGACTTCATCCCTGGATTGATGCTGAAGAAAACAATTGGACATTTCAAAGGTAGACTTGGCTTTCAGGAAACAGGTTGCAAAACTCAAGTTCATTCCTGCTTCCAATTCTTTATGAAGGCTGACAATTAGATAAACTGTTCAATCAGTGGGGAAAGATGGTATTACTGGGAATGCAGTCTGAGTCACAGTCCAGACCTATATCCCCAGTGGATCCCAGTTCTGTGACTCTAATGGCATATACTCCAAATCTATTCCTGCTTTGAAATTGCTGAATAACAGAGACATCAAAACTGTGGAAATGACATTTTTGGCGAATCCCTTTCATCAATCTATCCTCTCACCCAGTGGCCCTTTTGAGTCATGCGCAGGTTGCACTCAACCAACTCCTGACAGAAGCTCATGACTTTTCCTGCATCTGGTATATCCACGTGGTGGTGGATTGTGCACATTAGTGCTGTACTCCCAGCTGTTGTGTCTGCTCTGGCAAGTGGGCTTTTGATTGATAGTTTCACAACTGTACATGAATGAAACTCACAAATGCCCAATACCTTCCTTTAAATCTTCACAATTCAATTGGGATTTACCTCTCAGACTAGATCTAGGAGAGGCTGATACCCAATACATTTCAGACAGTTGTGTATATACATTGCATTTAATGTGATTCACCCTTAAGGACTCTGTGTGATATCTGTATTCAATGTTACAATTCTGCCGAACAGCAAGCCCACTGTGGGCCTGGAAACTAAACACACACAGAATTCAATGAACTTGCTGTGCAAATGCCTCATGCCTGCCTCAGAACTTGCAACTTGTTTTACTGTTTTAAATAAACAAATCCAATGAGTTAATTGATCCCCAATGAACAATAGATGATTAGACAATTATCATGACACATATGGTCTTACTTTTAAACTAATTTAATTTAATAAATAAGCTGAGGGCTTTTGTTGTGCAGTGGCAATGTCCCTATCTCTGAGCCAGGAGGCCTGGACTGAAGTCCCACTCCAGAAGTGTGTCATACTATCCCTGAACAGGATGATCAGAAATATATTTAATTTATTAACTCTTGATTAAGTTAGTTTGAGAAAAAGTGAATGGCTTCAAATATTTAGTGTCAGTGATAGCAGCAGACAGAAGTATGGAAATAGAAATTAAGCAACAGATATCCTCTGGTTGGAGTAAAATAGTTATGAAACCACCCTTATTACCGAATACAGAAATTTGAGCAATATCAATAGAAGAGGATCAACAACCCAACAGCCTCCATTCTTTACCGCAGGAGGCTGTTGAGACTGGGTCATTAAGTATATTCAAGACTGAGATAGACAGAGTTTTAAATAGGAAGGGAATCAAGGATTACAGGGAAAGGCAGGAAGGTGGAGTTGGGGAACCATCAGATCAGCTGTGATCTCATTGAATGGTGAAGCAGACTTGATGGGTCGAATGACCTACTTTTGCTCCTACGTTTTATGACTTTGTAGTCTTATGGATGCTTTTGAGATGTGGATGCTGAGATTTTAGATTAACAAGAAAGGACAAAGTCAGAAGCCAGCACATGAGGAGGCCAGTGTTGATTGTGGGAAGATGAAAGAAAGTAGCTGAAAAGAGATGAAATTGCATTGTCATCTGTCATAGAGAGAAAGAGGAAATGTGGTGACAGAGATGGGACAGCAGAAAAATGAAGAGGGGAGAAAGGCTGAAGATTGAATGGAAAGATGTGATGTTGTGAAACTTAAGCCCAACAGAAAGGGGAATGGAGGACTTAACAAGGGGAGAAGCATAAACAGCTAGCATTGTAGCAAATCCATGTAAAATGGGAAAAAATGAAAGAGGAGCAGAGAACTCTTGATAATATTACTCAAAAGTTGTCAATTAAGTGAACCACTCTTTATTGACAAGTCATCAAGGAAGAAACCAGACCAGAGGTCAAGCACTAAGCATTATTTATTGGTCATAAATCATAGTTTTGAGGTGCATAAACACTTCATAGATACACATAAATATAATAACAGCAATCCAGCAAATGATTAATGATCAAATTACTTAAAAGAATGACTAGCAAAGGTTACAGAGGTAATATATTGTAAATCAGTCCTAATGGATACTAAGTGTTCAATACAGCATTGGTCAGAATCTGAGATTATAAACAGTTGAGATTACTTTAGTCCCCCAAGCAACTGGCATTTTAACAGATTTGCCCAGTGAATCCATTAAATAACACAGTCAATGTGAAAAATCACACAACAGCAAGTTATAGTCCAGCAGGTTTATTTGAAAGCACTAGCTTTTGGACCGCCGCAACTTCATCCAGTAGTTGTGGAGTATAAGATCGTGATCACACAATTTGTGATCGTGATCATGATCTTAACCTCCATTATCACCTGATGAAGGATCGAAGCTCTGAAAGCTAGTGCTTCCAAAATGTTGGACTATAACCTGGTGATGTGTGATTTTTAACTTTATCCACTCCAATGCAACACCAGCTCCTCCAAACCATAGTCAATGTGCATAGTTAACAACGTTGGAGTTTAACAAAAGTATTCTTGTGAATGCAATGGCTGTTGTTTTCTGTCCTGTGATAAGGTGTTACCTTTGGAATATTGAACTGATTATGGTATTCACGTTTGTGTGTATAATTCCACCTTTTCAAAAAAATTATGATTTTGTTACAAGAGTAGAGAAAGTAATCTCACACATAGGAGTTTAAGGTGTTCATTGTTCATATTGCACAAGTTTCAATGCACTGTGCTACCAGCAATGTTAAGCTCTATTTTTTGTGGCATTTATTTTTGTTACAGTTTTCTTCATTCACATGGTCCTGAATACAAAAACCAAAAATGAAATTTCACACTTCAGATGTCCTATTAAATTCTAATGTTTATTGCAGGCTGCATTCAAATTCATCTCTAATACTAGGAATGTACAAGCATCAGTAGGAATAGTGAAGATGAAATATTTAAAATCACCTTATGCAGAATAATAATCTTCCTGTTTTAGTGAACAGAATGGAAAACATTCAAATAAAAAATCAAGCACGCCAAACCAGCTTTCAATGTACATTTCTGTTGATTAATATGTGAAGTCCAGAAAAGACAGGAGTATTATGATTTCTTTGAAGATAACGTTTACAAAATAGTCTTAAGCAGGTCTTGAGTGTTGGTTCTTCATCATTACCCTGTGAAAGCATAGGGCAGAATCTTCCAGGCATTGAATGACATGGGCATTGGTGAGAGAGTTGGGGAAATCGAAAGAGATCAGCAGTGAGGAGATTCACAATGTGGAGAGCAAAAGAAGCTCCATTTTCCACCCAAGTGTTGATCACTAAAATGAGATTTTTACTAGTGAGCAGTGAGAGGCTAATTTGTATGCATTAACACCTCATTATTAGTTAATTGTCATATTCCAAGAAGGACCAGGAGGCTGAAGTGTTTGACAGCAGGAGCTTTATTATGGAGATGTTTATTCTACAGGCATCAAGGTTAGGCTAAACTATTTCCAGCCCAAAATGAGCAAAAATATCTTCATTCCATCACATGACTGGCCTCTTAAAGTTACCATATTTATACAAACACACAACATTAATTCCTTTCTTATTTGCATGAAGTTGCCCATCTCCCACCTACTAGATAGAAACCAAATGGCAACAATTCCCACATTAAAGTCAGAGTGGTTATTTAGCAACTCCAGTTTGCCTTCAACTTGGACACTAGACACCAACATCTCAGGGGACTCCCCATGGGCAGCAATTACAAATATCCCCACCCTCCTCTACCCGCGTCTTTGAATGGTGCCATCTATCATATCAACCTCACCGCACCCGCACAGTTCATCACTGTTCTACTAAGAAAACGGTTGTGCACTTTTATGCTGCAGTTTGGAGTTCACAGATATCTTTCATTGGAATGCTGCTACAAGGACAATTGCTGCACAAGGACAAGCTAAGGGGATGTAATGCTCAATCCATGTGTTTATCCAGCATACACGGAGGCCATTGAACCTAGCTCTCCATTACAGTCAATAACCTATTCATGGAGGCTGACAGATACTCGCATGCCACAGGCAACCTAGTGCCAATGGTATT
The DNA here is from genome assembly GCF_037043375.1 of Chiloscyllium plagiosum. Classification (NCBI taxonomy): domain Eukaryota; kingdom Metazoa; phylum Chordata; class Chondrichthyes; order Orectolobiformes; family Hemiscylliidae; genus Chiloscyllium; species Chiloscyllium plagiosum. The sequence goes on along the minus strand of NW_028270155.1, from coordinate 23,364,793 downwards.
GGGGCAACTTTTGTATCACTTGCCCAAAGTCTCCAATAAACGTCCCACTACTCCTGCATCTGCTTAAGCAGTTGAATATATTTGCTAATTGCCGACACCATGGAGGTCTTCTCTTGCCTAGGGCTGAGTTGGTGCCTAGTTCCCAATAGTCCTCAGAGAGTCAGCAACCTGCAGTGTCTCTTCTTTGACCAGCTACAGAGATGTGACCAACAGTAGATGCGGCCAAATCTAATTTAGCAAAACTATCCACCATGGTGGCAGTATTTGAGCTGGTAAGGGTGCAGCAGGCAGCTTTGGTAATGCATCCTCTGAGGGATCTGTGGCTTCTTCCTTAGTGGTGGAGGAAGAGATGTGCTGTGGGGCTGGCCTTTTTGGTCACTGGAAATGTGCAGATTCCAATGGTACCTTGAGAGTCAGGAGAGAGAATGCATTGTGCACAAGGGGTGAAGACCATTCTTAACGCCAGTCATGAGACAGTAACACAGCAATGGACAATGTTTCTTACCTGATTGATGGGACTTAGATGTTTCAGCATTAGCCAATGAACAGTCATGGGCCTCACCAGCCAGACTTGGATCCTCTTTCATTGGGGGTGAGGAGCTAAATGTTGGGAGCCCCATAACTCACTTTGGTTCTTTCTGCCTATTGTAGACTCTTTTCCCCTGGAATGAGACAGAGGGAGGTATTGAATGAGATGAACGTGGCTGACACTACTGTTAGTGTTGGTGCATTTGAGGGGGAAAGGGAATGAGGTTTTCTGAGTTAGTACGTTGACAGCACAGATAGCATACAGGGTTAGTAATGTGGATGGATTGGATGATTGGGAGTGAGTGAAGGAACGTTTTGAATGCAGTTGTGAGAGACCATGAGCCATGTTGCGGAATGGGTAAAATATCAGAGATAGTATGATTGTTGTCTTTCCAGAGAGAAAATGGTGCACTTTCCCAGATTACTAATTGATTTACTGAATACTGCAGTAAGACCAGGGGAGTGGACTTCAACAAAGAAATAATTAATTAATTTTGAACATGAATTCAGCCAGTGTGGCCTCTTTGGGTTGAATGGTTATACATTTCTATGATCAAATCTACATTAATATAATTTATTGACCATAACTATACAAAAGGGATGTTGAAAAGAGACTCCTTCTGGAACCCTACAGACTTATGGTCCAATCCCAGTTGCTATAACATTAGTCCTAATACACATGCTCAGTAGCTATTCTTAAAGAGTACAGGTAAAAATAAATCTAGATTCAATATCTCTAAATCCCTCCTTAGCATTGAACATTTTATTCCCAGCTCCCATGTCCCTTTTTACTAAGGGTGTTAAATGTCTAACAACATTCCCAGAAATCTTGGAGGATATGTAGAACATAACCTTATCACTCTGGGGAGAATGGGATGGTAGTTTCTCACAACAGCTAGCTCCTGGGGATATAGCAGAGAAGGCCCAACTCAAGAAAGGACAGCCCAGAGCTTGAATGATCATAACCTGTTCTGGGAGGTGAGGAAATGATGATTTCATATGATTTCAAGAAAATTGCTCTTCCAGTAATGGCGGTAGTACATTTTCAGTTGCTTCAGTCAGAGGCATTTGTGGAGTAGAATTCCCAGCAAATCGAAAACTTTATCAGAACATAGCACCGAACCATCATCAATAAAATCAAATAAAATTCTGGATCAGGAGCAATAGGAAGTTCTCACATTTTAACTTGCTAGAATGATGAACTGTAACATCAGCCTTTTTTTAGACCATACATGTGAGAGAAAGAATGTGTTGTGTGAGAATGTCCTCAAATGTTGTCTGTATAGTTTAATTCTATTGTGTGATTGTTGAACTAAATGTTCCGTTGTTAGTAATCTAATTAATTCTCCTATTCTTGCTTGATTCTGATATGTTCTGATCTATTTGATGCTGGACTCTAAAGTATTTCTCAGTTATAGAAGTTCGAAAGTTTGGGCTTTTCCCTTTGAGAGTAGTTTTTCTACTGGTAGCTACCAATTGTTGGTTTATGTCACTAATAGGTGCAGTGGAATGAAAAGATAAATCGAATTCTTCCGCATTGTTTCCATTAAAAGAGTGTGATTCATCAAAAGAGACAGCAGAAACTTTATTATCATTGGTGTGATAGAGGAAAGGTGTACCAAGGTCCAGGATCTCATCATCCAGTAAATCATCTGCTTCTGTGGCCATATCATTCTCTTTCTCCTCCTAAAGGAGCAAGTTAAAGACTAGAACCATTTCCAGGAGCTGGTCACTATCACCCCTGGTGCATTTTGGTGCTCATTTCCTTTAGCCTTTCTTCAAAGGGAAGTGAAAAATCTGTAATACTTCACCTCCCTCACCTTCACCATTCCCATCCCTGTTCTCCTTCCAACTGGGCATCTTCAATGAGGTCTGACTCACTGGGTAACGAGTCAATTTGCTACAGCTGGCCCAAAGGGACGTAGGCATCTCTACTTAATAAAGAATCACGCTGGTTGGAAATGGCTTGCAAGGCATACATAAATTCTCTACCATTGAAGTGAAGATTAGCTTGTACCTGGCCTTGTGCCCTTACTGTGTTTCCTTCTGCACCTAAAAGTTTAATGGATGATGGTTGGAGAAATTGAAACTTTAACCAGAGCATGAAAAACGTGATGCCGTTTCTCCTGTACCCAATTAAACCATTAAAATTAGATCATTAAGCATGACCTCTGTAACCATCTTGAGAATCTATCACTTCTCCTAAGAAGAATATCTCCTGGTGCTCAGTAGTATCAATGTGCTGGATAATTACAGAGATTGAACAAGTCAAGATTTGAGGAGTAGTCAGCATAGTTTTGTGCATGGAGGATCATGCCTCACAAATTTGTTAGAGTTCTTTGATAAAGTCACCAGGATGATTGATGAGGGCAGGGCAGTAGACGTGGTCTATATAGATTTTACTCAGGTCTTTGATAAGGTTCCACATGGTAGGCTGCTCTGGAAGATTAGATCGCATGGATTCCAGGAGAGCTGGCAAATTGAATACACAATTGGCTTGATGGTAGGAAGCAGAGGGTAATAGTGGAAGGATGCTTGTTGGACTGGAGTCCTGTGGCAAGTGGAGTGCCTCAGGGGTTGGTGCTGGCACATTGCTGTTTGTTATGGTTTAGATGAGAATGTATAAGGTGTGATTAGTAAGTTTGCAGATGACAGTAAAATAGGTGGTATTGTGCCAGTGAAGAAAGTTATCAGAAATTGCAGCAGGACCTTGATCAGCTGGGGGAGTGGGCCGAGAAATGGCAAATGGAGTTTAATATAAATAAGTGTAAAGTCTTGCATTTTGGAAAGTCCAAGCAAGGTTGGAGTTTCATGGCGAATGGTATGAGTGTACAAGAACAGAAGGACCTTGGAGTTCAGGTGCACGATTCTCTGAAAGTGGAGTCACAGGTAGACAGGGCAATGAAGAAGGTTTTTGGCACACTGGCCTTCATCAGTCAGGGCGTTGAGTATAGAGAATGGGAAGTTGTGTTGTAGTTTTACAGGACGTTGGTGGGCTACATTTAAAGTACTGTATTCAGTTTTGGTCACCTTGCTATAGGAAGGATGTTATTAAACTGGAATATTCAGCCTCGGACCTTCGGGTGACCATCCTCCAAGGTGGACTTCGGGACAGGCAGCAGAGGAAAGTGGCCGAGCAGAGGCTGATAGCTAAGTTCGGTACCCATAGGGAGGGCCTCAACTGGGACCTTGGGTTCATGTCACATTACAGGTGATCACCATTGCACTACACACCCACACAGATATTCCTACACACACACTCTCACATACACACGGACACAGGTACACACAGACGCGCACACAGACACCCACACACACCCTTATAGACACACACACTCCCACACATGCACCCCCTCACAGACTTAAGACACTCTGCACTCACTACACACACACACACAGAAACACACATTTTCTCACACTCACAACCCCCACCCCAGACAGACACACACAGACAAAGACCCACATGCACACATATATTTTGTGTGGTGAATTTGTACTTGCAGAGTTACATTACACTTTGCTCAAAAACTGCATACATTTATGTAGAACTCTGAGCTCAAAAACTGCATGAATTTATGTAAAACTCTGTTATCTCACTTTTTAGACTAGATTAGAATCAATCTAAACATCAGGAGACAGAGAACCCAGGGGGCTAACACCTTCAACATAGGTAAAAACAATGACTGCAGATGCTGGAAACCAGATTCTGGATTAGTGGTGCTGGAAGAGCACAGCAGTTCAGGCAGCATCCTGAAGGGCTTTTGCCCGAAACGTCGATTTCGAAGCTCCTTGGATGCTGCCTGAACTGCTGTGCTCTTCCAGCACCACTAATCCAGAACCTTCAACATATTGTCTAGCTATCACCATTGTTAACAGCTAACCCGAGAATGCAACTTTAAAAAAAAGGGTTTTGTGATTTACACATGAAAGAAGTGAAACTATCACTGTATTCTAACAGATGATAGGCTTAACAGACAAACAATTTTTCAATGTATAATTTCAGTTACATCACACTGCAAATTTTTGCTATAAATTCTGTGTTACAATTGAACCCTCCACAATCACCTGATGAAGGAGCGTTGCTCCGAAAGCTAGTGTGCTTCCAATTAAACCTGTTGGACTATAACCTGGTGTTGTGTGATTTTTAACTATTAACAAAGTAGACTGAGTCACAGTCAATGGGCTGGTATCAGCAAAATTCTCAGTCCTCTTTGGAAAAATCCTGGATCTGCTTGTGAAGTTCAGCCTATCTGGTGGACTGCACTGTTTGTGACAATGTAAAGTCTTCTTTAGACAGCCAGAATTCTTATAGAGTTTCATCCTGGAGCCCACTAAAATGAATCCCGTATGAGAGCATCTTTCAAGAATCCATTTGGCAATTCTCTGTAAAGGAACCAATGTTTATTTTTAGTTCCTAGTTGTGCTCATTAAACATTTTCTATAATTAGGTTCTGTCTTAAACTGAAATAGGAATTGAAAGTTTTAATTGCATTACCTTTAGTTTTGGTTTCTCCTGTCATACCTTTTCTAGCGAGAATGGCATCAATGCTGATTGCATGCAACAATACTTTGACCCTAATCTTGGTCCAACTTTCTATCACGGCCTGCAGCAGTATAGTATTTGCCAAATAATCAGTGCTGATGTACCAGACACTCAGACTAGTCAGCGCACACCATATGGTCCATAGGTCCTGGTAAATGTCAGACTTTTCCCGTCATGAGTGTATTTGTCTTGAGGGCTATGATGAACATCATGCTTTGCTCCCTACCCTTTTCCTAGAATTGTGAGAGTTTCTTCTCTTGTACATCAGTCTCAGACTTATAGGCATTTACAGCACAGAAAGAGGCCATTAGGCCTATCGTGTTTATGCCAGTCAACAAAGATCTGACTATACTAATTTAATTCTCTAGATTTTGGACCATAGCTGTGTTATGAAGATGTGGGTAAACTATACCTTTTAAGAGAGTTAAAAGCTAGCAGTGACAGCCCTAAGTACTCTCAATAAGTCATAATGTAACAAACAGCTGATTGGCTGAATTTGAATCGTTTCCAGGCAACCAGCTACCCCAGTAGATGGAGCACATGTTACATTGCGTCTTATTGAGAACACTTGGTGCCTCCATCGCTAGCTTTTAACTCTCTTAAAAGTACAGTACACCCACATCTTCATAACAGCTGTGGTAATGTAAGTACCATTATCCTTTCCTGTAAAGATTTCTGATCGACTCACATTTACTCCACACTATTGCAGATTTGACCCTATTTCTGCTGAGTTTCTCTTTTACCTTTTCTCCCATTAGGGGGAGATTTCTAGGCTGGCATCATCATTAACTGACCAAAGTGTTCTGTTGCTGGGCTTCACATCAGACACTCCCTGCAGCTTAGCCTCCAGTGCTGTGGATCTGGGCACTAGAGCCAGTCTGTTATAAGATTAGTTCTACATTCAGGTGAGTGAACATTAACAGACTTTGTTAAAAGTAACCTTACAGAAAGAAAAGGCAGGAGAGGACTTCTTCTGGAACCCTACAAACTCAAACTCAAGTTCTACGTGATCTGACATGATAATATATACATGCTCCTATTCACATGCTTACATGCCATTCTTAAATCAGAAAGGTTTAGTTAACCCTTTATTCCACAAACACCTCCATTCAGTCTACAGGTATGATGTGAGATTCCCATCACTTCCTATTTTAATTCTTCACCTCACTCTTTAGAGGTGGAATTTGTAGCAGAGAGCGGCGGGAGCTGGGCGGAAGTAAGGTCGGAGCACAGAGGCTGTTGGGAAGGTTAGTGAGTTCTATGTAATTAGGTGTGTTCTAGGTCCTACACAGTAGGGCCTCCTCTAACCTAATTAAGAGTCCACAGACTCGCAGCAAAAAAAAGGGGGTTGAGAGAAGTGTCTGGTGAGAAATGTGCAAATCGTTGGCTCAAGAGTCTTCGGCAAAGAGGCTGAGTGAGGAGATTATGCCACAGTTGAAGAGGGTGCAGACAAGACTGCCAAGCTGATTTAATATGCTGCGTGCATGTTGTGGGAGGTCAGGGACACTGATGATGTCTCTGGCTCCCATAGCTGTGGAAAATGTGTACACATTCAGCTTCTGAAGAAGCGTGTTGCAGCACTGAAGAAAGAACTAGGTGATCTCAGGCTCATCCGAGAGAATGAGAATTTTCTGGACAGGACCTTCTGCGAGGTCATTACGCCAAGCATACCAGAAGAGAGAAGGGAGATGACGATGATTCAAGTACAAGAGACCCCAGGAGAAGTGCCTCTCGTGAACAAGTTGAATCTCTTGGAAACTGTCGAGACCGACGACACTGCCAGTCCAAGAGGCAGACAGATCTGCCAATTGAAAATTGGCGTAGAGGCACAGTCGAGGAGTCAGATATCATGCAGAGTCGTGGTAATAGGGGACTCCATAGTGAGAGGGATTAAATTAGATCAGATAAGATTCCCTACAGTGTGGAAACAGGCCCTTCGGCCCAACTAGTCCACACCGACCCTCCAAAGAGTAACCCACCCAGACCCATTTCCCTCGAACTAATACAATCTCTCTGACTATGGGCAATTTAGCATGGCCAATTCACCTAACCTGCTCATCTTTGGACTGTGGAAGGAAACCAGAGCACCCGGAGGAAACCCACGCAGACACATGGAGAACGTGCAAACTCCACACAGACAGTTGCCCAAGGCTGGAATCGAATCTGGGACCCTGGTGCTGCGAGGCAGCAGTGCTAACCACTGAGCTACTGTGCCGCCCCCAAGGGATTGAAAGGGACTTCTGTGACAACAGGTGGGATTTGAGGATGGTGTGCTGCCTTCCTGGTGCCCGGATCCAGGACGTCACCAACAGAGTGGAGGGAATCCTCAAGGTCGAAGGTGAAAAGCCAGAGGTGGTGGTGCATATCGGCATAAATGACATTGGGAAGAAGAGGAGGGACATTCTACAGCGGGACTTCAGAGAACTCGGAGAAAGGCTGAAAAGCAGGACTTCCAGGGTGGTTATCTCCAGTTTGCTTCCAGTTCCTTGGGCTGGAGAGGGCAGGAATAGGGAGATAATGGACTTTAATGTGTGGCTGAGGAACTGGTGCAGGAAGCAAGGATTTTAATTCGAGGATCACTGGGGTATGTTTTGCGATAAGGATAAATTATACATGAGGGACTGGTTGCACCTTAACTGGTGGGGGACCAGCATTCTGGCAGGCAGGTTTGCCACTGCAACACAGGTATGTTTAAACTAAGTAGTGGGGGGGAGGGGGCAAACTGGAAATTCAAAAAGGAAGTTAAAGGGAGAGTGAGAATAAGAGAAGTTAAGAAAGACAACAGAATCAATGGAGCAGAAATCTCAAGTAGGGATCATACAGTATGGTCAAGTGATATCGGGATTGATAGGAAGGGTGCGGGGAGTAACAAATTAAGAATATTATATGTGAATACATGAAGCAAAAGAAATAAGGTGGATGAACTTGAGGCTCAGTTGGAAATTGGCAGGTACGATGTTGTGGCAATAACTGAGACGTGGCTTCAAGTGGACAGGGCCTGGGAAATGAATATTCAAGGCTATACGTGCTATCGTAAGGACAAACTGACGGGCAAAGGGGGCCCTGTTGGTGAGAAATAATATTCAGTCCCTTGCAAGGGGGGACATAGAATCAGGAGACGTAGAGTCAGTATGGATAGAGCTGAGAAATTCTAAGGGGAGAAAGACCCTTTTGGGAGTTATCTACAGGCACCCAAACAATAGTCTGAATGTAGGGTGTAAGTTGAATAAGGAGTTAAAATTGGCCTGTTGCAAATGTATTACTACAGTTGTTATGGGAGATTTCAACATGGAGGTAGACTGGGAGAATCAGAATGGTACTGGACCCCAAGAAAGGGAGTTTGTGGAGTGCCTCGGAGATGGATTCTAAGAACAACTTGTGCTGGAGCCTACCAGGGAGAAGGCAATTCTGGATCTGGTGTTGTGCAACAAACCGGATTTGATTAGGGACCTCGAAGTAAAGGAGCCATTTGGAAGTGATGACAATAATATGATAAGTTTTAATCTGCAATATGAGAGGGAGAAGGGAGAATCGGAAGTGTCAGTATTGCAGTTGAACAAAGGGGACTATGGAGCTATGAGGGAGAAACTGGCCAAAGTTCAATGGTTCAATACCCTAGCAGAGATGGCAGTGGAACAACAATGGCAGGTATTTCTGGATAAAATGCAGAAGGTGCAGGATCAGCTCATTTCAAAGAGGAAGAAAGATCCTAAGGGGAGGCAGGGGCAGCCGTGGCTGACGAAGAAAGTTAAGGACTGTATAAAAAAGAAGTATAACATAGCAAAGATGAGTAGGAAGCCGGAGGACTGGGAAACTTTTAAAGAGCAACAGAGGATAACTAAAAAGGCAATATGTGTAGAAAAAAATGAGGTACGAAGGCAAACTGGCCAAAAATATAAAGGAGGATAGTAAAAGCTTTTTTTAGGTATGTGAAAAGAAAAAAAATGGTTAAGACTAAAATTGGGCCCTTGAAGACAGAAACAGGGGAATTTATTATGGGGAACAAGGAAATGGTAGAAGATTTGAATAGGTACTTTGGATCTGTCTTCACTAGGGAAGACACAAGTAATCTCCTAGATAGCGGCTGAAGGACCTAGGGTAATGGATGAACTAAAGGGAATTTATATTAGGCAGGAAATGGTGTTGGAGAGACTGTTAGGTCTGAAGGCTGATAAGTCCCAGGTACCTGATGGTCTGCATCCCAGGGTACTGAAGGAGGTGGCTCTAGAAATCATGGACGCATTGGTGATCATTTTCCAATGTTCTATCGATTCAGGATCAGTTCCTGCGGACTGGAGGGTGAATAATGTTGTCCCACTTTTCAAGAAGGGAAGGAGAGAGAAAACAGGGAATTATAGACCGGTTAGCCTGATGTCAGTGGTGGGAAAGATGCTGGAGTCAATTATAAAAGATGAAATTACGACTCATTTGGATAGCAGTAATAGGATAGGTCAGAGTCAGCATGGATTTACGAAGGGGAAATCGTGCTTGACTAATCTTCTGAAATTTTTTGAGGATGTAGCTATGAAAATTGATAAGGGAGAGCCAGTGGATGTAGTATACCTGGACTTTCAGAAAGCCTTTGATAAAGTCCCACAAGGAGATTAGTGAACAAAAGTAGGGCACATGGTATTGGGGCAAAGTACTGACTTGGATTGAAAATTGGCTGATTCACAGGAAGCAAAGAGTAGTGATAAACGGGTCCCTTTCAGAATGGCAGGCGGTGACCAGTGGGGTACCACAAGGTTTGATGCTGGGACTGCAGCTGTTTACAATACACATCAATGATATAGATGAAGACATTAACAGTAATATTAGCAAATTTGCTGATGACACAAAGCTGGGTGGCAGGGTGAAATGTGAGGAGGATGTTATGAGAATACAGGGTGACTTGGACAGTCTGGGTGAGTGGACGGATGCATGGCAGATGCAGTTTAATGTGGATAAGTGTGTGGTTATCCACTTTGGTGGCAAGAACAGGAAGGCAGTTTACTATCTAAATGGAGTCAAGTTAGGTAAAGGGGAAGTACAACATGATCTAGGTGTTCTTGTACATCAGTCAATGAAAGCAAGCATGCAAGTATAGCAGGCAGTGAAGAAAGCTAATGGCATGCTGCTTTTCATAACAAGAGGAATTGAGTATAGGAGCAAAGAGGTCCTTCTGCAGCTATGCAGGGCCCTGGTGAGACCGTACCTGGAGTATTGTGTGCAGATTTGGTCTCCAAATTTGAGGAAGGACATTCTGGCTATTGAGGGAGTGCAGCATAGGTTCACAAGGTCAGTTCCCAGAAAGGTAGGACTATCTTATGTTGAAAGATTGGAGTGACTGGGCTTGTATACGCTGGAGTTTAGAAGGCTGAGAGGGGATCTGATTGAGACGTATAAGACTATTAAAGGATTGGACACTCTGGAGGCAGGAAGCATGTTTCTGCTGATGGGTGAGTCCCGAACCAGAGGACACAGTTTAAAAATAAGGGGTAAGCCACTTAGAACAGAGTTGAGGAAAAACTTCTTCACCCAGAGAGTGGTGGGTGTATGGAATGCTCTGCCCCCAGAAGGAAGTGGAGGTCAAGTCTCTGGATACTTTCAAGAAAGCGATGGATAGAGCTCTTAAAGATAGTGGAACCAAGGGATGTGGGGATAAGGCAGGAACAGGATACTGATTGTGGATGATCAGTCATGATCATAATGAATGGTGGTGCTGGTTCAAAGGGCTGAATGGCCTACTCCTGCACCTGTTGTCCATTGTCTATTGTCTATTGAATTCTTTACCACAGACAGCTGTCGAGGTTAGGTTAGTAAGTATATCCGAAGCCGAGATAAACAGATTTTTAATCTGTAAGGGAATCAAGGATTATGAGGAAAGGGCAGAAAAGTGGATTATCAGATCTTTCATGATCTCAATAAACGATGAGTAGGCACAATGGGCTGAATGGCCTAATTTTACTCTTACGGTTAACGGTTGTACAGACCCAATGCCTTGTGCCATCATCTCTTTTTTTTGTAATACAGTCACAATCGTCTTCTGTTCCATTAAAGACCTCCCCTTTTGTTCTCTCCTATCCTTTTCTGTTTCTCAGTCTCTGTACTCTATAAAAACTTAGACATCTAACCTTTTACAGTTTTACTGATCCTTCCAATGAAAGGTCATTAATCTGAAACCTCAGAGGGTTATTTGGATCGTAACTGGGATTGATAATGCAGACTGTGGTTCATAATTTCCCTGCACCTTTCAAAGTGGTGCAAGCAGTATTCAAGCATCATGCTGCTTGTGAATTGTAATGATTGCAGTGTGCTTTTCAGCATACAATGAGAGGCTTTACACCTCAACAAGGAGCCAAATAAGTAAGACAGCACTTAAAACTATCCTGCACTGCTTAAAGCCACTGCTTAAACTCATAACAGGAAAGATGTGCTCCAGCTGCAAGAATTGTTGATACATTAAAGATGAGAGGAATGATGCAACACAAAGCATTCCCCAGTCGTTTCAGATGTTATTCTGGAAGATTTAGTTTCAAACATGGACAGGGGGGGGACATGGTTCTCTTTCTTCACTGATACAAGAAGTCATGAGCAGGTGGGATCAGCAGTTCGACCCCTTTGATCTGGATGTTGTGTTATGATCCCCAAAGAGGCCAATAATCTTTTTAAGAAGTAATTAAGTTTTTAGCAAACGACTGAAGAGATTAGATAAGATTTCCAGTTGTCAGACTTTTAATGTAAGGAATGTACCAAAAACATCCTTTAGTAGAGAAATTATACTCTGAACTACAGAAAAAAATCTATCATTTATCTTTTATAATATTCAAAAGTCCTCCCCTATGTTTATACTTTATCTGTCCCGTAGGTGAACATTTCAATTTCCAGGAACCGGTCCGAAGCCATTCTCTGCTCCCAGTGGCTGACTTCTTTTATTTCATCTCCAGATGGATAGTGGTCAGGTCAATGATCCTACTGATAACATCACTTGTCTCACACATTGCTCTAATTGCCACACTCATTTCACTTGCCCAACAATAATTCTGTCAACCGGGCTTCAAATTTCAAATACATGCCCTTGCTTCACCCTCATATACACAGTGTTGCTGTTAGCCTCACATTCACAGACTACAGCTTGCACAGAACTGCCAACTGTGTCACCACACAAACATATTGCATGACAGCCCACTGTCACTTCCCTTTCTTTTGCATGTTAAAGTGAGCCCCAATAGTCAGCAACAGTTAACAGTGGAGGGGGGGAGGTCATGGGGAGCAGTTCAACAGTACGTTCAGGCATTGCTGCATTCACTGACTCCCATGGGAGAGAGGGTACTGGGAATAATTGAAGTATCTATCACGCCTATCACATTTCCGACGCCCCTCCCCCAAGTCCCTCCTCCCTATCTTTTATCTTAGCCTGCTGGACCAACTTTCCTCATTCCTGAAGAAGGGCTAATGCCCGAAACGTCGATTCTCCTGTTCCCTAGATGCTGCCTGACCTGCTGCGCTTTTCCAGCAACACATTTCCATAATTGAAGTATGGTTAAGTTCTATTATTCACAGGAAGGGTCACTTTCTTTTAAACATTGCTGAATTCACAACTGATTTTATAATTGGATGAAATGCATAAGTTCCAACTATTAAAAAGATTTGATACAAACAGGAAACCAAAGAAAATGAAATACAATAAAAAAACAATATTTTAATGCATATATAAACAAAAGATGCCAGCATGCCAAATGAGCATAGAGCTGATCTTCTGTTAGAGTGAGAGACATGACTGGTGATGGTTTAACCTGAATGTCACCACACCTCACATGAGGGAGAGATTGAGAAAAAGCGTCCTTTATGGTAACCTTAGCCAGTGCAGGAATTAAACCCACATAGTTGGTATCAACCTGTAATGCAAACCAGCCACCCAGCTAACTGAATTAACTGACCAGGAAAAAGTGAAGAGTGTAGTTGCTGGAGATCAGAGTCAAAAAGTGTGGTGCTGGAAAAGCACAGTCGGTCAGGCAGCATCTGAGGAGCAGGAGAGTTGACGTTTGAGTTTGAGCTCTTCATCAGGAAGAGCTTAGGCTCAAAACGTCAACTCTCCTGCTCCTCGGATGTTGCCTGACCAACTGTGCTTTCTCAGCACCACATTTTTTGAATCTGAACTAACTGACCCCCTGACCCAACTAGTAAAATAGCATAACAAGAAGCATTTCTCATGTGTCACACTTTCTCCTATTATAAGGATGTCCAACAGAGTGTGATGATAATAATAATGAACACTTGTGTGAGTATTCTAACAGCCATCATAACAGATGACACCCACACAGTGCACACTTTCCCGTTCAGGAATTACAATACAGTATATCATGGATACTTGCCACTTAGTATTTTTTAAATGAATTTTGATACTTTTTCACGCTTGGCTTTTTCTCCAATGTTTCTTTCTTTGATTCTAAAAATCACAGAAAAGGAAACACTGATCCAGCAGTGGGTGAAGTGTTGTACCTAATATTTTGCAAATGCACAAATGATGGAACTTTACGATATCTATCAGTAAGGCTACGGATACCATTAGGGCTGAAACCATCAAGATATAGACAAACTATAGTTAGTACAATGAAGGAAAATGTAAAGGAGCTGCATGTAGGTTTTCAACATCTTGCTGCCTAATGCACCTTTTCAAATTCCAATTCATTCTTATTGAGTCATTTGTTTTACTACCCAAGCTGCATGGGCTGCTTTTTTTCCCTACTTTTCTCAACCTAACCCTGCCATTGTGTCTTTATCTTTTCAGATGCCCAAGAACTGCCATCTGGTCAGTCTTAGATACACGAGAGAGAGAGAGAGAGAGCAGAAAGAAAGAAGTAGTTGGTCTGACAGGATACCAGTAGTGCACATATTGGTACCGCATTGTGTAGGATGACATTTTGATCTGATTTATTATTGTCACATAAACCAAGATACAGTGAAAAGTATTGCTTTGCATGCTATCCAGACAAATCATACCTTACATAAATATATCAGGGTAACAGGATAGAATGCAGAACATAGTGTTACAGCTACAGAGAAGATGCAGAGAAAGATCAACTCTAATACATGAGGGGTCCATTCATAAGTCTGATAGCAGCAGGGAAGAAGCTGATGGTTTCAGACTTTTGTATCTTCTGCCTGAAGGAAGAGGGTGGAAGCGAATTTAACAGAACAGGAGGGCTTTTTGATGATGTTGGCTGCTTTCCCAAGACAGTGGAAAGTATAGACAGAGTCATGGAAGGAAGGCTGCCTGCAAGTGTTGAATTCCCATGAATGGCCTACAGCCAGTTAAAGCGAAGGAAGCATCTCATAGCTCTCAGAGGTCCTCAGAGAGACATATCACACACGGGTTCTCACAAGAGAACTCAAATGAGGTCTTTGATGAGGTGGCACAGAGAAAAGGGCCATAGGCCTACAGAAGTGCATAGCGCATCGGTAGTCCTGTTGTAACTGCTAAACAGCATGGACATCCAGCACAGGGCTTTGCATAACGTTTGCAGCTCATCCATTTGAATGGAAATGGTGTTCAAACCCTCTCTATGATGGATAGTGAGGCCAAAAATGGTATCAGGTTAATCTAATTGCTGACTGATGTCACGATCTGCCAACTCTGCATAACGTCCAGCTACGCTTGTAATGCCTGCACTAATCCCCACCATTAAGTTGATGATCAACCAATGGGCAGAAGTGGCTGAGGCATCATTTTCTTGTAAACTGGCAACAATATCAGGCAGCATCCGAGGAGCAGGCGAATCAAGGTTTCGGGCATAAGCCCTTCATCAGCCCTTCATTGAGCTTATGCCGTCGATCCTCCTGCTGCTCGGATGCTGCCTGACCTGCTGTGCTTTTCCAGCACCACACTCGAGACTCTGATCTCCAGCATTTGCAGTCCTCACTTTCTCCTGGCAACAATATCACAAAACTACTGACCCAACAAAGCCAAATCTTGTGACCATTAAGTTGTTTCTCTCTCCACAGATCCTGCTAAGTATTTCTAGCATTTTTAATTTTTGTTATTATTCTACTTCTAATGCCTGGCTGAAAGTTGCTTATCCTGTCTTCATAAAAAAATGCATTTAGGAAAAAAAAATCACGAAAAATGCCTTCAAACGGGAAAGGATAAATTGAATTAAAATAATTATGAAAATGTTGAAAACCTACATGCAGCCTTTACATTTTCCTTCATTGTACTAACTATTGTGTGTCTTGATGAACGCAGTAAGTTGTAGCCTATAGTTGTGGCCTGACTTGTTGTCTATATAATTGATTGCATTTATCTCTGAGTGTTGAAGATTAATTGTCTGCTCTATGATCACTCTGCCAACAAGCATAGGTGCAAAATCTCATGATGCTTAGAAATCATTCCTGAAAAATTACATTTGATAAATGTGTCACAAGCTGACATTTTTTTTCTAAACTGGTGAGGAATTTTCAATGAATTGCATCCTATTCATTTGCACATTATTCATCAGATGTCAGGAATGCCATAGATCATACAACTGTAAGCAGACAGCTAAGCAAAGCAATATTCTATTCTGCTTCCTGCCATTTCTGAAATGCTTTGATCAACCTTTAGTACAGGTTCTTTCTGGTGAGAGGATTAACCATGTTTTATTCTGTTTATCCAAACCCTGTATGCCTAAGAGAGCACATAGAATTGTCCTGGATGTGTACTTTAATATTTACCTGCTCTGTGAATATAAGTGCTCACTTCAAAAGGTGGTGAGAGGCTCAATTTCTGCTGAGATTGTGAGAATAGCTTCTAAATGGGATGAACTTTGCCAGCTGCGGATTGGCTTTCAGATAGCGTGTTGATAATGGGTTTAGAGTAGAAAATCTGGCCTCACTATTTTTTTGTGCATCAAATGAAAACATTTATGCCCCTTAACTGTACTTCAAAATAATTTTCTATCTATATATAAAAGAGACCTTAAAATGTAAATTGGTGGCATTCAGAAAAAAAAAGATGCATCTGTTTATCAGCTTTAAACTATTTCAAAAGTATATATTTTTTGCTCATTTAAAATATAAAAGATATGATGTGCAGCTTGGGAGAGGACAACAAAAAGCAATCTACTAAGTTTGCATGGGTGATCACAAAGACAGATGTGGATTATCATTTCTGACGTGAACCCATTAAGAGGGTAATGAAGACAAAAGCTTACCTGCCAAAAAGCTGAAGTGTAACCTTGATCTAGAGCTTTCTGCTCTGTCACTATGAAATTCATTATATTCTGAAATATCATTAATAAATAATGTGCCAATTCAGTTGTATATTCCAATTATTTGTCAGCATTTGGTAGATGCAAAACACTTTGGTAAATGAGAAAGAACACAGAACGATGACTTAATGGCATTGCGTTGAATATCATGCCCTAAGCTACTTGTCCAAAGCTAAGCAAGCCACTATGTTTTCAAACTGAATCGTTTGGTCTCACCTACTGTGTTTGAAGATTGGGCCTCAATAAAAATCAGTGAGGAAAAGGAAAAGACCAATGTGGATAAGATATTTAAAACTCAATCTTAAAAACAAAGGACTGGGGAAATTTCTTGAAACTACCTCAGCTTCACTGGAAGATGAACAAAAACCCCTTGCTTATGACTTGTAGTGGTATGATGTTAAACCTCGGCTATTCTTCCCCTTATCAATGGGAAGTGCCTTATATTTCCACATCCAAGCAACTATTTTCAAAATCAGAGGCAAAGTACAAGTTCAATTCTCAGACTGTGATTGACACCAATCGCAGACAAATGTACAGACTAGGGTGGGAGAATAGGGCATTAAAGCTCCTCTTTACTGACAAAAATGCAGGAGAGGAATTTGTTAAAGTGGATCAGGTGAATTGCCTACTGGCCTCTATACTTTATGTCTTGCCAAACGGACACTATCAAAGACAGCAGGGTGCCTCTCATCAACATGCAGACTGAATTCAAAGGATTTCATTCAGACCAGACTATCGATTTAACTTTGGTCAAAGCGGAGAAAGATTTTGTAATCTGCCTGCCAGAAGCTGATCGATTATTGGGACAAAAGGCTCCTCAAGGAATTGGTAAACTTTTCTTGTACTCAGCCTCCTCACCTCCTTCCCAAACTTGTAACTTCTTTGAAACTGATCAAGTTCCACCCCACACCACCCAAGACCCAACTATGATGAACCTGCAAACCTTTCAAAGCTCCCATTCCCATCACTTTGTCCAATTTCCCAACCATTTTAGCCCACCATTCAAGCCCACCCACCTCCACTGTGTGGCATCACATTATAGTATTGTAATTTTGTAGGTACACTGGAAAGTTAATGCTTGAGAAACCTTAATGGAGCTGCATTTTTGTCACAATCCAAAAGATGCTTGTCTGGAATAGCAGATAATCCATCAAAATAAATATATTTGCTTGTTATCAGCCTATTGATAAGTCGACTTTATTACACTGAGCAAACTAGGAAGTAATTGATGTGGATGTTCAGAAGAAATCTGCTGCTGTAATATCTGGATTTTTTTTAAAAATCTGAATATTTTTCTCTACTTACTCCTGCTCCTACCTGGACTTAATCTGGGGGTGTCAGGTAATCTCCAGGACTATGCCAAAGAATGTTAGCAATGAACACTTCCAGTCTGCTCAATTACCAGGGGAAATAACAGTTCGTTACTTGATAACCCCATTGACTCACCAGAAGAAATTTAATGCTTCGTCTTTATCTCAGTTCAGGTTCTCAGGATCAGTGGAGTTGGCATTACCCTCTTGTCATTAGCTTGAAGCTGTCCTGCTTTTGATTGGAAATGGTTGGCAATGTTTCAATGATAAAATAGTCTATTTTGTTTTTCATGCATTGTAGCACCACAGAGCAGTTTTTTTTTCTTAAATTGTTTTGGCACAGACATGTGAACAGATGTTGCACAGACGTTTGTGAAATTTCTGGAAGACTTCCATATGCAAACTAAGGCTGATGTCCTTCTTGACAGCAATTATCCTCACAATAAGAGAAAATTTCTGTTCTATTTATTTTGAAGTAAAGGTATTCTTTTTCATCAGTCAGGTGCCTAACATGTTAAAACCATCTTTGCCAAGCATAATCTGCAAAGGAATCCGTACAAGGAAGGTATCTGTACAGGCTGAGGAACTCTGCACTACAGAAAACAGGACACTTCACTGAGCTAAGATAGGTAACATAAGCCAAGATATAGAGGGCCTACTGATGAGAGTAGGTAGAATAACCAGGTGGAGCCTCCCAGCTGTTAAGAAGGCTCAGAAGTTGAGTGGGAAGTATGCCAGCCTCTTGTGACAGGTTCCCTTTTCAGATGTGATCAATGAGGCAGGTTGATTGGTGAGTCATCAACAACACCCTAGAGGGTGCGAGCCAATCTGGCCTACATATTAAATTGTGAATTCTGCCACAAAAGGCTTAACCCCATCGGGCTCCTATTATCAGGCAAATCTTGCTGCAACCATTTCTCTTTAACCTAATCTTACTTTTGCGTGACTCCACCCTCTCCCTAAGAAATATTTTAAGATGCTGTTTAGTTTCAAAGCCAAAGTGGAAACTTTATTTGTAACAAGAAGTGCAGGAGGGGTGAAATGTTGTTCCTAGACGTATTGTGTATGGAGTGGTAAAATCTAATCTGGCAACTAAAATACTTCAATGCAGCAGGTTTCTGATGTGACAATACTATGGCTGTAAAAGGTGTATTTTGTCCTAGAATCCATAGAATCCCTACACTGTGGAAACAGGCTTTTTGGCCCAACAAATCCACACCGACCCTTTGCAGATTATCCCACCCAAACCCATTCCCCATTACTCTACATTTATCCCTGACTAAAGCACCTAATCTATACATCCCTAAACATTATGGGCAATTTAGCATGGCCAATTCCCCTAACCTGCATATTTTTGGATTGTGGGAGGAAACCCACGCAGACACAGGAAGAATGCTTAAACTCCACACTGACAATCACCCGAGGCTGGAATCAAACTGGGTCCCTGGCACTGTGAGGCAGCAGTGCTAACCACTGAGCCACAAAAGTTGAGACAGAAGTATGAGCAGTCTACTTAAAGCCAATAAAGTAAACAGCTTGTGAGGCCTTGGTTTTTGTTTTTTTAAATGTTGTAACAATAGAAGCAGCCTGAATGGGTGGGATCAAGCTCCCACTGAACCAGGATTTTTAAGTTTTAGCATTCTGCAATTGTTGAGGGCTTGAAGCTAGATGTAGACGTTTTTATCCTTCTCTCTGTTACAGCTTAAAGCTGGAGTTCTACTCCTACTGCTAGAATTGTATATGAAAATCTATTTTATTGAATTTGCCTTTGCCTACGGTGTGTTTATGGGAAGTTACAATATTGGAACAGTTAATTTGTAGTATATATGACATACATAATATACTATTTTGTTAAGCATTTCAATAGAGTTACAGTTAAGCCAATTCTTTTATTTTTAATTTGTCTATATTTTAACTGTAGTGCAAAAATAATGCATGTTTTATTTAAAGTCATGTAGTTTTGCTAATTAATTTGCATCTACGCATTATTTTAAATAAAATGTTTAGGTTTAGGCAATCTTCTTATCAAATTTTGAGAGGGTTTGATCTGGTCCATGACACTGGTCATGATTGTGATATCTAGCAGTTGTAGAAGAGAATGTGTCTGTCCCTTTGAAGATATAATCAGATACCAATCACTATAGCCTCCATGGAAGTGCAAATTCTCTCAGTATAGGCAGAAAAAATGTGGGACATAATTAAAGTCAATGAACAGTGCACAGCTCAGAGAGAGAAGGAAGGAATAAAATACATCCAGCAATGGTGGGGTGGGGAATGATCATTGTCAACAGGTAAGATAGAAAAATGAGTAAACAGGAATACAGAAGCTATAATTAAAAAGACATTCATTTGTGTAATGCCTTCCTCCATCTCTGGACAAACCAAAACCCTTTGCAAACAAAAAATAATAATTTTGTAGTCACTATGTTGTAGTAAAATATGGACATGGTACAAAGGAAAGCTTTGTGATGGTGACCAGACAATTTGATTCTTAAAAAGTGCAATGTGAGGACAGAATGAAAAATAGAAGCTAATTAAGGGTTAGGCCTTGACCGGGATACTATGCAGTATTTTCCAACTCTTCTTTGAAATAGTGACACGGGATCATTTATGTCCTGCCTAAGAAAGCAAAAGGGCCCTTTGTTTAATGTCTTATCTCAAAGACAGTGCCCCTGGTAATGCAATACTCCCTCAATTCTGTCATGTAATGTAAACCTAGATTGCTGGGCTTAAGTCTCTAGAATGGGACTCAAATCTTAAATCATGGCAGCACTTTCCACATGAACCAATATAATGTGAAAGGTGCATAGTTCATGTGTTGCATTTGACACCATCAGATCAGTAACATACCAGGTAATTCTATTTCACTCTGTTACACTGAGGAAATCAAGCTACAAACTGTTCTGCTACAAAATACTGCACTGTCTTCAATCAAGTCCTTTACTGGGTGTACAAAACCAAAATGTTCAACAAGATAATACTTCACCATAATAAAATAAAACTATGTGATTCAAACAGTGCCTGACTGTAGTGAAAATACATTGGCTGTGAAGTTAATCCATTTTACAGTCTTCAGTGTAGGAACCATTGTACTCAGCAACTGCAATAAATATCTACCAAGGACAGCAGTAATGTCTTTCATGTATGTATGCTCCTGGAAACTGTGCCTTAGATAAGGGTTAATCCTAATTACTTTACATACTGCACTCAAAGTACTTAATTCATTGTAAAGCATTTTGGGATGCCTGGTGGACATGAATGGCACTATATTAATGTAAATATTTCTTTCCTGGCAACATGAGGAAAAAACAATAAAGCTAAATACTGACAGTTCAGTTCCATCTAGTGGTCATTTGCAGAACATTGACTTTTACCCATTTCCCCTTCCCAAACAAACAGCAAAAACCAATCATAAATCATTAAGGTGTGCTCCCAGAAAAAGGGTTGGGGTTTGCACATCAGATTTGATGTTAAAATTCTGAATTAGAATCTATCAAAGAAGCCACTTAAATCCTCTGATTCATCTCCCATTGAAATGTGTGAGCTATAATGATTGAGCTGACAAGAAACCATCAGATTTTGTAACCGTCTTGGTGCGGGATTGGACTAACTGGCTTCATAGTTAAACCTTGCCTAGTATAGTGCAAGAGAGTTCAACCTTGTGAGACTCCAAAATTAAATTACACAACTAAACATCTGTATCATTTCAATTTTCTCCCAGAATGTCAATAGGCCTTTACCATTGTGAAGAGTGTTCACGCAAGATGTACAATATGCTCAGAATCCATTAACATATTCCCAAAGGAGATACTGTTGCAAGGTACTGATTTGAATCAAAAAACATTACGTTTTACTTCCATTAAGAGGAGCTCTTTTTAAACTGATTGGCACCATAAAATAGGAAAAGGTCTTAGCTTCAGCTACCCTGGCAACACAACTATCCTGGAGTTTTTGATATCTAGTTCATTCTCTCCAACTTTGATCATTGAGAGAACCTGAACATTTTTATGATCTGTATGAATGCATCAGCTTTGAGATTTTCTGAAGGCAAAAGAACCTGCTGTTCTCTATGAAATCCTTTGCTGAATCCTGAACAGTTAAGATAAATTCTAATAAATAGCCTGTTGGAGAAATGTGTAAAGTGTTATGCCCAACTGCAGGTGAGATTCCCTAATTGTTACAGGACATGCTGAATTCTTCTCAAGTGAGGAGAGAGGAACTGGCTCCCCTTTTTGTATCACCTGCCTCCTTTCTTGATTGCAAAATGGTTAATTTAAAAGAAAATCCCTTCCCTTGTGGCTACCTTTCTCCCAAACATCAATAAACTTATGTTTAAAAGCGGCCAGTTTAGATAGGCTTTTTTGAGTTAACAAGTGTGATATTACTATTATTTATTACTAAATGCTAAAAGAACACATATAAACAGATTATAAATAAGAGTTGACTCCAGCTGAAGAAAGATTAGGAAACAGATATGCTCACAGACAGAGCAGCTGATGCAGTAGAGCATGTTTCATGAGTCTTACTTTTGCAGATTGCTTAAGATTCTATATTTCTCATTCCTTTCGTATGTGATTGAATTACAGCATTCAGGATGAAACAAAGTCCTTACGTTGTACTGTTTCCCTTTTGTTTAGTCACTAAATAGTTGGCATCTTGCAGTCAGAGTGAGGGATAATCTTCACCTAGAATGCAAGAGTGAATAGAGGGTCATTCTTTGACAATGAACTTCACAGTACGTTGACCCCCGAACCCAAGCTGGTATACAGAGGAATGTTCAGTTCCACTACCAGACGTCAGTAGAGCTGAAGATGACTGTTTAACCCTTGGTCTTATGCATTCATCAAACAGAAAAATACAAAATTTATCTGCTGATTGAGATGCAATCCATTAGGTGTGCTCTACAGATGAACAGGGGACTGCCAGCTACTTGTTATCTTTATAGTCACAAGCAATCATGGCCCTGACTACATGAAGTTTCTTTGACAATGTTACATATTACATCATATTGGTGTTCTGTTGCCAACCAGCTACTAAATCTACACCTGCAGTTATTTTGTCTGTTTGGTAGTCATCTTCAGCTTTGGATTTGAAAGGTAAAAACACCCACAAAACACTTGTGAATTCTAATTCATCTTCATAACAATAGTTTATATTCTATAGTGAGTTTTAAGAGACTGCATCTATTATTACAGAAAACTATGATTGCCCTGTACTCTTACAACAAACTTATGCTAGATGAAAAATAATGAGTTGTTTGAAAGAAAGGACAAATTTACAGGGTTGACAATTAGACATCGGGTTTTTGAGAGACCAAAGATATTTTTGATATGGAACCAATGGACAAAAACAGAACCTTCATGAAACCTGATATAAACTTCAATAAACCCACTTCACAAAATTATGATCAGTGCATTGAACTTTGAAAACACATCGTTCTAGCCAATAATACTATTGAAAAATAGTTTCACAGCCAGATGAAGCTGCTGCATAATGTTTGAATGCTGATTTTGAATATTTGGGCTGCGTTAAGATATAAAGGGACAGCTGCAGCAGTTCTTGAGTTATTGGCATCTGTAGCAGCAACTCCTGTAGTGCTGCCAAGTCATGATCTTGCAGAGTGCTGATAGCATACTTCATTGCACTATTGATGGGGTGGGGGGCGGGGGTGAATTCTAATAGCAAGTCAACCCTTCTCATCTAGCCTGCTGAGCTTCACGCTGTTGGAATACGTTATGTGTATCTCTGATCAAAGGGAGAAATCTAAATTTTGACTTGAGTTTATATCCAGGGAGGAATAATTCACTGGAGATTCCTGATTTGATGGTGCCCTTCACTGACAGAAAATTTATTGGAATTCACCAGTGCATGTCTAGAGTTTAATATATGTTGTCATATTTATGAATGCCATTTAAGCTATGCCAATGCTGAAGTCTCTATAATTAATTTTTATTTCTGGATTGTTGGGTTTTCTTCTCTCAAGTGTTACTGAATTAATAAGTTGTAATATTATTAGAACACTCTTTGACCTTAATTCAGCACTTTTGATTCCCTTAGATTACTGGATGCATTGGTTTCTTAAGTGGGGTATCTCCCTTTCTGGACAATATACCAGCTATGTTTTCTCTTGCAGCTATGTCAGAGATTCTTTTGCCTGAGAAATTGGTGTGATGTTGGAAACTTAGACAGTTCAAATTGCAGATCAAAACTACCCTGCCCAATGATGTTGGCCTATTGCTTGTTTACTGTATTGAGCCTTAGGTCTTTCAATCTTGAGAGGCCAACGGCTCAGAAAAAGACCATTTGGCCCATAGAGTCTGTACAAGTCAAAAAGAACCATCTAACTATTCCAATACAAAACAAAGAAATGCAGATGTTGAAAATTTGAAACAAATCTATTCTAATCCCACTTGCTCCATAGCTTTGTATGCTTTGGCATCGAAATGCTTCTTAAATGCTTCTTATGAGGGGTCTGCCTCTACCACTCTTCCAGGCAGTGAGGTTTTCATTCCCACACACTTTGGATGAAAAAGAAGTTCCTCACAACCACTCCATACCTCCTGCCTCTTACGTTAAATCTATGCCCCCTGCTCATTGATCCCTCCATCAAAGTGATTGTCTCAAAAAACCAAAAGAACTGCAGATGTTGGAAATCAGGAACAAAAACAGAAATTGCTGAAAAAAGGTCTGAACAATTTCTATTCACCACCGCCCTCCTCCCTGTGGCTGAGCTAATCCTCACTCTGAACTATTTCTCTTTTAACTCCTCTCACTTGCTTCAGGTCAGACGGGTGGCCAGGGTACCGGCATGGGCCACAGTTATATTGGCCTCGAACATCGAACATTCCCTTATTCCACTCCTACTCCAGCCTTGACCCACAATTCCTTCTCCAGTATCAATGACATCATCAGTGCTGCTTCTCTCTCATCTGGAATTGGAAAAGTTTATTGATTTCCTTTCCAATTTCCACCCCATCTCACCCTGACTGATCCATATCCGACAACTCCCTTCCCTTCCTTGACATGTGTTTCCATTTCTGGGGATAGGCTAGCTGCCAAGGCCCACTACAAACCTAACAACTCCCACTGTTACCTTGACTATACATCCTCACACCTTGCTTCCTGTAAAGACTGTACACCATTCTTCCAGTTCCTCTGTCTCGGTCACATCGATTCTGATGATGCCAACTTCGACCAGGGAAGCTCCAAAATGTCCACCTTCGTCCAGAATCGAGGATTTTTCAGCATCATGTTGAACAGGGCCCTCAGCTGGGTCTGACCCATGGCCCGCACTTCAGCCCTCATCTCCTTTCTTCTCTCCCCAGTCAGCCTTCTACAGGAACCATTCCCTCTGGGACACTCTGGTCCACTCCTCCTTCACTTCCAACATATTCCAACACCCCCACAGTGTTTCTCCTGCAATCACATGAGGTGTAATACTTGCCTATTTACATCCTCTGTCCTCACCATCCAAGGCCCCAAACTCAGCTTGCAAGTGAAGAAGTGATTTATCTGCACTTCAAGGATGTTGCCAGGGTTAGAGGATTTGTGCTATAGGGAGAGGTTGAATAGGCTGTTTTTGCTGGAGCATTGGAGGCTGAGAGGTGACCTTATAGAGGTTTATAAATCATGAGGGGCATGGATAAGATAAAGTCTTTTCCCTGGGTTAGGGGAGTCTAGAACTAGAGTCCAGCGTGAGAGGGGAAAGATATAAAAGAAATCTAAGGAGCAACCTTTTCACGCAGAGGATGGTATACGTATGGAATGAGCTGCCAGAGGAAGTGGTGGAGGCTGGTACAATTGCAACATTTAAAAGGCATCTGGATGGGTATATGAATAGGAAGGGTTTGGAAGGATATGGACCGGGTGCTGGCAGGTGGGATTAGATTAGGTTGGGATATCTGGTCAGCATGGATGAGTTGAACCGAAGGGTCTGTTTCCATGCTGTACATCTCTCTGACTCTATGTCTCAGTCAATCTAGTCTACTATATTCGCTGCTCACAATATGGTCTCAACTACTTTGGGAAAACAAACCACAGACTGAGTGACTGCATTGCAGAATACCTACGTTTTGTCACAAAAATGACCCTGAGCTTCCTGTTGCCTGCCACTTCAACATCCCACTATATTGCCTCGTCAACATTTCTCACTCAGCTCTGCTGCAGTGCTCCAGTGAAGCTCAGTGCAAGCTGGAAGAGCAGCATCTCATTTTCCACTTAGGAACTCTGCAGCCTTCTGGGCTCAATATTGAGTTCAAAACGTTTAGGGCTTGAGTACCTTCTCCCATGTCTTTCCCCCACTCCCATACACCAGGCCTTGTCACCATATTGACTGCTACAATAAACAACTCATTGTCAACTACTAATAGTCCCCATTCGCAGCTATTCATTCTTCCAGGCTGATGTTTGCCCACTTCTTTGTCTGTCTAAATGTTTTCCACTCTTTTTGGGCTCTGTCCCCACCTATCATTTACTTCACCCCCCTCCCACCACCCCCCTTCTGCATAAATTCCAACCTTTCCCAAACAGTTCTGAAGGAGGGTCACTGGACACAAAATATTAACTCTGCTTTTCTCTCCAAAGATGCCACCAGTCCTGCTGAGCTTTTCCATCAATTTTGGTTTTTGTTTGTTATTCCTATCTACCTGTTTATGTCCCTCCTCATTGTGTCCATCTCAATCATGTCCCCTCTCAGTGTCCTTTGCCCCAAGGAAAACAACACTGGTCCATCCAATTTCACTTCACAACTAAAATTCTCCAGCCTGGGCAACATCCTTGTCAATCTTCTCTGCACCCTCTCCAGTGTAACCATACCCCTCCTCTGGATTCCAGAAATGCATACAATACTCTAGCTGTGACCTAAACAACATTTTATTCACTTCCAGCATAACCTCACACTCTTAAACTGTATCCCTCATCTAATAAAGACAAATATTCCATATGCCTTCTGCCTATCTACTACCCTAAGGGGTTGGTGAACTTGCACAGCGCTTCTCAAGATCCTGCTTTTAATCCTGTATTTCCTCTTCCTTTTTTGTCCTGCCCATGTGCATCACCCACATTTATCTGGCTTGAATTCCATTTTCCACTGATCAGTCCATCTGACCAGCCCATCTGTATCTTCCTGTAATCGAAGTCCTATTTACATAAAGCCAAGTGCATGAGCATATTATGCTTGATTCAAGCAGCTGCTAAAGCACAGGCACAATTTAAATTTCATCCACCAAGAGTAACTTAAATGTTAGGTATAGCATAGGTTAATTTCTCTCCTTTGTCCCTTTTTTCTGACTAACCCTGCCCTTGGTTTGTGTCTTCTCGGGCATGTTATTAATCTTCTGTAGAGTTCCTTCATCTGAATGCACCAACACTCATGCTATGTTTCTTTATACTTACACACGAAAGCTCTTCTGAGAAATGTAGCTTACTGTTTCAAAATTTGGGTTTCTCTTAAGCTTATAAAACCTTGCAGTCCTTTGATCATGTTATTGTAAGTGTCACAACTGCAAACAAGCCATAATTTTTTGTTAAGGTTTCATTACATCAAAACAAAATACTAATCCCACCCTGCTTGTGGAGTTAATTCCTGCTTCTCTTTCAGACTATTGGAGAGGGTAGATGCAGGCATGGAATAAGCATTTCACAATTAACGAATTGGTCTTCATGTTGTTGAATATATAGTAGCT
This sequence comes from Chiloscyllium plagiosum, assembly GCF_037043375.1. NCBI lineage: Eukaryota > Metazoa > Chordata > Chondrichthyes > Orectolobiformes > Hemiscylliidae > Chiloscyllium > Chiloscyllium plagiosum. Next base: position 23,337,501 of record NW_028270155.1, on the reverse strand, counting down.
TCTTTCACAGCCGGCACATTAATTTTCATACATTGTTTGCCAGTCTCATAGCACAAAGATCTATTATTGGAAGCAGTTCCTCCAGAACACTGAAATTTCTAATTATTATAAGTAGGGCTGAGTTGTACTGAGGACATCTAGTCCTGTTACTCTTTCATTATGGAAAGAGAGAAAATAAATGAAGTGGGTGGATGCACATTAATGAAATTAATAATAGATAGTGAACATTAGATAGTATATCAAAGCAAGTTAAGTATAGAGCTGGACACCTATTGAATTTTGTAAATAGGAATGTGGCTAATACAATATAATCATTGTAATTTTTAACATACAAGCATGGCCCTACCCATGCTCCAATACAGTATAACTCTGAATATCTGTACAATGGGATAAATTTCTTAATTTACAGCACAATAGAGTAGCTTCACTCAGCACAAAGAAACTTAAATTTTGTTGGCTTCTAGCTACTTCCACATTTTGTTTTAAAATTTAATTAACATAATGGTCTAAACTGAGTTGAAGAAATAAAATTCTAGAAACACACAAGTCTATCAGCAGACTTAAAATGCTGAGGACCATGACGTCTCAGAGTTGAAATGTGGACTTGCCACAGGATCATAGAGTCACAGAGTCCTACTGCACAGAAATAGATCCACCAGTCCAACCAGTCCATGCTGACCATAAACTAAACTAGTCCCACCTGCCTGCGCTTGGCCCATATCCCTCCAAACATTTCTTATTGATGTACTTATCTAAATGCTTTTAAACATTGTAACTGTACCTACACCTGCCACTTCCTCTGGAAGTTCATTCTACACATGACGCACATTCTGTATCAAAAAATTGCCTCTCATGCTTTTTAAAACTTTCTCCTCTCATCTTAAAATATGGCCCCAAGTCTTGAAATCCCTCACACTAGGAAAAAGACTCCTGCCATTCACTTTATCTATACCCACCATTATTTTATCAACCTCTATAAGGTCCCCTCTCAACCTCCTACACTCCAGTGAAAGAAATCCGATCCTCTCTTTTTACCTCGAACACTCCATTCCTAGCAACATCCTGGTGAATCTCTTCTGAACCCTGTCCAGCTTAATAACATCCTTCCTATAACAGGGTGACCAGAGCTGGACAACGTACTCCAGAAGGGGCCTCACTGCCATCCTGTACATCTTCAGTATAACATTCCAGCACCTATACTCAAAGGTCTCAGCAAAGAAGGCAAGCTGACAATTTGCTCTAGAAATGTTGCCTGATCTTCAGTGTGGTGTTGTGGTGTTATTTTGGATTTCCAATATGTTGGTAGATTTATTTATTGCTTTGTTTCCAGTTCTGGTATCTATACCATGGGAAGGATGCCATTGCACTGTAAAGAGTGCAGAGAAGATTATCCGGGATGTAGCACTTTTGCAATGAAGAGAGGCTGGATAAGCTTGGATTGTTTTCTGTGGAGCAGAGAAGGCTGAGAGAGGATCTGTTTGAGGTGTTTTAAGATTACAAAGACGCATGGGTAGGCTGGATAAGAAGCAGCTCTTCCCATTAGTTAAAGGGTCAATAACTAGGAGGAATATAATTTTAAAGGGAAAGGCAAGAAACGATTTTAAGCAAATCTTTTTCACCCAGAGGATGGTTGGAATCTGGAATGCTTTGCCTGGGTGGGTAATTGAGGCAGGAGCCTTCACAAACTTTGAAATACTTGGATGAGCATTTGGAATGCCATAACATTCAAGGCTATGAGCAAAACATTGGAAAGTAGGACTAGTAGAGTTTTTGACTCATTGGACCAATGGGTTTTCTCTGTACTCTATGATTCTATGAACTTGGGACGGGCAATAAATGCTGGTCCAGGCAATGAGGCCCACATGCTATAAATGAATACTAAAAATAAAAAGAACATTTTATTCCCTAAAAATTAGTTTAAAGCTATTCTTAACCCCCGTGGTTTGCTTCATGTTTTTCTTATATAACTGGTTAACTTCTAATCCCCAGACTGACTTATACAGTTTGAGTTACCCTAGAGACATTCCTTCTCTATTCCAAATTAAGTAAACCATCCATCTTACCTTAAATTCCTTGTATCTTCAATCCAAATGTGAGCTCCAATTCACATTCTGCTTGGTGAGCAATCCAGCCTGACTGCTGCTATCTCTTTGCTCACCATCCCTCCACCGTTTGCAGACTGACTGTGCCTGTGAGGTTCGAAGACACTTTAGTTAAAAACCCACAACCCAATACTGTAAAGACTTCATGCAAATTATTTTTCATTCACAATCTATCTCCATGGCAACTTTAATCAGATAGTCTTTTAGGCAGGTAGAAATGCTCATTAGTCATCCTTTAGATCCCCCAGCTCCATTCTATCATGAAATTAAATAGACGGTTTAAAGTATAACTTTTTCTGGAGCTAAGAGGGTTACCTCAGATTACAACAGGATCTTGACCAGATGGGTCAATGGGCTGAGAAGTGGCAGATGGAGTTTAATTCAAATAAATGCAAGGTGCTGCATTTTGGGAAAGCAAATCTTAGCAGGACTTATACACTTAATGGGAAGGTCCTAGGGAGTGTTGCTGAACAAAGAGACCTTGGAGTGCAGGTTCATAGCTCCTTGAAAGTGCAGTCGCAGGTAGATAGGATAGTGAAGAAGGCATTTGGTATGCTTTCCTTTATTGGTCAGAGTATTGAGTACAGGAGTTGGGAAGTCATGTTGCAGCTGTACAGGACATTAGTTAGGCCACTGTTGGAATACTGCGTGCAATCTGGTCTCCTTCCTATCGGAAAGATGTTGTGAAACTTGAAAGAGTTCAGAAAAGATTTACAAGGATGTTGCGAGGGTTGGAGGATTTGAGCTATAGGGAGAGGCTGAACAGGCTGGGGCTTTTTTCTCTGGAGCGTCGGAGGCTGAGGGGTGACCTTATAGAGGTTTACAAAATTATGAGGGGCCTGGATAAGATAAATAGGCAAAATCTTTTCCCCAGGGTGGGGAGTCCAGAACTAGAGAGCATAGGTTTAGAGAGGGGAAAGATATAAAAGAGACCTAAGGGGCAATTTTTGCACACAGTGTGGTACGGGTATGGAATGAGCTGCCAGAGGAAGTGGAGGAGGCTGGTACAATTGCAACATTTAAGAGGCATTTGGATGTGTAAATGAATAGGAAGGGTTTGGAGGGATATGGACCAGGTGCTGGCAGGTTGGACTGGATTGGGTTGGGATATCTGGTCGGCATGGACGAGTTGGACCGAAGGGTCTGTTTCCATGCTGTACATCTCTATGACTCTATGATGTTCCTAACACTCTCCTTTATGAAACAAAAATAAATTGCTGGAGAAACTCAGCAGATCTGGCAGCATCTGGGAAGGGAAAGCAGGGTTAACATTTCAGGTTCACTGCCCCTTCTTCAAACCTTTCCTTTGCAACTTGGAGGTTAACATAGTCTCACCATATCAGCACAGATAATTCTGATATTTTCTGTGGGTGTGGATGCCTTGTACCTTCCTTTGAGTAAAATAAGCTGGGTTGGACCCTCTTGTGGCACAGTGGTAGTGTTGTCCCTACCCTGCACTTGGACGTCTGGGTTTAAGTCAAGATTAGAATGGTGCTGGAAAACACAGCAGGTCAGGCAGAATCCGAGGCAAAAGCCCTTCATCAGGAATGAGGCCTCATGATGAAAGGCTTTTGCCCAAAACGTCGATTTTCCTGCTCCTCGGATGCTGCCTGACCTGCTGTGCCTTTCCAGCATGACTCTAATCTTGATTCTGATCTCCAGCATCTGCAGTCCTCACTTTCGCCTAGGGCTGGGTTTGAGTCCAACCTGCTCCAGAGGTGTGTATTATCATCTTTGAACAGGTTGATTAGAATAATAGGTTAAATAGAAAAGAAATAAAACTAAAATAAGCTGAGCTCTTGTTAAATTATCAAACCACCCTGATCAGGCAAGATGCAGGACAGGTCCTTTCATTCCTCCTTTTATAATTATCAAAGCTCCGAAACATAATTATCCTACAAAAGTCATATTTATAACAAAGTACAGATTTAAATATGTTGATATCTGGATCATAGCATGTTATAAACCTCCTTTACTCAGGCATGTGATGCTTGTGTGGATTTTGCAGCTGCTCATCAATTTGGCATGAATTTTCTCTTCATCATCAGTTCCCAATGCACATCCTGGTGATGCATCTGCTAATCTTCAGTCCAACATTCCAAGCAATCCTGTTGAAGTATAGCTTGTATTAGACTACAAGAGGATGAGTTTATCAAGGGGTTAAGGGGGAGGAGAATCAGATTACATCAGAAATGATGAGAGTGAATTTCAACAGCTAAATCCCAGGATTAGAGATGTAGCCCTTTGACATGCAGCTTGTATTTCTTTTTATATAGTAAGGCCATCCATTCTTTTGATTTTGAGGATTAATGCTGATTGATGTCAGACTCCATTGTATTTGAAATGAGAAAATAGTTTAAAGAATCTTTAGTTCAGATTGACACGTTTGTTCTCTGCTTTATGTAATATACATTCTTACTGAAAACTAATACACTAACAAAAGTTAATATTCTGGTTCTGTATCTATGAGTGAGACATGCATGGCATATTTGTTGAAAGTTCAAAGGAACTAAAATCATTTAACATTCACGCAGCATAACTTCCAATGCGTATTTGCCATCCACTTTAAAACCGCTGGAAAGATCTTTTGTTTGGTATCTCTTAAAGAATTTAAATTTACCAAATCTCCTGAGATTTTGTCCTTGCTTTCGCTATTGTTCAATACAGGGTTCTTTCTCACTGTCAACTATCTAAATGTCATGGACCCACAGTTTGTAAATAAACCTTTCCACTTCTGAATTGATTGATTCCAATATGTTCAAAGAGGAAAGATAATCAGCACATCCCAGCATTAAGACAGATTGAATATCTGAAAGGACATAGTCCCAACTCGATGAAAACTTTGTAGACTCATCAGACAGATGTTGGTTTCGTTCACACTGGAAGATTAAAAAAAGCAACATTTGCAAATTTAAAGTTAAATTTGTAGCAAGATAAAATTAATTTTTTGCAAGAATTCTATGGATACCAGATGATTCTACAGGATAATAATTTCTGGGGCTTTGTTTTAAGCTGGCTATTTACAATGTTAGAAGATCATTGCAATGTTTTGTAAACCACTGGCATAGGGCATCTTTAAATTGATTTTACTTTGCCCCATCTTCCAATAAGAGGACTAATGTTATGTAAGTTATTGATCCAAGATATCCTGAGGATTGTATGGCACAGGTTACACTTCATTGAAGACATTATCCAGAGGTGCAGACATCAAAGGATCAGTCAATCACAGAATTATTATGGCACAGAAGGAGTCCTACACCAAGAGTTCAAATGACCACCATTAATCAGTGCCAACCCCTTGCTTATCCCCCATACCCTTGCACACTATGTCTAACCAAATAATCATGCAATGCTCTCTTGAATCTTTCAATTGAACCAGTGTCCACACACTTTCATGCAGTGCATTCCATACCCTAACTCTCACTGAGTGAAAAGGTTTCTTCTCACACAACTCTCTCCTATTTTGCACAGCATTTCAAATCAATAATGTCATGTACGAGCAGCTGAACTAAAAACAAAAACAAAAACAAAAACTGCTGGCGATCACAATGGATCCATGGAGAGAAAGCAAGATAACCTTTCAAGTCTAGATGACTCTTTATCAGAGCTAAACCTGATGAGCTCTGATGAAAAATCACCTAGACTCAAAACGTTCAGTTGCTTTCTCTCCATGGATGCTACCTGACTGACTGTGATCGCCAGAACTTTTTGTTTTCAATAATGTTGTGTACTTGTTCTTTTTATGAGTGGGAACAGCTTCTGTATAAGTAAAATGATTCTGGGACTAGTAATATAAATGCAACCTGTGAAAACAGGATCTGTTCAATACACTGAAGTGAATTCTTCATGATTGCAAAGGGAAGTAATAAATCAAGTGCAAAACCTAACCCAAACATAATAAAATACTGAAAGTACTGCAGCAAGTCAGCATCTGTGGAGAGAGAGGATGAACCTATTGGGTGGAATTTTTAGTTGAGCATGGAATTAAAGATTAAAGGCAGTCAGGCCAACAATCACAGGCTGCCAGTCATTATGCTGGTTCAGTGCCATCATTTCAAACCTAAGCTCATATTAAAGAGGCCAGGTCAGGATTAGAACAACAACAACCTGCAAATGGTGGGTAGCAATATTGACTGTGATTTCCTGTCAGCATATGTGGGCTTTAAACACTGGCTCAAACAAGGCCAGGATATCAATGCAATCATGTGACAGGAAAGTAGAGTGACTGTGATTAATCCGATAGGGCATGCCCCCACCCACACCTGTCATGGCTGGAAGGGCACACCTGAGGCTGTTACCTGCCTCATGGTGACTGTCTGCCACCACCCAGCTAAGACAGCAGTATCCATTTTGAGTATAATGAAAAGTCCAATCTTGCTTTCAAAAGGCACCATCATGTTGAGGAGCCCTTCAGCCTTGGGATCCTGTCCACCTGTCATTTTTAAATGAATAGGCAAAAGTGAGGACTGCAGATGCTGGAGATTAGAGTCAAGATTAGAGTGGTGCTGAAAATGCACAGCAGGTCAGGCAGAATCCAAGGAGCAGGAAATTCGATGTTTCAGGCAGGAGCCCTTCATCAGGAATTTTTAAATGAATGACATATCTGTTCACTGGCCAATAATTGTTGGCTGAAAATGTGTTGCTGGAAAAGCGTGGCAGGTCAGGCAGCATCCAAGGAGCAGGTGAATCAACGTTTCGGGCATGAGCCCTTCCTAAAGAAGGGTTTTTCCTTCTTTTCCAGCAACACTTTTTCAGCCCTGATCTCCAGCATCTGCAGTCCTCACTTTCTCCTAGAATAATTGCTGGCTCCCTGGCTGACAATTTAAAAATGGAGGTGCATAAGAACTGGTCACCCTTCGATTCAGTGCATAAGTTATAATTATTGATAAATGATCATTGTTGGCTACTTAATAGTGAAGTTCTCCACAACAGAACATATCCTGGCTGTTACCCAATATCATAAGCACGGACAAGAAGCCAAGGATGGCTGGAATTGTTGGTCAATTTTCTCTCCCCTTACTAAGGAGTCTAAGTTGGTATCCTACTATAATTTGACCTTGGCACATACTGGAGAGATTGAATCCAGGATTTTCTTGATGCTTAAGGCTCAGCTAGTTACTGAGATATGGAAAAAGCCATATAATGCATATGTTGGGATTCTCTTAATATTTGATAAACTATGAATAAAGAAAATTACCTTATGCTGCATATGTTGGGATTCTCTTAATACTTTATTAACTATGAATAAAGAAAATGACCTTATACTGAAGTAGTGATGAGTCAACATATACTGCAATCACATTGTGATCGAAGAGAAAAATGTAAGCGGTACGTTTATGTGCAATTGAAATCTGTTGTGGTATGCACAAGGTTGTGTTCTTATAGCTACATTGATATCAGTCCAGGTTTTTATCATTATATTTCAAGAGGTTTTCTACAATGCTGTTTGCTCCCTCTGAGAGCTTCCAAAGCCTCATCTCTTTGGCAGCTCATGGCTAACAGAGTCTAAGCAAAATAGGCAAATACAACTTTAAAACTATTTGGATTTCACTCAGATATTGCAGCATAGCTGCTGTAGGAAATTGAAATAACACAATATAATAATTGGTGTACTGCTGAGTTTGGCATTCTAGCATGTATAGAAGCTTTGTAGGTATGGCCGAGGCTTTATTCAGCTTTTGAATCTTGAACAATGCATATTGGAAACAGAAAAAATACTCAATTTCCCTACATTTTGACAATTGATCTGAAACAAACCGACACAGTTGAATAAATCATTTGTTACATTTAATAACAGTTTAGTCATATCAAATGAAGTTCATTGGCACTTCTAATGGCATCTAATAATGACATGTAATTAACTATTTCTTAAAAAGAAGAATTAAACTCGGAGAAACTATAAATAAAATTAAACAACGAATGATTTGTTTTTCCATTATCTAAAGGACAATTATTACAACATGAGGCAGAATTTAGTTGATAAAGAATGTGGTATAATCTTGAACTAATCTGGATTAATACAATTCTCCCTTCTTATTGCACTATAAGCACTATACCTGATATTGTACCAAAATATTTCATACAAGCTGAATGCATTGACTAGCTTTTGCAGCAGATGGTGCACAATACATGCTAACTATTAGTCAAAAGAACAGAGATTGAATGTCCAAATCACACTCACATATATGACTACAATAAATCTTTCACTGCTTATATTCCAAATGTTTGTCTGAATACATTGTGAGATTTGTTGATAACATTATCATGTCTAGGAAACAATGTTGAACATTTATTCATTTCTTTCAGACTGGTGATACACAAAATATAAATTTCCATTTGTCCCATGGGAAATAAATATATACAATGTTCATGTGCTGTAGCTTTGCACACCCAGGGATTTTGAATACAAAGTGTATGTAGCCAACCATTCATATATCAATGGGAAGCATGTGTAATCATTGTGTTATTTTGAATGGTATAATGGATGATGAATTCATGGAGCAGACAACAGATACAATCTAAATGTGTTAATTTTTCAATCTTTCCTTCAAGTCATATTTTGCTCTTAATCATATTCATTAACTCAACTTTTGTTATCCTTCTCTGATCTTGTAGTTTACATTCAATCTTCTATCCCTATTTATTTACTCATTTCTGGTTTCCATCCTTTAAATCACTTTGATCACTTCATTTTTTTTTGTTTAACAGGTTGAGACATGTATTAGTTCTATCACTAAAGCTCGTCCCTACTTATGTATGAATTGAGACCATATACTGGCTACACATGGTAGCAGGCTAATAATTCATATCTCTGGTACAATATACTGCATTGATATCAGTTCCTTCATAGCGTCATAGAGTCAGAGTCATACAGCATAGAAACAGACCCTTCAGTCCAACTTTCAAACACAATCCCAAAATAAAGTAGTCCCACCTGCCTACTCCTGGGTCATATCCCTTCAAACCTTTCCTATTCATGTACTTATCCAAATGTTTTTTTGATATGTTGTATTTGTACCAACACCCACCACTTCCTCAGAAAGTTCATTCCACACCTTCCGTGTAAAAAGATTTGCCCCTCATGTCTTTTTTAAATCTCTCTCCTCTCACCTTATAAATGTGCCCCCAGTCTTGAAATCCCCCAACTTAGGGAAAAGGCAACTACCATTAACTCTATTTTTACGACTCATTATTTTATGAATTTCGATAAGCATCCTCAGCTCAGTGAAAACAGTTGATCCAGCCTATTCAGCTTTTCTTTATAACTCAAACCATCCATATCCAAAAACATCCTGGTAAATCTCTTTTGAACCCTCTCCACCTCAATAATATCCTTCCTATAACTGCGCGACCAGAATTGGACACAGTATTGCAGAAAAGGCCTCGCCAATGTCCTGTACAACCTCAACACGACTTCCCATATATATTTACAAGTTGACCGAAATAAATTAATCCATAACACTGAAAATATTATCAAATAGCAAAGTGAGCTCTTTTTGCTGATGGAAGTGTCAGTCGTTTGTTTGATATCTTGGGTGCAGTTTCATCAACAATGTAGTTCTCTTATCTATATGGGAACCATAAACATATCAGTTTGCCTTCAATTCTGTGTTTCTTTTATTTTGTTATTGGTTATATTCGGGTTTGACTACTTTACAGTGGTGGAAATTAGAATTAAATTGCAAAAAAAAAATTTGTCCTTCATGGAAAGTATAGCACTATTTACAGAAACTGTTAGCCAAATCATGAAATTTCAATAATGTGATTTTAATATGCGTTGTTGCCATAAAACGAATTAATCAAAACCTCAACTAAGAAAGAATAAAATGAAAGGGACAAACAGTGCAGTATATATAGTGCCTATGGTTTCATGTTTTACAGCCAATAAAGCATTTAAAGTGTAGACATTCTTGTAAATGCAGAAAATATAGTCATTTATTTGTATGCAATGAGAATCCACAAATAGTACTGAAATAAGTAACAAGGTTTTTGTTTAAATTCACTTGTGGGACATGAGTGTTACTGGCTGGGCAGCTTTTATTGCACATCCCTAGTTGCCCTTGAGAAGGTAGTGGTGAGCTGTCCTTTGAACCACTGCAGTCCAGACTTATAATGCTCTTAGGGATGGAAAACCAGGATTTTGACACAACAATAGTGAAGGAACAGCGATATATCTCCAAGGCAGGATAATGAGCAGCTTAAAGGGAAACTTACAAGTGGTGGTGTTACCATGTATCTACTGCCTTTGTCCTTCTAGATTAACATGATCATGGGTTTGGAAGGTGCTGTCTAAGGATCTTCTGCAGTGCATCTTTTAGGTAATACACACTGCTGCTACTGAGTGTTGGCGATGGAAGGAGTGGATGCTTGTGGATGTGGTGCCAATCAAACAGGCTGCTTTGTTCCTGGATGGTGTCAAGCTTCTTGGATCTTGATGAAGCTACATCCATCCAGGAAAGTGGGGAGTATTCCATCATACTCCTGACTTGTGCCTTGTAGATGATGTGAACAGGGTTTGGGGATTCAGGAGGTGAGTTATTCACCACAGTATTCCTCGTCTCTGAACTGGCACTGTGTTTTTGCGGCAAGTCCAGTTAAGTTTCTCGTCAATGACAACCCTCGGCAATGTTGATAGTGGGAGTTCAGTGATGGTAAAACCAATAAATGTCAAGGATAAGAGGCAACTTTTTCATGCAGAGAGTGATGTTTGTATGGAATGAGCTAGCAGAGGAAGTTATATAGGTGGGTACAATTACAACATTTGAAAGGCATCTGGATAGGTACATGAATAGGAAGGGTTTAGAGAGATAGATATAGGCCAAATGTTGGCAAATGGGACTAGATTAATTGAGGATAACTGGTTGGCATGGATGAGTTGAACTGTTTCCATGCTGTACATCTCTATGACTTTATGTAGGAGATTGGTGGTCACTACTGCAAAGATGGGTTTTTCACTGAGAACAATAATAAAGTTTGCAAGGGCTAGGCCTCGAACTGATCCCAGCGCAACACCATGTTTATGGTTGTGAAGCAGATCTGATAAATGCACATTGTGGATTTTCATCTGTAATACAAACTTCTGGTAGCATTATGTAATCTCAAGACAAGCCATTATGGATATATGTAAACCAACAAAGGGACTGCTCACACTTAACAAATAAGGCTGCTTCAACAATATGCTCAATGACAATTCCAAGATTATATTAAAAAGGTGTTCCACTACATACAACCACACTGCCACATGCAAGGGAAAAATACAGAGGCATTTATATAAGGTAATAACATGCCTGGTCTTCAAGGCTGTCCTCCATGCAGGAAATCATGCCTCACAAACTTGATTGTGTTTTTTGAAGAAGTAACAAAGAGGATTGATGAGGGCAGAGCGGTGGACATGATCTATATGGACTTCAGTAAGGCGTTCGACAATACTCCCCATGGGAGACTGGTTAACAAGGTTAGATTTCATAGAATACAAGGAGAACTAGCCATTTGGATACAGAACTGGCTCAGAGTAGAAGACAGAGGGTGGTGTTGGAGGGTTGTTTTTCAGACTGGAGGCCTGTGACCAGTGGAGTGCCACAAGGATCAGTGCTGGGTCCAAAACTTTTTATAATTTATATAGATGATTTGGATGTGAACATAGAAGGTATAGTTAGTATGTTTGCATATGACACCAAAATTGGAGGTGTAGTGGACAGCAAAGACAGTTACCTCAGAGTACAATGGGATCTTGATCAGATGGGCCAATGGGATGAGGAGTGCCAGGTGGTGTTTAATTTAGATAAATGTGAGGTGCTGCATTTTGGAAAAGCAAATCAGAGCAGGACTTACACACTTAATGGTAAGGTCCTAAGGAGGCTGAATAAGCTGGGGCTGTTTTCCCTGGAGCATCAAAGGCTGAGGAGTGACCTTATAGAGGTTTTTTTAAATCATGAAGGACATGGATAGGATAAATATAAAAGGTCTTTTCACTGGGGTGGGGGAAGTCCAGAACTAGGAGGCATAGGTTTAGGGTAAGAGGGGAAAGATAATAAAAGGGATCTAAGGGGCAACTTTTTTCACACAGAGAGTGGTGTGTGTATGGAATGAGCTGCCAGAGGAAGTGGTGGCGGCTAGTACAATTGCAGCATGTAAAAGGCATTTGGATGGGTATATGAATAGGAAGGGTTTACCGGTATATGGGCCAAGTGCTGGCAAATGGGACTAGATTAGGTTAGGATATCTGATCGGCATGGACGAGTTGGACCGAAGGGTCTGTTTTCATGTGGTACTTCTCTATGACTCTGTGACTCTGTGATTCTATGAATGGACCACCCAAGATACATGAATTGATGCCCCTTTTACACCATATCCTATCAGTCTGCTTCCATACAATATGTTTTGGCCAAATGGTTGTGTGAAATATTGCAACCATTTCTAAATGTGTTTTCCACATCCACTGTGAAGAATTCCTTTACTTTCATAACAACCATGACAAGGTCTACATATTGTCAGCAACAGTGTGTCCATGTGCTCTTTTGACATTGCTCATTTATTCACCAAAGTACCGCTCAAGAAATCCATTGATATTTGAGCTAACTCACTATTTCGTAGCAGTTTAGGTGTCCCACCAATACCTGTATCTCATGAACTTTGCAACTCACAAGGTTTTAACAACACCATGTACGCTGAAATAGGTGGTGTCATCACAGAGATACCATACATAGTTTACACAGCAAGTATTTTAAGCATCAAATTTAATATCAATATATATTACTCTTCAAGTATCAACAAAGTATAGAAGAGGACGTTACACCACATAATGCTCTCAGGCAATTTTACCTTCTAACATTCCAGTTACCTTTTCACCTCTGATACCTTTCATCTGTGGAGGATTCACTACTGCTCCCTACCCTTCTGACCTGCCCTACCCTTCTCTCCACAGACTTTGATATTCGGTGTCCTACCCCAGCAGCAAGTTCCCATTGTCTCTCTGGCTTTACATCAACTTTCTCGCATAAAGATCTTAGTGAAACGACCCCTTTTTGCTGAATTAACTTGCTTTATAAACAGATTTGAATCAATTACCCACTTGTGAGACACATTCTTATTGCAGTTTGTTCTACAATTTGGATCCACTAATCATAGGTTTGGTCACTACTGCATTGAACAGAGAGACCTAAGGGCTCAGCTACATAATTCTTTGAAATTTGCATTACAGGTAGACAGGATAGTTAAGAAGGCATTTAGCACACTTGCCTTCATTACTAGACTTTTTGAGCTTAGGAGTTGGGCCATCATGTTTAGGTTGTACAGAACGTTGGAAAGGCCTCTTGTAGAGTACTGTGTGCAGTTCTGGTCATCCTGTTGTAGGAAGGCTATTGTTAAACTGGAGAGGGTTCAGAAAAGATTTACCAGGCTGTTGCTGGGAATGGAGGATTCCATTGATTGGATAGCCTGGGACATTTTCACTGGAACGTAAGAGGTTGAGGGTTTATTTTATTGATATTTATAAAATCATGAGTGGTTTGGATAAAGTGAATGACAAGGGTCTTTCCCCAGGATGGAGGAGTTCTAAACTAGGTGGCTTAGTTTTAAGTTGAGAGTAATTTGTGTGTGGAATGAGCTGACAGAGAAATGGGTGGATGCAGGTACAGTTACAACATTTGAAAGACATTTGGAGATGTTCATGAACAAGAAAGGTTTGGATTGATATGGACCAAGCATAGGAAGGTGAGACAAGTTTGGGATCATGGTTGGCATGGACTGGTTAGAACCAATGGTCGGGAACCCTGCACCGCCTGGTTCTACCTCCTACCAAGATCCACAAGTCTGACTGCCCCAGCTGACCCATCGTCTCAGCCTGCTCCTGCCCCACCGAACTCATCACCACTTACTTTGATACTGTCCTATCCCTCCTCATCCAGGAGCTCCACATATGTTCAGGACACCACCCAAGCCCTCCACCTCCTCTAAGACTTTTGTTGCCCTGGCCCCCAATGCCTCATCTTCACCATGGACATCCAATCTCTATACACCTCTATTCGCCATGTCGAAGGCCTCCAAGCCCTCTGTTTCTTCCTCTCCCAACATCCCCACCAGCACCATTCCACTGACACTTTCATTTGTTTGAGTGAACTGGTCCTCATCCTCAATAATTTCTCCTTTGAATCCTCCTACTTCCTCCAGCTAAAAGGGGTAGCCATAGGCACCTGCATAGATGAAAGGGGGCCCAGGGCTACCCTTTTCGTCAGGAGGAGGTGCCTGTCTCACTGTGGAACAGTTCATTTTTCACAGTTACACCAGCACTATTCCCCACCTTTTCCTCCGCTACATTGATGACTGCATTGGCGCCACCTCGTTCTCCCATGAGGAGGTTGAACAGTTCATCAACTTCACCAACACATTCCACCCTGACCTTAAGTTCACCTGGACCATCTCAGATACCCCCCTCCCCTTCCTGGACTTCTCCATCTCCTGGACCAACACAACACTGACATCTTCTACAAACCCACCAACTCCACAGCTACCTGGACTACACCTCCTTCCTCTGGCTCCTGTAAAAATTATTTCCCTTATTCCAAATTCCTCCACCTCCACCGCATCTGCTCCCAGGAGGACCAATTCCACCACAGAACACACCAGATGGCGTCTTTCTTTAAAGACTGCAATTTCCCCTTCCACATGGTCGATGATGCCCTCTAGGGCATCTCATCCACTTCCTGCTCCTCTGCCCTCAAACCCCACCCCACCATCCACAACATGGAGAGAACCCCCTGGTCCTCACCTTCCACCCCATCAACCTCCGCATACATTGCATCATCCTCCACCATTTCCACCACCTACAAACAGACCCCACCACTAGGGATATATTTCCCTCCCGCCCCCATCCACTTTCTGTAAAGACCATTCCCAACGCGACTCTCTTGTCAGGTCCACGCGCCCCACCAACCCACCCTCTCCTCCTGGCACCTTCCCCTGCCACCGCAGGAATTGCAAAACCTGCGCCCACACCTCCCCCCTCTCCTCCATCCAAGGCTCCAAAGGAGCCTTCCACATTCATCAGAGGTTTACCTGCACTTCCACACAGATCATTTACTGTATCCATTGCTCCCGATGCAGTCTCCTCTAAATTGGGGAAACTGGACACCTATTGCAGAGCGCTTGAGTGAACATCTCCGGTGCACCCCACCAACCAACCCCACTGCCCAGTGGCCAAACACTTCAACTCCCCCTCCCATTCTGCCAAGGACATGCAGATCCTGGGCCTCCTCCAAGACACTCCCTAACCACCCAACACCTGCAGGAAGAACGCCTCATCTTCTGCCTCAGGACCCTCCAACCCCATGACATCAAGTGGACTTCACCAGTTTCCTCATTTCCCCTTCCCCCACCTTACCCCAGTTACAACCTTCCAACTCAGCATTGCAATTATGACCTGTCCTACCTGTCCATCTTCCTTCCCACCTATCCGCTCCACCCTCCTCTCCGACCTATCACCATTACCTCCACCTCTGTCTACCTATCGCACTCTCAGTTACCTTCCCCCCAGCCCCATCTCCCTCCCATTTATCTCTCCACCCCCTCGGCTCACAAGCATCATTCCTGATGACGGGCTCTTGCCCAAAATGTTGACTCTCCTGTTCCTTGGATGCTGCCTGACCTGCTGTGCTTTTCCAGCACCACACTCTTGACTCTGATCGCTAGCATTCTGTAGTCCTCACTTCCTCCTGATTAGACCGAAGGATCTGTTTCCATGCTGTGTGACTCTATGACTCTATAGCATGTTTCAGGTCTGCCTTTTTCATTGCAAGGGCATCATTTACTTTTTATTCCAACCTTAGTATGCTTCTCTCGAACTAGATCTAATTTCCACTAATTCAACCATTCATTGAAAAAGTACCTGTTCAAATCATTTGCTACAGCACAGTAATTAGGTTCTGATTAGTTGTACCTTTAAACAATGTACCTTTTAAGGATCACGGTTTACTTTTATATGCTAAACAAACACATCAATGAAGACACAGGACTCTGTTGCTATCCTTATTAACCCTTTCCATATTGGTCTGTTAACCTCTGATAGATGAAGAGAGCATAAGTATTAATCAGAAGTAGTTATGTTTCTACAGGTTATGTCTTAATGGCCACTTTTCTGGGAAACGTCAAAAATCAAAGTGACAATGATTGTCACAGCAGAATGGAATTCAATTTCTATTATAGTTTCAAATAACATAGACACCAAGATTCAGCGACCATTTGAAGAGATGTATGTGCATTGAATTTAGGTAGGAGTTTATTAGAACAGGCGCAAACTCAGCTGAGTGATCCAGGTAGTCCAGGTTAGTGCTCATGTAGGGGGGAAGGGGGTTGACTGTCAGGTGGGAACTCACAAATCCTTAGTGGTGATACAGTCTCTCCTACAGGGACAAATGTGGGAATCAAGTTGGAGGGGGAACCAGACCAGGATCACAACCTGTGAGGTGTTACAGAAGTTTCAATTGTTTGTTACAAACAATGCCCTTCCCAGGCTGTGCTTGTAGCAAGGTGCACTACTCGTTTTAACTTTGTCAACCAAACGCTTCAATCAATTTCTTTTAATGTTGTTGATTTAGCAAAATATTCCAATCATTGGTTTCCTTTACATTGAAGTCAGCAGTCTGTATTTAAGGAGTAGGTTTACGATTTAACACTCAATCGCTAGGAAACTCAAACCATAAACTCAAGTAAACAAATTCCAATAAAGTGCTCCTTCAGTGGATAGGCGCTGGGAGGGTTTGGTGGGTTAATACAAAATACTAACCTCACATACTGAGGTTCTGCTAAGACATATCCTCCACTATGTTCAGAAACAAAGCAACTTGAGTCCAAATGAGTGAGGCTTCTTTATGTGATTGTGTTCCAAGGGCCCAGGTTATTACTAATTGCACATATGTGGATGTTATCTGGCTGAGAAACCATACATAGAAACAGTAAAGAATATTTTTCAATCATTATGTCAATGTGCCAGTGGTTTCAATGTTTACCTTAGCATCCCCCATGTTAATGTCAGACATTCTGGGAGCTCTGGTGACACTTACATCCCACAAATTTTCTGAATTCAAAATCTGTTCCAGGAAGATAATATGCTTGAAGGATAGGTTCTAGGGGATTCTGGTTATCGTCTACAAACAGCGTTTAGAGCCTAGAAGCAATGATTTAATTGCCTGGATTACTCAACGGGATAATTTACAATACATCCCAGAGACAGCGTCCAGAACAGCGATGGTATTCATAGAGGAATGTTGTTGGAAATGGCATCACCATCTCTTTAGTTGCCTTTAGCAACACAGCTGATGTTTTCTGGGAAGAGCATTGCAGCAGCACCATCCTGTGGTGTCCATTAATCATTGCAGTTAGAATTGGTCAAAATGATTAATTCACAAGAGCAAAGAGCAGTTCACATGGAACAGTATCCAACAGAAACATTAACTCTCTGTCTCCATAGATGCTGCCTGACCTGATGAATATTTCCAGTATCTAGACGTTTATGCACAACAGATAATCACTAAACATTGTCAAATAAGCTTTGGATTTGTTCAGTCTAGTGTAATTAGATTATTAACAATGTGATAAGTCTTAATTATGCAAGACAATACCAAGGATTTGGCAGGACATTTTCAACCAATATGGGGAGCATTGTGGAAAGGTTGCTAACACCAAGGTGATATGATGTGGAGGTGCTGGCGTTGGACTAGGGTGGGCAAGGTCAGAAGTCACCCGACACCAGGTATCATATGTACCATCTTTTGACCTCTGCCTATAAATTCTTTGCCTGTGTACTTCTCTTCAATTCACTGACAAAGGAGCTGCACTCTGAAAGCTTGCGATTTCAAATAAACCTGTTGGATTATAACCTGGTGTTATGTGACATCAGACCGAGGAAATAGGCAATGGATTGGCAGAAATAAATTTGAGCCATTTTATGGAAATTGGCATTTTATTAATTGGTTGGAGGTTCTTCTGGTGCAATGTCAGTGTCCCTACCTCTGGGCCATGGGGGCCAGTTGGCTCAGTGGGCTGGATAGCTGGATTGCAATGCAGGGTAACAGCAATAGCGTAGGCTCAATTTTCTATATCGGCTGAGGTTATCTGGAAAGATTCTTCTTCTCACCCTCTCCCCTTGCCTGAGGTGTGGTGATCCTCAGGCCAAACACCACCAAGACTCTCTCTTTCTTTCTAACAAGAGAGTAGTCTTATGGTTCAGTGGGACTCATGTGACTTTTAGCTCCGGACCAGAAGGTCTGTGTTCAAATCATTCCTGATGAAGGGCTTTGGCCCGGAACATCGATTTTTCCTGCTCCTCGGATGCTGCCTGCTGTGCTTTTCCAGCACTACTCTAATCTTGATTCAAATCATATCTGCTCTGGAAATGTGTCATCACATGCCCGAACAGGTGGATTTACAAACATCTAACTAAAAACAGGGCACTGCAACTGTGCACAGAGAGTGCCAGCTAACTTGCGAGGGCTCCGGGGGATCTTCAGGGCTGAACAGAGATTAATGATGAGGAATGCAGTTCCCAGTGATCTCCCCGGAAACATTTCCTTTCTGGCCCCGAATGTTTTTTGTTGTATTGTTTTGAAACATACCTGATCCAGCTCTCGGGAATCCTGCCCACCTCTGCAGTGATCACCTCCCTCCTGCTAATCAGTTTTGGAGGTATCAAGCCTCTTACCAAGCAGGCAGCATCAGACACTGGTCCCCAGTGTTTCAGTGGGATGCAGGCTCACCGTTTGTCAACTGTGGTAAGATGGCCAGCAATTCGCACTGGAGCCAGGCACAGTCTTGGGACCCAACATTAAAGTTCTGACATCAAACAAAAAGCTGCAGATGCTGGAAATCTGAAACAAAAACAGATTGTTGGAGAAATTCGGCAGGTCCAGCAGTATCTGTGGAGAGAAAACAGAGTTATCATTTCAAGTCCAGTGATCTTTCTTCAGAACTGGACTTGAAATGTTAAGTCTGTTTTCTCTGCCAAAGCTGCTGAATTTATTCAGAAATTTCAGTTTTTGCATTACAGTTCTGATGTTCACATTTAAATTCAGGCCACCTTCTCCCACACTGAAAATTAACTTCTCATTCTTTTAAATCTTAATTATTGGAAGATGTTTTAAAAATGTTTCATAATTGTTATTTCCAATATTCTTTCCCTCTAACTATTTCATTTTCCATACTTAACGCGATATTAAATGAGACATTTAAATTTATTTTAATTATTTAAAACATAGCTGTTTAAACCTGAGATCTCTTACTTCAGACGCTCTTTTGCTCATTAATGCAGCTTCAAACTGATAGGTACAGGAGTTTTATAGCCTCCCTTATTCATATAACCTTGTAGATGGTGTATGCTGTTTAAAAGCAATCCAAACTGCAACACATTCCACTGCAAAAACGCGTAAGAAGTCCTTAGATAAGTGCAGGTCCAGTAAATGGCTCATTTATCCATTTTGGTGAGCTGTGCAGCTGTGACTGCCCTGACAATTCGCTGGTGAGACCCAATGACCATTTCCCATCAATCATCTATTTCAGGCCCAGAATAATTTCTAGTTAGAAGTGTATCAAGTAAAGAAAATAACTTAATCTGTCATCTAAAAGTTCAACATATAAATAAGCAGTTTATGGATTTATGAATAACTGAGCCAAAAACTGCAGCAGAGTTCCTAATGCAATTGTTGGAAAATACAAATTGGTGAAGATTGGTGAACAGTTGGCACCATTCTGTCACTGCTGGGAGCAAAATCCAATCCAATCTGATGTGGTATTACATACCACCACTGACAAATATGTTTATGGTAAAATGTTGAGATCACTCACTGCTTCTGATATGATGGGTTATATCTGTGCAGTCAATGGCAAAACAACAGCACTTGTTGCTGACCTACAGAGGTTCTGCCTACAAATAGCTGGTGTCCTCTGCAGCATGCTTTTTCCTTTTCTGATGGCAGAGTAAAACCTGTACCAAGTCAAAGCGTTATAGTGATTGTAGCAAGGTCAGCCAGATGGACCTCATGGATTGAGTTCCCTGATTGGGGCTGTTAATCTGGTCCAATCAGGGAGCGCTGGTTGACAGACATAAACAGGAGTATCGGAAAAAATAAGCACTACCGCACTTAGGTGGTAGTGTGGGGGTTAATTTTTTTTAAAAAAGAAGAAAGAAAAATAAAAAATAAACAGGAGATAAAAGAAAAAAAAGAAAGAGAAAAAAAAATAAACAGGAGATTTTGGGCGTTAAAAAATAAAAATAAATAAATAAACAGGAGTATCAGAGGCTCTGTTCACTCTGAGACCTGGCTCTGAGGGAACTGTATCAGTGTCAAGGACTCTCCATGTAAATAAAAGGTGACTTGGTAACAGGATACTGGCCTCTGTGCAGTTATTTCAGGTGTCACTTTTGATGTCTGCATTAAATAAATCAGCAGCTAACTGCATTGAAGAATTCACACAGACAGTAAACTCGAAAGTTTGAAGTACTTTCACTTTTCACTTGTAAATTAAATTTTCAGACAGCTTTCAAATTCAAAATTAAATGATCATAATGGAATTAAGATTTATAAAGCAAAACTTTGTAAAACTGTGAGGATTGTTTCATCACAATGGAGAAATGTAGCTTTCCTGCAAATGGAATGTTGTTTTTTAATTACTATAATGGTGATAAGCAGTAAGAATGAATTTGGAGCACTTTAAAAAAACATAAAAATTAAGTCTCATTCATAGAGTCACACAGAATGGAAATAAACCTTTTGGTCCAACTCAACCATGCCAACCATGTTTCCCAAAGTAAACTCATCCCATTCGCTTGCATTTAACCCATATCCCTCTACAACTTTCCTATTCACGTCCAAACATGTTAAATGTAATTGTAGCTGCCTCTACCACTTCCTCTGGCAGCTAGTTCTATAAACACATCACCCTCTGGATGAAAAAGTTGCCCTTTTAAATCATTCTCCTCTCACCTTAAACCTATGCCCTTTAGTTTTGATACTAAACCCCCCCTCCCCCCCCAACCCCACCCCACCCCACCACCACCACCACCACCCGAGAGAAAATATCTTGGCTATTCACCTTATCTCCACCCCTCACAATTTTATAAACATCAGCAAGGTTACCCCTCAACATCCTACCCTCCAGGGGAAAAAATATCCCAGCCTATCCAACCTCTCCTTATAACTGAAACCCTTCAATTCTTTCAAAGGTTCCCTCAGTGATATTTCGGCCCCGATTTTCACTCCTGGGTTGAGATACAGAGTCAGGAGAAATCATGCAAGTTCATCTTGTATCACAGTGTAGACTTTGAGAATTCTCTGTCTGATGTCATCCAATTCTGGTTGCATTCTTGTTGCCTCTATGTGCAACTCTCTTTCAATTTCTCTCATTGCTATTGTTTCAGATGTAGCATGAACTGTCACACACTGTACAAACAATTCAGTTTCCCTCTCTAGTGAGGAGCTGTGATTGATACCCCCTCTCTTCACTGGCATGCTATGAATCATGTGCCTCTACTATTGCTTCCATTTTAGCATTGAATGGATTGATTCCACCACCTGTGAAGTTTTAGAAATGAATATTACTATGAAAATCTGCTACACCCAGCCAGGATTTGAATGCATTTCTTGTTAATCCTCCTGACTGCAATCTTGCCAATTCTAATCTCAGCTTCTTTTCATTTTCATTTCTACTGACTCTGTGAATAATAATTTCATCTCAAATATTGTCTCTTTCACCAACTTATAGCCAAGTAGCTATCTCTTGTTTCAGGAAAATCCGTAATAAGTGACAAAAGCTGCCACCTTCCTGGATCAGAAAGGAGTACCGAGTATTAGTATCATCATTTTAAATATAAGTTGGAAAATGTCTTGCTTATTGACAACTTGTGGTCCATATTGGGCATTGGACTATGTCACCTTACACCCATTTCATTCACCTGTCACATAAAAACACAGAGTTTGACATTACCATCTGGTTTTAGCACAACCATAACCGTAACTGACTCACTGGTGTCCTGGTCAATCAGTGCCTTGAACTTTGCCTCAACGTTCCCTGACAGATGAAAAAGTGTTCTGCACAAAGGTGTCATGTTTTCATCAATATTTAGTCTCACTGGACAGTTGTACAACTTCCCAATTCCTTGAAACACTGTTCCAAATTCTTCTCTAAGCTTTGCGTATGACTTCACAGAACTCACATTCAATCCAATGTATAGCACCCGAAGTTTGGGCTGTTTCTCTGCTCAGAATATGTTCAACATCCTCTTCAATCACTATAAATTGTGCCTCCACATTCCAGTCCCTGTCTCTCACACCTGCAGTGAAGTAGCCAACAGTTTGAATTGGGATTTTTATTGTATACGTTTTTCAGATGTGCTCCTGATTTTTCCTTGTTTTCAGTTCTTCCCACAGTATACTGTCAATGACATGACTGCCATTGCCTAAATCTACACTAACGAGCATTTCAATACCACCAACAATTGTTGGCACTTTCTCATGGTTGCTCCCAATTACAGAAATACAGAATATCCATCATTGCTAACATGTCCTCATCTTTTCATCATCTTCAACTCCACTCATAGTTGCAATTCCTATTTCTCTTCCTTTTGCACAATTTGCTACACTTCTTTCTCTGTTCAATTTTGTTTCTGCACTTCTTGATAAAATAGTCCTTTCCCTCACACTTTGTGCATATCTTTCCCTTGACAGGATTTCAGGCATCCTGTTCATAATGTTGCAGATTGTCACATATGAAATACTCTATCTCAAACCATTGCTGTTTGCACTTACACGTACCTGGATTCCATTGTAACACTCAGTTAATGTCAGTCTTTATCACACCGACAGTGAGAGATACTGAATTTCATGCAAATTTCACATCTATCAATAGTATCTAAGGCAGCTGCTGTTTTCAAATTATGATCCAATGTTAAAGCACCTCTTCTGTTCAGCAGCTTACACCTCAACTTAGTCAGTTCTGCTATAATGTGGTCATTCCGTTCTCGTGCAATCCTGTGTTATAAGAAAATTATGTAGTGGCAGCACCATTTAAATTAATTGGGCCGGAATTGCATTATAACCAAATTTTACGCTATAGAAATGTAGCCTCCAATTCATCAATCACATTATAGCAAATTTGCATCAACGAAGCACACATAATGGCAAAACAACCTGTATATGACTTGTAATATTGGGCAACCTTGTCCATTATCCAGTTATTCAGATCTGTCACATCGCAATGCATCTTTGTCTCGTGATTTCACTTCCAGTATTCTCTGAAGCTAAATGCCTTGTCTAAGTTAGAAACCTACTTCGTAAACTGCTCCAGCAAATGTGTTGTGCTTGTTTTGGAATGCTTGGAGGGTAGAGTGTCCAGTTCAAATACCTGTCCCCATGGTCACAGGATCCAACTAAACATGCGCACATGGCACTTTATGATAAGCTGTGAATGTAACCTGAACTTTTCACATTATTCTCTAACTGGACATCTGTTCAGTGAGTTCAAAAAATCAAGTTTCATTCAAGTTACCTAAAAGCAAATAGTACCTTTAAAGACAGGTTGCGCTCTAGTTTCCAATGGGAGAGTACACTTTCAATTCTCAAAGTGACAGCACGAATTACAGAGAGGCTACCCCAATTTTCTGATGATGAATTGAAAGCTCTCATCTCAACAGTGGACCAGAGGAGAGAGATCCTGTTTCACCTGGTGGGATAGAAATCCGTCCAGACCTCAAATTTGTTGCCATTGGGAAGAGGTTCCTGAGAAGGTTAAGCCAGGATCCTCCTAGGCCATGCCTGCAAAGCTTGAGGAAGTTCATTGATCTTACCAGAGCTGCCTTTTGACTCAATATCTGTTCCATCTGTAGCCTCACTACTTATATCACTCCCATTCTACACTTGTAATACATAAGACCATAAGAAATAGGATTGGGGTAAGCTATTCAACCCCTGAAGGCTGCTCCACCATTTAATAGGATCGCGGCTGATCCAACATTCATCACATCCACTTTTCTGCTCATTTGATCAAGTTCTGTTAGCTACCTAAGAGAATCTGTTACGATCCCAGCTGATAGTATTACTGGACAAGTCAGATCCCAGAATGAAATCTGGCTTGACAGATTTAAGTTAATGTAGTGGTCATTCATTGAAACAAAATTACACAAGGCAAACAGTTTCTTTAATAACTGTAAGAAATAGGAACAGGTGGGGGCCATTCGGCTCCCCGAGCCTGCTGTGCCATTCAATAGCATCATGGCTGATCTGGCACTCCTTACATCCACTTGTTTACTGCCTTCTGTAAGTCCAAATACAACACATCTACTCGCTCCCTCTCTCCTCTCTGGTTGACATTTCCTCAAAAAATTCTAATTAATCAGTCACAATTTCCTTTACATGAAGCCATGCTGACTCTGCTTGATTCAATTATGCTTTTGCAAATGTTCCTCTAAGTCCCTTAGTGATTGATTCCAATAATTTTTCAATAGATGTTAGAGCTAGTCAGCCTTTAGTTATCCAATTTTTAATTCCCTCCCTTTTTGAATAGGGGTATCACTTTGGTAGGTTTCCAATCCTTGGGTACCTCTCCAGAATCCAAGTATATCTGGAAAATTACAACCAATGCATCCACTACCTCTGTAGCTGCCTCTTTTAGGACCCGGGAATGCAAGCCATCAGGGCTAGGGGACTATTTGCCTTTAGTCCCATTATTTGTCTAATGTTACTTCTCTAGTGATGGTATTCCTCTGTATTCTTCAGTACAAATGGGATGCTGGATGTATCTTTCACCATAAAGACTGATACTAAATATCTGCTTAACTCCTCTGACATTTCTTTGTTCACTGTAGCAATCTCCTCAGATTCATTTTCTTAGGGACCTATGTTCACTTTAACTTCTCTTTTTTTAAATAAAGAAGCTCTCTTGTCAGTTTCTAAATTCCTTGCTGGTTTGCTCTCATAGTTTATTTTGATGCTTTTATTATTTTTTTCATAATCCTCCATTGCTGGATTTGGAATTAATCCCTAATATAGTCGATGAATTCATTGTCATAACTACCCTTTCCAATTTGACTAACCCAATCAACATGAAGATTAAAGTCATCTATAATTATTGCTCCACTCCTTTTACATGCTCCTACTATTTATTGATTTTTATCCTTTCCTGCAGAATGCCTACTCTTTGGAGGTCTGTACGCTACATGCACCAATGTCTTTTCTCCCATGTTGGTTTTTACCTCATTCAAATACATTCCCAGTCATCCAAGCCCATATTGCCTCCAACAACTGTCCTCATTTCATCTCTTATAATAATGCTGCTGCTCCAGTTTTTCCATCCTTCCTGTCTTTCTGAAAGGTCAAATATCTCAGAATGTTAAGATCCCAATTTTAGTACATAAGAACATAAGAACTAGAAGCAGGAGTGGGCCATCCGGCCCTTCGAGCCTGCTCCGCCACTCAATAAGATCATGGCTGATCTTTTGGTGGACTCAGTTCCACTTACTCGCGTTTTCACCATATCCCTTAATTCCTCTATTTTTCAATAAAGTTCTGCCTTAGCTTTAAAAGCCATTACTGAAGTAGTGTCAACTACGTTCCTGGGTAAGAAATTCCATAGATTAACAACCCTCTGGGTGATAAAGTTCCTTCTCAGTTCAGTTCTAAACCTGCTTCCTCTAATCTTGAGGCCATGCCCTCTTGTCCTAGTCTCACCTACCAGTGGAAACATCCTCTCTATTTCTATTTTATCAATTTCCTTCATAATTTTATATGTTTGTATAAGATTCCACCCGCCCGCTCCCTCTCCCCCCCGCCACATCCCCCCCACCCCCTATCATTTTGATCTCCTTGTAACCATGGTTCTGTAATGGCAGTGAGATTATATCATTTACCTCAATTTGCGCCATCAGTTTATCTATTTTATTCTGAATGCTTCAAGCATTAAGACACAAACCCTTTAAGCTTGTTCTATTTTGAATTTCCTGATGTTTTTATGCTTCCTTGGTGCAATATGACATTCACACATTCTGTCCCTTCCTTTCATTTTCTGGTAATAATCAGCCTCATCACTATACTGCATCTTGCCTTCTCCTTTACCTTTGATTTTCTCATTTTCCATGTAACTGAATCAAAACCACCTTCCCCCCAACCCCCAAATATTTAGTTTAAATCCCTATCTACAGCCTTAGTTATGCATTCCGCCAGGACTCTGATCCCAGCATGATTCAAGTGAAGCCCATTCCTTTGGAATAACTCTTTCTTTCCCCAGTGCTGCTGCCAATGTTCCATGAATTCAAGCCTATTTTCCCACACCAATCTTTGAGCCACGTGTTTACTTCTTAAATCTTCTTAACCCAATGGCTCAAGTAGTAATCCAAAGATTATTACCTAAAACACAAGTTTGTTAGACGAAGAATGAAAACAAAACTAACAAGTTATCTGGACGTAGAACACTGTAGAAAAAAATCCTTTGCAAAACAAAGTTTCAATCTATTCCCCATATTCTTTAATATGAGTATCTCCCACCATAAAGACTGATGCAAAATATCTGATTAACTCCTCTGTCATTTCCTTGTTTGAAATTTAGGAGCTCTTTCCAAGGTAAATGGAATAAATATGGCTATTTTCAGCACTTTCTCTACTCTTTAGACCTATACAGCTTTCTCTTCGCCCAGTTCACTAAGTATCAATTACTTCATAAGATAGAGGTCCACATAGGGTTGTATAAAGCATAGTATTTCTGAGGGATTGTCTATTTATGATATCTAAAATATATTTAAAGGAATGCTTTCTCAAGAGT
This sequence comes from Chiloscyllium plagiosum, assembly GCF_037043375.1. Taxonomy (NCBI): domain Eukaryota; kingdom Metazoa; phylum Chordata; class Chondrichthyes; order Orectolobiformes; family Hemiscylliidae; genus Chiloscyllium; species Chiloscyllium plagiosum. The sequence goes on along the minus strand of NW_028270155.1, from coordinate 23,310,604 downwards.
AAAGCTGTGTTCTGTGAAAATAATAGACAACACTCACTTCTGCAGAAGGAGGTTATTTTCAGGAAGCCTGTAATGTAACAATTACAGTGATTAAAATAGAAGATTTTCCACACTGCACTACCCTCTGAGAGATGTATGTCCTGCATTACTTGGTTCATTGTGAAATCAGATAACTGTCACATTCTGATAAATTAATTCCCTGGGGCACAGAACTTGTAAACTCCATGTTACAGTTCATGAGCATAATAACCATCCATTTCCTGTTGGCATAATGACTTACGCTTAATAATTAAGGCTGTCATCTATATTAAGTTGTCAAATCCCTTTCCCTATTTTAAACAAGTTCGGTATTCATTAACGATTTACTGAATAAACTTTAACCAGAATTTCACATCTTATGATGAAAAGAATGACATGGATCTGCACATCTTGCCTCAGGACCACTAGATGTCTCAAAGTGCTCTACGGACAATTAAATGTTTTTGAAATGCATTTGCTGTTAAGGAAAATAAATACTTACATGTGAATGGTTTTGAATCATGTTACTAAAATGTTACCAAGTGTTTCACTCTTTGATTTTTTTTTTGCTTTAGAATGTGTAGAAAAATACAGCAGCCACTTTGGACAAAACAAGTTTCCAGAAACACAGATAAATTTCTTACCATTTAAGATTATTGCCTGGAGATGCTCAATCAATCCTTTGAGCATGTGCTTGCACTTGGTTAGAGTAACAGAAAATTACTTCTAATCCCCTGTTCTCTCCCCATAGTCCTGAATTATAGAGTCTTAAAGCTACAAAGCATGGAAACAGACCCTTCGTTCCAACTTGTCCATGCTGATCCAATATCCTAAACTGACCTAGTCTCGTTTGCAACATTTGGCCCATATCTCTCTAAACCCTTCCTATTAATTTGCCCATTCAGATGCCTTTTAAATGTTGTAATTGTACCAGCCTCCACCACTTCCTCTGGCAGCTCATTCCATACACTCACCGCCCTGTGCATGAAAAAGTAGTCCCTTAGGTCCCTTTTAAACCTTTCCCCACTTACCCTAAACCTTTGCTCTGTAGTTTTAGACTCCCCTACCCGAGGGAAAAGACGTTGTCTATTCATCTTATCCATGCCCCTCATGATTTAATAAACCTTTATAAGGTTTTACTATTTCAAAATATTTATCAAATCTTCCCTAAAAACATGCAGTGGTCTTCTCCTTCCTTCTTCCAACAAAGTTCAATACAAATAAATTTCTCTGAAGTTCCTCCTCTATTCTTAATCTCTTAAGCCCTTAGCAAGTTTTTTTAAATTATATTTGTTTACCTTTTTGCCTTCTTTGCTCCAGTAGAACATCTCAATATTTTCTCCTTTTCCTTATAACTAGTTTCTCATTCCTAGCACTATTCAGGTGAAAATACGTTAGATGTAATGACAATTCTGTAACAACCCATCCAAAACTGCACCCAGTACTATTGCTGTGACGGAATCATTAACTTGCTTAATCATTTCTTCATTTTCTTGAACACCGTACACATTATAAAACCTAACATCACATTGGTTTTTGTTATGATGTCTCCCAGTATACACACACCTGCACATTAAGGGATTGATATATTTGAAGCGCTAGGTCACTTCTATTCATCCATACCTTTCAATGTCTTTAAGTGTTCAGTCATTCCTGCTGTTTTCATCCAAAATGCTTTTTTTTTTCAAAATGAGATTATTTGTTGTGGTCTGCTGGCACGTAGACAGTTTTAGATTCTAACAAATTTCTAAGTGAAAACACTTTTCTTTGTGTCTACAATAGATTTTTTGTGAATGGTTTTGAATCTATCTTTTGCCATTTGTAATTATGAGTTTAGCTTTTGGTTCATATCCTAAAGACAATATTCTTATCCCTTGTATTCTATCAAAATTTCACATCTTTTTAAAAACCTTTCTCTTAAGTTAGCTCTTAATTTTCTCTATTCCAAGGAGAACAATTTTGTATTATGTCTCATATTAAGGAGACACAGTATGTTAGTATACCTTTAATAGATGTGCCTTTTCATTACATATGATGTGAAGGTGTGAAAATCTTAGCCTGGTAGCATGGCGGCTAAGTGGTTAACACAGCTGCCAGGAGCCGGGTTTAATTCCAGCCTCAGAGAACTGTCTGTGTGGAGTTTGCACATTCTACCTGTGACCATGTGGGTTTCCTCCAGGTTCTCCTGTTTCCTCCCACAGTCCAAAGATGTGTAGATTATTAGCCACACTAATTGCTCTATTGTGTTCAGGGATGTGTAGGCTAGGTGGATTAGCCATGGTAAATGTGGGGTTACAGGTTACAGTGGGGGCTGGGGCTGAGTGGGATGCTCTTCAGAGAGTCAGTGATCTCTTGATGGGCCGAGTGGCCTTTTTCCACACAATAGGGGTTCTATGATGCATGTTAACCCAGGTCAGTTATAGCATGACTTGCTGAAGGAAGTGAATCATTCTTTTTAATTATTTCATACTTTAATGAGTTGTTAATATAACCTTTGTCGTCTTACTTAGCTGTAATAAACATCTGTTGGATCTTTCAATATCACATTGTCCACATTGTCCTAGTTTCTCATGATGCAAGGAAGGAATACGCATTGCCATATCAATGAAGATGCCCTGCTGAAGGCAAAATACACTTCATGGTCAGGAATGGTGCCATCTCTAAAAATACTCCAAGATCTCAATGGTAAATATTTGGAAAATCAACTGAACAAAGACTTTGGTCATCAGAGAGTTTGGACAATTGGTAATATCAGTTTCTGTGACAGCCACACAGAACTGTAGATAGGGCACTGAGCAGCCAGTAGAAACAGCTCATTTATTTTTGGATCAAATTGATTATAAAAAGGCTAAAATCACAAATATGGGCAAAATTAGAGGGTTACAAACCTCTACTGATGCATCGGGTATCCTACTTCTCAATCTCTTAAAAACAATGTCAAGGGACTGTTGTTTTGATTTTAAAATAAAATTGCAGGTAAATGGCACTGATAGCATGATTACAAGGTGCTCTAAAGAGGAAAGTGCAAATTTCTTTTTTCAAATGATTTCCTACTCTAAGAAGTCTTACCTGAGTCCAGACTTCAGTCGACTCTGCCATTTTCTTTTTACAATTTAGTGTAAAAGAATACATCAACCACCATGTCATTGAATGATATCAATGGCTCAAGGGTCTGAATGACCTACTCCTGTTCCTATGTTCCTAAGAGGGAAGTCCAAATGAGTCATCAATCTTTCGTTCATGTAAATATCACCAACAGGCAGAAACTTGCTACTGTAAGCCTGCAATTCTTAACATTTTAATAGACCAAGATCAATAAAGGAAACCCAAAACAAAAGAAAAATGGAAAAGAAAAGGAGAAAGAAGCATAACCAGGAGAAGAAATAAACATCTATACAATATTCTACTTCTTAAAATGAAAAACAAGGACTGCAAAGAGCAATGGAAGGCAAAAACATAATTATGAATTTGGGCATCCAATAACACCTTTACTGAATACCAACTTTTCAACCTTTTAAACGGGTCTGTTTCACAGGTCAAGTGATAGAAGGATGCCCCCTATGTGTGGCAAAGTGAGCAGTACCTTTCTATTCTCTCAAGCAGGTTTGGTCAGACAGGTAATACTAAAATCACAGGAAAACTGTGATTTTTAAGCAAATGTATCGCACAATGCTTAGCCATGTGTCTTTTGCAAGGTGAGAAAATTTTTACTTTTGGTTTGAAAACTCTGTCATTTATACAAGCCAACTATTCCAACATAAAGCACAAAACAGCATCTCTGGCACTTGGCATCAGTGGAATTTACACATGCTTATTTGGCAACCCGCATACAACAAGATATTCCTGCTGATCTACACATTGATGCTCTAGTCTATGAAGTTGAAAACATTACTCAAAGTTGATATGTTACACTTTAGTGAAAGCCAGTGCGCACAGTTGCAATTAGCAACTGTTGAAAGTGAGTAATTAAATGAGCAGCAAAAGATCATTATCCAGGGACAGGCTGACAATATTGAAGACATACCTAAGAGTTTTTGTTTACTTTGGTCATATGGAAATGAATTTGGTGCATCACAACAAGTCATTTTTCAGGGGCAAACAAGTCCTTACACCAAAGCATTATGCCAAGATATAATGTCTATGTTACTCTAGGGAAACATGGGTATTGAATGCAGAAGACAGCTTGCAGCTGGATCTGTGTACTAGTCAGAGATGAACCACGTGCTTCAATGATTCGTGAATACATGTGAGACATGCCAAAAGCATTAATTCCAGCAGCAGAGGGAGCTTCTTCATCACATAATGTTCTATCCACCCCTTGAAGGAAAGTAGAAACAGGCTTATTCACAGTGCACAGGCAAAATTACATCCAGTGATGGATTATGTCTCTAAATTTCTCATTGATTGAAGACGTAGCAACAAAACAAGAGCAACCAATCCTAACATGATGATTGCTATTTTCAATGTATTTGATGTTTTGGATCAGGTATGCCTAACCATGGACAAGAGTTCATTATCAAAATATTTAAAAACGAAATATTTTTGGAGGAGGGAGGGAAGTGACCCATGTCGAATCATCATCCAACTCTACTCATTGAAAAGATCTAGCAGAGTGAATGGTATGTTCTATCAACTCAACGATCAAGTGTCTCGGAATAAAGCAAAATTTTCACATTGCATTGCTGCATTTTCATTCACTATCAATGGGTTTACTATCCCCAGCACAACTTATGATTGGAAGGTTCATTGCAAACAACCTTGTCCAGCAACCATTCTAAACAGGACATTCTTCTTCAAAGAGAGGAAATGAAAGAGACACAAGATGAGTGAGAAGGTAGACAACTACTACAATACTGCATTGTGCAAAGAGTGAGAGTTAGAAATACAAATATTTGGATACCAGAAAAAGTTTCTAGAATAGGCAACTAGCCCAAATCAGACAGTTATTCCTGATGATGATGCTACTTTGTAATAGAACATACATCAGTTCAGAACAATGTATGACACACCAATTCACGCATAACGAAACTGAAGAAGAAAGCTTTACAATGATAATGTTCAGTGACAGCAACCAACAGCAAGACAACTAAGTTGTTGAACAAAATACAACAAAGAACAATGCGTACCACTCTGGACAGGTGTCTGATCACCAGATCAGGGTGAGTTGTCAAAATACCAAAGTGTTACGTGGAAGTTTGAATTGTTGGTCTTGTAACCTCTGTTTTACCTATTTATATAATTGTCAAATTGACAATACATGCCTATGCAAATTCCTGTACATTTGTTTTCTGAACATCTTTGGAAAGAGAGGGGACGGTGTGCTACATCAGTATACCTTGAGAGACACAGCATGTCAGTACATCTTTAAGAGACATGCTCTCATGATATTGTCACCATATCATTGCATATGACCCAAGAATATAAAGATCTCAGACTCCGTCTTAACTCTGGCCATTTCAAGCATGTGCTGATGGAAATATGCAGCTCTTTGAAGCCAAATAAGTGCTGTGGTTCTGTTCGCCGAGCTGGAAGTTTTTGTTGCAAACGTTTCGTCCCCTGTCTAGGTGACATCCTCAGTGCTTGGGAGCCTCCTGTGAAGCGCTTCTGTGGTGTTTCCTCCGGCATTTATAGTGGCCTGTCCCTGCCGCTTCCGGTTGTCAGTTTCAGCTGTCCGCTGTAGTGGCCGGTATATTGGGTCCAGGTCTATGTGTTTGTTGATGGAGTTTGTGGATGAGTGCGATGCTTCTAGGAATTCCCTGACTGTTCTTTGTTTCGCTTGCCCTATAATGGTAGTGTTGTCCCAGTCAAATTCATGTTGCTTGTCGTCTACGTGTGTGGCTACTAGGGAAAGCTGGTCGTGTCGTTTCGTGGCTAGTTAATGTTCGTGGATGCGGATCGTTAGCTGTCTTCCTGTTTGTCCTATATAGTGTTTTGTGCAGTCCTTGCATGGGATTTTGTACACTACATTGGTTTTGCTCATGCTGGGTATCGGGTCCTTCGTTCTGGTGAGTTGTTGTCTGAGTGTGGCTGTTGGTTTGTGTGCTGTTATAAGTCCTAGTGGTTGCAGTAGTCTGGCTGTCATTTCAGAGATGTTCTTGATGTATGGTAGTGTGGCTAGTCCTTTGGGTTGCGGCATGTCCTCGTCCCGTTGTCTTTCCCTTAGGCATCAGTTGATGAAATTGCGAGGATATCCGTTTTTGGCGAATACCTTGTATAGGTGTTCCTCTTCCTCTTTTTGCAGTTCTGGTGTGCTGCAGTGTGTTGTGGCCCTTTTGAATAGTGTCTTGATGCAACTTCGTTTGTGTGTATTGGGGTGGTTGCTTTCATAGTTCAGGACTTGGTCTGTGTGTGTGGCTTTCCTGTGTACCTTAGTGGTGAATTCTCCGTTTGGTGTTCTCTGTACCCTCACGTCTAGGAATGGGAGTTGGTTGTCCTTTTCTTCCTCTCTCGTGAAGAAAGAGGAGAGAGCATGAGCAAAACTAATGTAGTGTACAAAATCCCATGCAAGGACTGCACAAAACACTATATAGGACAAACAGGAAGACAGCTCACGATCCGCATCCACGAACATCAACTAGCCACGAAACGACACGACCAGCTATCCCTAGTAGCCACACACGCAGACGACAAGCAACATGAATTTGACTGGGACAACACTACCATTATAGGGCAAGCGAAACAAAGAACAGCCAGGGAATTCCTAGGAGCATGGCACTCATCCACAAACTCCATCAACAAACACATCGACCTGGACCCAATATACCGGCCACTACAGTGGACAGCTGAAACTGACAACCGGAAGCGGCAGGGACAGGCCACTATAAATGCCGGAGGAAACACCATAAAAGCGCTTCACAGGAGGCTCCCAAGCACTGAGGATGTCACCTAGACAGGGGATGAAACGTTTGCAACAAAAACTTCCAGCTCGGCGAACAGAACCACAGCAACGAGCACCCGAGCTACAAATCTTCTCACAAACTTTGAGCCAAATAACTTAATATTAGCCCCAGATACTGATGCAGGTATACCATGTGAATATAACAATTGTCTATATTAGCAAGCTGTAATAAACATTCAATATTTTCCAACATTGTCATAGTTGAGTCCCTGGGTACATCTTCTCTATGTCCTTCACAATACCTTTATATCCTTCCTAATGTGTGGTGTCCAGAATTACCCCACAATACTCCAGCTAAGATATAACATTTCAGCACAGATAATAGGTCAAAAGTTATTGTCAGCTTTAAAAGAATTGCATCTGATAGTTACTCAATGTGTCTTTGCCTATATACTTCTGAGAAACGTCTGTGTTGTATGGTAAAGATCCAAATGGTGCAGCACCTTTGATATGAGATTTGAGATCTGTGTGCATAGAACTACAAGAATGCATCTCCTCGACCACATTGATGAACCTTTAAGAACAATGCATTCTGAACCAGGGCATGTTAATCAGAATATTGAATGCAATCTCAAATCAGGAACAGAAAGGAAAATAAAGAGGGGGATGAAGGATAAAATTATGTGGGAGGTTGGAGTGGGGGTCAGTGGAGAAAGATGAGAGAATAGGGACAGAAAAAAGTAAGTACTCAATATTATTTAGTTTATCTTTATAAATAATTAACACTTACGAATGGGGTCCACACCTTGCACAGAGTCAGAGAGGTTGTTTGGGAGCAACTGGAATTCATTGGGTCATTGATAGGATATTTAGGATAGAATTGATTAACCTTAACTTCTGTAATACATTTAGCTTATATCTATCAGTTGGGGTACAGGAACCTCATACAGTTTAATACAATGCCTCAGCCACAGAACAACAATGCATAAGAATGTAGATGCATAATTGGTCTATGAATATTTGTCTTTTCAGGAAATACAAAGTCACAAAAGAATGATCCACTGTCCCTATAAAGAGGTGTATGCCTCCTTTTTTGTTGTAACAGCGTGTTTCAAATCTAGACAAGTGAAGTGGAGAATTGAATTCACTTTCCTTGGCCAACACCGCTGTCCCAGACTTATTGCCGTGCAGTGAAACTCAGCGAAAGCTGGAATAACAGCATCTCATTTTCCACTTGGGGACTCTGCAGCCTTAGAGCCATAAAGTCATAGAATCTTACAGCATAGGAACAGACCCTACAGTCCAACCAGCCCATGCCAAACATAATCCCAAATTAAACTATTCCCATCTACCTGTTCCTAGCCCATATCCATCCAATGAGCTGCTCTGAGGAAATGATCACTGTTTTATATAGATATCAGCAACCCATTTCCCAATCAGTTTGCCCAATTCAGAGGATGGCATAGTGACTCATTGGTTAGCACTGCTGCCTCACAGCGCCAGGGGCCTGGGATCGTTTCTAGCCTCGGGTAACTGTGTGTGTAGAGTTTGCACGTTCTCCCCGTGCCTGTGTGAGTTTCCACCAAGTTGTCCTATTTCCTCCCACAATCCAAAGATGTGCAGGTTAGGTGGATTGACCATGCTAATTTGTCCATGGTGTTCAGGGATGTATAGGTTAGGAGCATTACTCAGGGGTAATTGGATAGGGAATGGGTCTGGGTAGGTTACTCTTCAGAGGGTTGGTGTGGACTTGTTGGGCCAAATGGCCTGTTTCCACACTGTAGGGAATCTATGATAACCCATCACCAGTCTTTTCTGTCTACCAATCTTATGCTGCACATTTAAACTATTGCTCTAAAATCACTTGTTGTAAGCAGTCTTCAGGGCCTGCCTCAGAATGGTGTGTGAACTCTGAGTTTGTTTGTAGTTTCCTTTTAATTTTTGATCATTTGAATTTAAAGATATCCAGTAGCACAGCTTCATGTTTTAAACAATATAAAAGGCAGTTAGCACACAACTGTTGCTGAAAGCCAAGTAAAATTTGTAATGGTTGTTAGCTAAAATACAATACAAAGGCTACGGGTTACATATGGAGATGAAAATTAGACCAGACTCTGATATCACTGCAGGGCTGGTTTGTTAAAGGTACTCTTTCTGAAGTAGAGGTATTGAAACTTGAAGTCAGGCTACAATGATTGTACTGAAGAGAACCATCTACACAATCAAACAAATATTTGAATACCAAATTCAATGTTGATAAGTCATTTACAGAAACACGTTCTATGGCACAGAAGATGATCATTCCATCCCTTATGACTGCACCTGTTCTCTACATCAGCATTAAGATTTAGTGCCATTCTTCTGCCTCTTCTCTGTACCATGGCACATTGCTTCTTTACAAATAATCATTCAATGCTCTCTTGAATGCCTCAACTGGCTCTCCTTCCATATCACTTCCAGGGAATGCATTCCAGACTCAAAGAACCTGTTATGTGAAAAAGTTTTCTACTTTTGCAAATCACATTAGATCTGTACCTTCTTGTTTTCTAACCCCTTTTATAAGTGGGAACAATTTATTGCGAGCTACTCTGTCCAGACAACTCATTATTTTGAAAACATTTTTCAGATCTTCCTTCAGTGCCTTCTCTCCAAGGAGAACAGTCCCAACATCTATTTTCCTCACGGAATTTTCTCATGCTTGTAAATTGCTTCTGCAGAATTGCCAATGCATTCACATGCAAGAACACTCCTGCAAGTTAATCAAACATAATGTTCTCTTTAAAAATCCATGCTGGCTCTTCCTAAACGACACACCTTTTTCACTGTGACTAGTCATTCTATCCTGAATAATTGTTTCTAGACGTTTCTCCTCCACCTCAAACGTTAAACTGTTTAAAGTGGGACATCAGCATCATTGCCTGGCCAGCATTTATTGCCTGTCCCTAGTTGCCCTTAAAGGTAGTGGTGAGTTGCCTTCTTGAACGACTGCAGTGCTTATGATCTGATCTGTAACTGTTGGGCTTATCGACAGCTTATTTTTGAACAAGAGTGGAATGTTTGCAATCCTCCTACACACTAGCACCATCACTGAGTCGAGGGAAGAATGAAAGATCATGGCTAATACCCCCTTAATATCCACTCGCACTTCCTTCAATATCATTGGATGCATCACATCCAGTCCCAAAATCTTGTCAACTTTAAATTTTGGCTGTCTATCCAACTCTTTTTATCAATTTTGAACTTTTCTCAGGACAAAATCTCCTCCTCTTGTCACTCGGGCCTGGGTAGCATTTATCTCCTTGTTAAAGACAAATGCAAATTATTTATGTAACGCGTTAGCTGTGTACCATGATTCCATATGCAAATTCCTGTTTTTATTTCCAGAATGCACATTATCCCTCTTTCGCGTTTGGGCTAGAATCAGGAATCACCAGTAGGGGGCAGAGGATAGTCAGCCTAACTTAAATCAATTAGTGATTAAGGAAATTTATTTTCAACTGAAACATTTGCAACACACAACTCGAACGAAGCTTCCGTTTGGTGGAATATGCCAATATTCTTGATGAGCCACGTTGCATTTTTATGCCAATGCTGCGTTGTACGGGTTTTCAAACTGCCCTCCTTACATAAGGGGCTGAGGGGTAATTTTAAGGAGACCTCTTACACCCAACTCACTTCCATCCACTCCCTTTCTGCCCACTGCATCCAGATTGTTATGGCTCCATATTTCTGAATAATTTGCATCCAGCCACTAATTGAACATTGTTCTTGTGCAAAAATAATACATTTTCTGAGTTATTGATATGCTTTCCCATAGCGTAGCTGACAAAACTTTTGAGAAGTTAGGTACGAAAGTAAAATCAGTCAATTCATGTCCCCAGTGAGTGACATTTTGATGGTTGTATGTTAATATTCACAGGAGATGCTCCAACACATATGTTTGAAAACCATCAGCATGTTTTCTTAGTGACGTGAATTAGACAACGGTAATTTATAAAACACACAACTGGTACTGGTTTGATAAGTGTGGGTGAGAATCTGATTGAAGTTGGATATACATGGTAATAGAGCAAATTACGCCAAAAGGTGGCAGTAGCAGTGTGAGTATGTGTATCTGAATTCTCAGACCCGAAGGTAGTTTTCAATGGCCAGAAGTTATATAATTGTAAATACTTCATGAAGTTTTGTGAGCTTGCTTGAAGGTTTATTTTTTGCTCCAGGGCTGGAAGAAAGTGTGTATCAATGCCAACGTGTTCAGCCTTTGAATGGGTGAAGAGCAAGTTGCAAACCACTTGAAGATACTGATACGATCCGGATGATGCATGATACTTCGGCAGCGAATGTACATTCTTCAGGGGCATCAGCCAGCACAAATGCAAACCTTACGTTATGTGTCAATGCACACACGTGTGTGACATAAATATATTTAAAAGTATTCCCTCGTTCTTTGATGAATGCAGTCAGTTCTTAAACTCATACACACTTTTTTTACTTAATCTTTCAAAGACATCCAGAAAACGATGCAATAAGAAAACGTAGACAGTATTGATAAGTATTAGTCTAACAACTGTCCAACGCATTTTTCTCCATTTGGTTTCTTTTAAATGTTAGAATTATGACTTTTCACATCTTTCACTCACATGCAGTAGAAAAGAGAAGTGTGATGGCCCTCCATTGTTATAATCTAAGCTGTTATTACCAGAAAAGTTAGATACTACATAGAAACCTGGCTTGATAGATTATATTTTGATTTGTTGTGGTTTTGACATAAGTGGGTTCTCACTGAAACATAAGCACCCAATTTCTCTGTCTTTATTGTTCATCCTTTCCAACACATAGTCACAACAATAAAACAAATTTGTCACCAAAAGAAATTAAAATATAATAAACCAAACCACATATTTATAATACCATTCAAGGATTTTAAAACAACAATAAAAGTATAATGACATTAATCCCAAAATACAAAACAATCTTTCATAAATAGCAAAGAATAGTTTTTTTGTACAGTTACCAAAATACATTCTGGTACAGTACCTAAAATGCCATTCATACAATGCTCACATCAAAGTCCCTGTGTCTAACACCTCAGTAGACACTTGTGACTGCAACTTTTAAACAGGAACTAGAGATAACGCCACTACGAGGCTATCACATAACCGAGTTTCAATGTTTTTCAATATTTTAACCCAATATGCCTGGTCAGCAGCTAACATCAATTCTTTACTCTAACCTAGCCTAGTTCACTAAATATATTTCCTTTCCCAGAAGCATGGCTCTAAGTAGCCACCTTATCCAGGGACTTCACAGGACTGTCCAAAATGCAAAGTAAAAGTGTCACATTCTAAGCTTGTGCTACACAATCTAAGATAAACGAAAAAAACATTAGTCAACAATGCAGACAAACCCGTTCACTCAAAAGCTTCAAAAAATTGATTTAGAAGAAATCACCATGGCTACAGATATACGGATAAGTTAGTTATTAACCTGCGACATGTGGAAAATCCAGAGGCTACCAAAGACCAGAAACCTAAATTTACCATACATGATATTGAATATAACCCCATGGTTTACATGACACTATTCATTGGGGAAAGCCTGTATTTTCTTTTATTCAATGTTCCTTTGTACCAAAATGTGTCGAGGAGCATTTTAAAAGAGGATGAATTAGCTTCCTGATTATGACATCATTAAATTGCAAGAAATGACCAGTGATCTGGAGTTACCATGGTGATGAACAGCTAGAGAGTATAGGGTAAAATGAAAGCTCAAAGCAAAGCAAAATACGGTGAATGCTGGAGGTCTGGAAAATTCAACAGGTCTGGCAGCATCTGTGGAGATAAAAAACAGAGTAAATATTTCAAGTCCAACAGAAAGCTAATTGGAGGGTGAAGATTAACATGTTTTTCGGATTGACAGTTCAAAAGAACTGGAAATTTGTCTGAAGAGTAAACAGGCAAGGGTCTCTTCAAATAGAACGGTTTTCTGTTTTGCAGTCTTCGAATAGATCTTGGTGGTAAAACAGATCTTTCAAAATATCTGTCACTGTGTATTGCATAGTTGCAAAGGATAAACACCAGAACAAGAAACTAAAGGGATTGCAGATTACAAATACGTATTGTTGGGGGTGTATAAATGGTGCCAGATCCGACCAGACTCTGTGTAAAGAGGTTGGAAAAGACTTGAGAGAATTGAGTGCTATTAGAACTCCTACGACCTGAGTGAGAGAGTTCTTAGATGTGTGCCTTGTCTATATCTGAGGATTTCAAATTGATCAGTGCCAGTGAATGTGAATCAACAGCTGTAACAATTGGATAAGAGTGAGAAATCACACAAACATTAAGCACAGTTGGAAATATGAGGTTACGCGTGGTCTCACACTTGTATGCAAAATAGTGTGGGTGCATTTTGCTACATGAGGAGTATCAGTCACATTGACTACTTAAAGCAAAATTTATAAATTTGAAATATCCTTTGCTGCTACTTAATGGTTGAATTATTTTCATTTTAATTGGTCTGGGAAAGCTTTAAAGCATGAAATCTTGTTCAGCAATTTTCCTTCCTTTGGCATTGTGGTGATCATTTTTCATTTAAAAAGTCATCATTCACTACAGGGAAGAAACAGTAAGTTCCAATCAAATTATACAGTGCTCTGATCTGACTATACTTTAGATCTGTGTGTGGTTTTGGTTGCCAGGACATAAGTGACATAACATTAAACACTGCAGGCAAGTGATTAATTTGTAGAATAGGAAAAGACCAGAGATATTTGGGATTAACAACCTTAAAGGAAGGCATGTGAGAGATGTTCTTCCAGAGGTGCATAAGATTGTTGTTGATATGGAAATTTAAATGATGGGGGTAAAACAAGGGAAGACTGGTTCAAACTAGTAAGAACTAACTTACAGACTGGCTCAGGTTATAAGTTTGCTCGCAGAGCTGGAAGGTTTTGTTTTTAGACATTTTGTCACCGTGCTAGGGAACATCATTAGGGAGCCTCTGGTGTTCTGTCCTGCTTTCTATTTGTGTGTCTTGATCTGTTAAGGTGGGTGATATCATTTCCGCGTCTTTTTCTCAGAGGTTGGTAAATGGGGTCCAAATCAATGTTTTTATTGGTGGAGTTCTGGTTTGAATGCTAGGCCTCTAGGAATTCCCATGCATCTCTCTGTTTAGGCTGTCTTAGGATGGATGTGTTGTCCCAGTCAAAGTGGTGTCCTTCTTCATTTATATGTCAGGATATTAGTGATAGTGTGTCATGTCTTTTGGTGGCTAGTTGGTGTTCGTGTATCCTGGTGGCTAGTTTTCTGCCTATCTGTCTGATGTAGTGTTTGTTACAGTTCTTGCAGGGTATTTTGTAAATGACATTCATTTTACTGGTTGTTGGTATGGAGTCCTTTAGGTTCATCAGTAGCTGTTTCAGTGCGTTGGTAGGTTTGTGGGTTACAATGATGCGGGCCAGCATCTACAGGAAAGCAACACACACAGACCAGGTACTTAACTACAGAACCAATCATCCCAACACCCACAAATGGAGCTGCATCAGGACATTATTTAAACAGGTCACAACACACTGCAGCACCCAAGAACTATGAGTGGCAGAAGAAAAATACTTATACAGCATATTCACGAAGAAGGAGTACCCAATAAATACCGTCCACCGATTCTTAAACAACAAATCTAAACAAGTAGACACAACATGCCCAGAAACTTTAGCCACCATACATCAAAGACATCATGGAGATGACTATCAGACTACTCCAACCCCTTGGCATCATGGTAGCCCACAAACCTCCAATACACTGAAAAGCTACTGGTGAACGAGAATTTCTAGAGGTCTGGCATTCAAACCGGAACTCCATCAACAAACACATTAATTTGGACCCCATTCACCAACCTCTGAGAAAAAGAACTGGAAATGATATCACCCACCTTAACAGACCAAGACACATAAATTGAAAGTGGAACAGCACACGAGCGCATCACCAGAGGCTCACTGATGATGTTACCTAGCATGGTGACTAAGCTTCTGAAAACAAACCCTCCAGCTCAGCGAGCAAACTTACAACCGGAGCTACAAATCTTCCCTAAAAGTGCTTACAGCCTGGCATTATTGACATTGAGCAACACTTAGAATGGGCTACCAGACAGCAGTCTGGAGGAGAAAAACTTGAAATAATTTATTCAACCATTAAATGTAACAAAATTGCAATAGAATTAGACGAAATAGAAAAACTATGATTGGCCAAATGACCTTTCTCATCCACCTTGTTAACCATAAATATTTTATTTTAATGCAAGAAAGCTTTAATTTTTAAATGACATCAATCGAGGCAAATGTTTCTCCAAAGGTTTAAAGTTTTCTTTCTTACAATCTACTCAAATGAGGACTGAAGTCATTCATTGAAGCACTGGAAGGTGGAGGAACAATCCTTTAACTAACCTAATTCTTTAAATGTAATCAGGGTAGATACAACATCAATAGTTCCTTTTATGAGAGTGCAGGTCATTATATTATAAGCACTCTCAATAATATCATGCTATCAATTGATATGCCAAGCTGGTCTTCAAAGGTGTCCATGGTAATTTGCATTTATAAATAAGGTTTTCGAGACGACCTTAAAATGTGTGAATTCATTAGCAAATGCCATTCTATTCAAAATGAAGTAGCCAAGCTGTTTTTGATTATGCAGTCAAAAGGACTGAAGTTATATTGAACTACATTAATTATTAACAGTTTCTGCCATTTAATCACTAATGAGCAAGTTCTTTGTAAGGATGAAATTATAAATAAAATAGCAGATTAAAAATGTTCGGATGAATCATAAATCACCTTTTGAATAGTGAAAAATATGTGTATAATGAGGTGAATGTGACCTTAATGCATGCAAAATTACAGTTTTTTTTTAACTATCCCTTTTCCGCTCACAACCTCGCACCAGAGCAGCATGGTGGCTTAGTGGTTAGCGGTTAGCATTGCTGCCTCACAGTGCTAGGGACCTGGGTTTGATCCCATTCTTGAATGACGGTCTGTGTGGAGCTTGCACATTCTCCCTGTGTCTGTGTGGGTTTCTTCTGGGTGCTCCAGTTCTTTCCCACAGTCCAAAGATGAGCAGGTTAGTTGGATTGGCCATGCTAAATTGTTTATAATGCCTCGGGATGTGCAGGCTAAGTGGGTTATCCTTCGGAAATGTGGGGTTACAAAGATAGGGTGGATCTGGGTGGGAAACTCTTCAGAGAGTTGGTGCGGACTCAATGGGCTGAATGGCCTGAAATACTGTAGGGATTCTATGAAAATGACAGCATAATCTTTTCTCAATTGAAATGTTTGATATAGAATGTTGCAACCCATTTGTAGGTTTAATGTGTACATTTGAATTGAGAGGTGAATTTGTCATATGAAGCAATGATTTGGAGGTGCTGATGTTGGACTGAGGCGGACAAAATTAAAAATCACACAATGCCAAGTTATAGTCCAACAGGTTTATTTGGAGACAAAACCTTTCATTGTAAAAGGTTAGCTGGAAAATGAGATGAAGAATCCAGAGGGAAATTGTCGCTTTGAACAAGAGGATATGGCTAAGGTAGTAAATGAATATCAGAAACAAAAACAGAAAATGCTGGAAAAGCTCAACGGGTCTGGTATCATCTGTGAAGAGAAATCAGAGTTGACTTGACATAGTGGTAGGGTGCTGGGGAAGGGTCACTGAACTTGAAATACTAACTCTGATTTCTCTCCTCAGATGCTGCCTGACATGCTGAGCTTTTCCAGCAATTTCTGTCTTTGTTTCTAGATTACTTACAGTGTGGCCCAACAAGTCCACACCGACCCGCCGAAGCGCAACCCACCCATACCCCTACATTTACCCCTTACCTAACACTACGGGCAATTTAGCATGGCCAATTCACCTGACCTGTACATCTTTGGACTGTGGGAGGAAACCGGAGCACCCAGAGGAAACCCACGCAGACACGGGGAGAATGTGCAAACTCCACACAGTCAGTCGCCTGATGCGGGAATTGAACCTGGGTCTCTGGCGCTGTAAATTTACAATTTACAATTCTAATTTACAACATCTGCAGTTCTTTTCATTTTTATTTCGTAAATGAATATGTTGCATTTGTCTTCTCAAAGGAAATTGATATGATTTCAATAAAGTCAAAAGAAAAATCATAAATACAATGGTATTAAAAAAGTTATGCTAAAAAGGTTAGCATCACCGCAAGTTAATTCAGGTTCTGGAGAAATTAGACCTAAGCTACTGAAAAGACAGTAGAAATGGAGCAATGTTTACACTTTTCAATTGTCATTAGATACAGCAATGGAAGAGGACTAGACAATTACAAATATTAAACCATTAGTCAATAAAGGTGAGATAAATAGGACAACTACAAATCTGACATGCCAATATTGGACTTGGGGAAATTAATAGATACATCATTACAGATAAAATAAACAGACTGGAAGGACATTTGCAATAACATTCCCAGAGTCTAATTTTGGGTCCAATACATTTTACAATTTTTGTAAATGATCTAGACTCCAATGCAGGGAACAGAATTACTACATTTGCACATTATATGAAACATGGCAAAACTGTCAATTGTGATGAGAATAATTGGAGAATTCAGGGTAACTGGCAGATGGAATTCAATGCCAACAAATGAGGAGCCATGCACTTTGAGATTATTAATATGGATAGTATACTATAAATCCCATCATTTTGAAAAGAGTAGATAAACAGTAGCCTTGATATCCACATACATAAATCCTTAACAGAAGCATTTCCAGTTGATAAAGTGATTTTAAGTGAAAGCATATATTATACTTGGGTTTATAAATAGAAACATTGTATCTAAAGGCAAAAAGACCACACTAAAACTTTAAAATCACTTGTTCAACCTCAGCTGGAATACTATAGACAGTTCTGAGCACCATGCTTCAGAAAGATGCAAAGGCCTTAGAAATACTAGCGGTTTACTGAGATGTTCCCAGGGATGAGGGATTTTGGTTATGAGAGATTGGAAAGGATTGGACTATCCTTAAAATAAATTCCATTTTAAGTTTTCAAGGTCACAAAAAGTTTTTAAGATAATTACCAAAGGAAACTATTCTCTTTGACAAGTGGCTTAATAACCAGGAGTTATGAATTTGGAATTAATGACAAATGATTGTGATGGGAGATAATTTTTTTTTGGCTCAGTTGTTGGCATCTGAAGTGCTGTATCTAAAATGGTGATCGAAGTTGATTTCACAGAAAAAGAAGTTTAAAAAGATATCGGCCAAAACTCATAGACAAGAAACTTAATTGTCACAAACAAACAGAGTGTTAGACTAAACATGATTGCATTCAGAATGCTATAGGATTCTATGATAATCATAAACTTAAAAACTACAGTAAATCAGTGCCATCCGGCAGCATTTCAGAATTTATTTTCACCTTGCTTTAAAAATGTTGCTAAATATTTTTCAAAAGCTGAGATGGGTTTATCATTTTAAAAATATTTTTAATAATTCTCCATGAGCACCTGTGAAAAGACAGATTTTAAATAATTGAAAATGATTTTTAAAAATTCTACCTATCATTTAGAGGTTTAATTAGTCAAGACTAATCAGCTTCTTTGCCGATTAAACACACTAGTAAGAAGGACTTTGCAAAGTTGACAGGACTGTGTTTTTTTTAACAAATACTGTTCCCAGAGCATAGGTTGATGCTACGTGGTGTGTCCGGTTCCATTTCTTTTTTGAGATGTTATAAAGATTGTTAGAACTAAGTAGCTTACTGGGCCATTTCAGTTAACCCTATTGCTGTGTTTGGAATAATCAAGGACGGCAGATTTCCTTTTCTGAAGGACATTTATAAATCAGTTGGCCTTTCTGCAACAATCAGCAATGGTTTTATGATTATCATTATGCTCTTAATTTCAGATATTTATTGAATTCAAATTCCATCATCTGCCATGGCAGAATTTGAACCCAAGTCCCCACGAGAATTCCTGAGCTTCTGGATTAATAGTCGAGCAAAAACACCACTAGGTCATTGCTGATGTAGTCAGTTGTGAGGACAGGACCTGCTTTCTGCATTATAATATCGATAAAGAAGAAACTGCAGGAACTTGAATTTTTATTTGCACAAAGCATAGCCTGCAATTAAAATGATCTTTGACACCAAGTGGATCATTAACCAGAAGTCAAAGGTTTGAAAGCAATGGCAAAAAATTATGAGAGATCAGGAGGTTTTATCAGTTGTTGGCATCTGAAATGGTCTGTTTTTTTTCTATATCGCTATGCTTTTTGGCAATTTTTGGTAAACTGTGGCCAAGTAGAGAAAATCCTCATATTTAATGCAGTGAATTCTCAGTAATGGTTCTACTCAGTGTACACTTCTAGCCTCGAGATGATTCCAGAACAGCCTATCAGCTTGGAGAACCTCAAGCTGAGACCTGGCGCAGAGCTGTTTGGAGGCTAGGTGCCAGCGTGGACTGGGTTGGAAGGACCGTTGTTCTTAACTTCGCATTTCTTTATTTTTCTAATTTTCTTTTCCTAAGAACTTGCACTGGAGAATCTATACCTAGGTACCTTGTGTATCTAATATTGTGCTGTAAGTGGCACCTTACAAACTTTTCACTGTAATAGTGACAATAAAATTAATTCAATTCAACTGGATATGATGCACTTCAGTTTGCAACCACAACCTAGGCAGGTCTGACATCTTAATTGTCTTGGAGCACTGAAACTGACGTAAGATGAGGTATATCTTTTGACCTGCGAGTAAGTAAATGAGAACATTATCTCGTGGTCCTTTGATGCAGTAAAACATTTGTTTTCAGCCCTGACAAACATTTATGCTTGCTTTGTTCTCCACCTCACTGCAGTTCTACAGTTTATAATTTGCTACCTGACATTTTGTTCAAATTTCCTATTTCGTAACTAAATCCAAAAAAAACTCAGCTGTGTTGCTGTCAACTGCATCTATTAACTGTCATGTTTGATGCAATGCAAAATCCAAATCAGTCACCATCCTAAATTTTTGATTAGTTTTCTGAACCAAGTACATGCATGACTCTACATCAATGATTCATAAATACCAGCTAAAAATTGTATTAACGCAAATAAGAGATTGCTATCCAGTGAAAAGGAACAAATTTTAATGCACACATGCACCTGAGCAGTTTTCATTAGTTCATCATATACATGAATTATTTTTAAAGCAATTTCCACTGCTCTATAATCAAACTTTATAAAATGTGCAAACTTAGCATAATTCTTTCTTCCCTCTCCCCAGCATCTCATGGGTAACAGGATGGTTAATCTTCTCCTCACTTAGCAATTCCTAAGAAAAGTCTTGAGCAGACTTGCATCGCAGAAATTCTTTCTAGTGTGAACTGATTTCTCATCTTTTACAAAACTGCTTCACTTTGCAATCATAACTCAGGTTAGTTTTCAGACCATTGTACCAGCTCCATTAAAATCCAAGAAGGAGGTCATTCATCCTGCTGAGTCTACGCCAGATCTCTGAAGAGCAATTCAGTCAATTTCATTTTCTGTTTGATCCCAATAGCCCGGGAAAATTATTTCCTGGAAGTGGACATTCAAATTCATTTTGATATTGTGGATTGTCACAAGTATGGTGAAAATAGAGTCAGTATTCTGAGCTATTATTATTCATCACAAAAATCATTTGGCCTCCTAACCCCCGTATCTTTTGCTCAAAACCTTAAATCTGTGCAATACTCTAATAGTGGCCTAACCATAGCTTTATAAATATTCAATAAAACTTCCCGGTTTTCTCACACACCATCCTATTTATGAAGCTCAAATGCCATGTGCTTTGCTAACCACTGTCTCAATGTTATACCACATACAAAATTCAACATAGTTCTGTTTTGGCACACATTTTGGTAAGAGTGCCATTATACCTATTACCATTCCCTATTCCTTTCATACTCCATCTGATACTTATCTGCCTATTCAACCAGCCGAAGTCCTGCTCAGTCATAATTAATCAACTTCATCGCCTGTAAGTCTGGCCCCATAAGCAAATTTGGAAATGTTATTGTTTTCCAATGTCAAAGCTATCTATATATAGCAAAGAAGCAAATTGGAGTCTAAATTTATTCTGAAGAGACCTGAAGTTTTTTTTTTCTCTATCATTATATCAGAAAAAGTCACATCAAACATTGATCAGCCTCCTCATTTGCATGATATCAAACTTGCTGAGTTTTTTAGGACTAGATTACTTACAGTTTGGAAACAGGCCCTTCGGCCCAACAAGTCCACACTGATCCTCCGAAGAGCAACCCGCCCAGACCCATTTCCCTACATTTACCCCTTCACCTAACACTACGGGCAATTTAGCATGGCCAATTCACCTAACCTTCACATCTTTGGACTGTGGGAGGTAACTGGAGCACACTTCATGCAGACAGTTACCTGAGACGGGAATTGAACCTGGGTCTCTGGTGCTGTGAGATAGCAATGCTAACCACTGTACCACCGTGCCGCCCGATGCACGGTGCACTAATGATTCAAAGGTAAACTTCAATTTCTACATTTAAAGGGGATATGGATGCTTAGGATTTGGACCTTTCCTTAAAACCAGATTGCTTACAGTAATGTTGCCACTTTTATGCTTAGGACTATTCCAATAAAGCTCACAGGAAATGAGCACAACTTGATACCAATACATTGGGTATATATTCAAGCTAAATCTATGGGTTGAGATTTGCGGGGAATTCCAAGTCAATATTTACAAGTAAATATACTCTAAAATCAGAACTTAATGCCCTTCTATCTAAAACAAAAAAAACAAACATCCCATTTAATGGAGACATCTTGTCCTAATTATATCAGAACTTGTGATCTGGAAACCGCACTAGTGCAACTTTCGTTAAACTAACCATGGTTTCAAGTCAGTCAGAAAGAGGCAAACTAACATTAAGGTCTCAAGTTCATTACTTAGAATGTGATTCCAGTGCAATAGTGAGGGAGCACTGCATTTCCAAAGTTGTACATTTTGGATGAGACAAAAACAGGTCTTTTTAAACCATAACTTTTTAAAAAAATAGAATTCCTACAGTGTGGAAACCGGCCATTCGGCTCAACAAGTCCACTCTGACCCTCTGAAAAGCACCCCACCCAGTCCCATCCCCCCCACCCCACCCTTTCCCTGTAACCCTGCATTTCCCATGACTCATGCACCTACGCTCCATATCCCTGAACACTATGGGTGATTTAGCCTGGCCAATCTATCCAACTTGCACATCTTTAGACTCTGGGAGGAAACCAGAGCACCCAGCGGACACCCACACAGACACAGGGAGAATGTGCAAACTCCGCACAGACAATCGCCCGAGGGTGGAATCAAACCTGGGTCCCTGGTGCAGAGGTAGCAGTGCTAACCACTGAGCTACCATGTCACCCCTGGTGAATAATGTTCAAAGAGCAGAAACTTCCATGTCAATTACCAGCCAACATCACCAAAATGATTAACCAGTTGTTCAAGTGTATTATCGTTTATAAGGATGTCGGTATTTTCAAAATGGCTAAACATTCGAGTTTATGTAAAATCACTAACTTCAAAGTAATTCATTCTACATGAAGTAGTTGGAAACATTTCTGACATGTAAAGAACAGCCACCACAAACTCTCAAGGTTGCAGAAATGTTAAGTTTGCAGTATCTTGGTTGTGTAGCTTAGCTGTGCATTTAGGTTTATACATAAGGATTTTGACAAATAAGTGTTACATCGTTTAAAGTACAAATCTTATAATCATTCTGCATATTTGGTTGGTAATGTGAACTACCCTATAGATTGGGTTGAGATATCTGGTTGGCATGGACCAAAGAGTCTGTTTCCATGCTGTACACCTCTATGATTCTATAACTGTTCAGGTTTTTAATCTGAACATCGTCAATGCCTCTCAACAAAGTCAACAATCACACATTTTAACCCTTTCAAGACTTTTTCTTAATATCAAGGTAGTCCTAAGTTCAAAATATAAGTGTGCAGTTTCTTACATAAAATTAACCGCGATAGTTGCTTGTTAGAAACTGAATAAATATGAATAAGTAGAAAGGATTTTAAAAAGCTTAAATAAATGCCTAGCTGTTCAATTATTTTGAAATTATATTGAGATGATTTATTTTATGTCTGTTGGGGATAGTTTGCAAGAACAATACAAATAACACACAACATTAAGACTATAAATAGCAGCAGAGTAAACTGAAATAACACATAAATCAACACTAGGTTGCCCATCACCTTTAGATTAAGCTGACCCCTGGATTAATGATTTATATATTTTATGATCTCTAAACATTCTGCTTAAGCAAAGCATGAACGTATGACAGAGAATGTCAGATGAAAGTGAAACACATTATAAAGTACAAGACACAAGAAGTCAGAACCAAAAAGTGAAATAAAAAACACTTCTATACTCACACTGTTTTTTAATGAGATACATTGTTGTACAGAAGATCAAGTGTTTAATAAGCAAATATTAAATCAACATATCTGTTGCAATTAAATAGTTTAAGCCAATGCTTTTAAAAATCTAGAATGAGCGAAATAGGTTGTACTAATTAAAATATGCCAGACCTTCTATTGCAGATAGATTTTCAATGCATTCAAAAAAAGATTTGTATCCAATGAAATCTTTTCAAAACAAATCCGTGTGTTATAACTTAAAACAATGAAAATTCTACTCCTTCACCACTTAGAATTTTCTCTAACAATGTCACTGCCTACAAGTTGATTATAATTGCTACCTAATAATATGTTAATCACATTGAAAAATACATGGCACCCACTAAGACTAAGCACAGGCACTCATATGTTAGAGCAATCTCACCCAAGATATATTCAGAAAAACAAGAAAGCCAATATTTAGAGTAAACTTACAATGACAACTGGCAAATTAATCACATTAAGTGCCATCCATCAAGGCATTACCAGGTTAGCAACAATTACATTATGAAGACTTAGGAGTTGCCCAATAAGTATGGAGTTTTCTGTAAGACAACACTGCACTGGCTTCTGATAGTATCAAGAAAAAAGGAAAATTGGGCCTTCATGGTCTTTTACTGAAAACATCAAGGGATGAAAACATAGCAACAATGGCACAAATATAGTTGAAATGAGATCTTAAACCAACTTAATTTCAAAACAGTGTAGTGCGAATAATTTAATGAAAAATACTTTTAAAATTTTTGTCAGAAAATGGAGTTTAATTAGCTACATCAAAATTGTCTTCTCCTTAGAAATATTTAACAGGTACCCAATTTGTAAACAATTGCACAACTTCCTAACGTGTACTAAAGTTTAAGCAACACATTTTCTTACAAAGACAATTCGAATACAGCTGTTAGTACATCCATTATTTTCAATATAAAAAATGTATTTTAGCACGGCACAAACTCTTGAATTAAGTAAGTAGATTGGATAAGTGTAAAGACAAAGACTTCCATCATCCTTTTCAGGTTATTTGGGAGCCTGTGGAAGGAAAAGAAAATATTACAACTGGTAAAACACATGGAAACAATAGTGCAGCCTAAAGTGCTTACCATGCCTCTGTTTACATTGATTAAATGTCAATTTCCATTAATTACGTAGAATTTCTGAATTTTTTGCTGCTACTTTGAGAGCTGTGCTCCATAATTCAGTAATTAGTGCCTGTGCAAACTGTACATTATTTGCTTTTACCATTATACTTAACTCTCAGTGCCCTGGTCCTAGCAACAAGCTTCAAAAACACAGCCTCCTTTTCTTTAGTTTTTAAGAGTGGTTGATTTCTCACCTTACTACATGAAAACGTCAAATTCAGAAAGACAGAACATGAGATGAATCATACATATTGGAAAGGTGGACACTAACATCATTTCATTTCTAAAGTCATCATAACTTCAAAAAAGAACTTCTTTAAAAACTATCCATTCATGGGATGAAGGTATCACTGGCTAGGCCATCATTTATTGTCCATCCCTAATTGCAGAGATGGCAGTTTAGACTCAACTATACTGCTGTAGGTCTGAAGTCACATCCAGATGAGCAGAGGTAGGGATGGCAGATAAACTTCCCCCAAGATGTAGTGGATGGAATTTTGCAACAATTACTAACTTCATACAGTCATCAAGTTCAGACCATAAAGTCTGCACTGGTCAAAAACAACAACTACTTTAATTCCATTTTCCAGAACTTGGCCTTGTAGATAATTCTTAAATGTCGAGGGTTTCTGCCCCTGTCATGCTACAGGCAGCAAGTTCCAGATTCCCACCAACCTCTGGACTGATAGCCTGATTGCCAATAGCCTCTCTTTATAATTACAGACTTTCATTGACTTCAAATTTCCCACATGCCATGGTGAGATTCAAACCTATGTCCCAATAACATTAACCTGGGGTTTTGATTACCAGTCCAGTGACATTACTACCACACTACCTCCCTCTAAAGCCTCATTTCCTTTAAATTGAGAATAAGTTGTCCACTGGTGTCAAGATCTTGTCAGTACTATTTTTGTCAATGTTTTCATTAATTTTAATATTAAAACACAACATATTTATGGAACTGTAGTAGATTGCTGACCATTTACACATTATACTAAATGATTTTATGGACCATATCATATCATAAGACTGTAGGTTTCATGGAATGTCAACTGGAATTTATTTGCAGTATTTGTTATAACAGAGCCAGAAATATGTCTTTAACATCAATTTGTGGCTACACAACATTTTTAGTTAACAGGAACAATGCAATTTGTACCAGTCACCCATTAAACAGATTTTACTTCATAAAAATATTGTTAAGATGCAACTTTTTTGCACTATTTATATAACATTTATTTTTAGCTTGTCTTCAATCAAGAAAGTATAGCAACAAAATGAAGAGCAGGATAGTAGCACACCAAGTAAAAAAAAAAATCACATTTCACTCTGAATCAAGGTTCTCCCACACTCATTTTCTTAGAAGTTCAGTTCCTTGTTTGAATAATACCATATTAGTCAATTATCACTCCCTGTCATCTTGTCAAAGTGGTCATGCAAGAGAACCTGGACAGTGATTAAACAGTTATTCAATCAAATCAGCATCACAGGAGATCCTTAGCCCACTTTCAGCAGTCATGAAATTACAGTCAGGAGTTATTTATCTTTGTCATAACTTAAAAGCAATTTTAATCTTCTCACAGATAAACTGTCAGACAAGGATTCAAATCTGGGACTTGACTGTCTATGTGACTGAACTACCTGTTCAACAGACTTATCAAATCGCTGGAGGAAGTAAACATTTTAGTATCTTTCACTTTTTAAGTTCAATTTATAATGCCAGTTATCAACTTCCCCTACAAACTTTTATTTTAAATTTTCCATTGAAACCCTTTAATAATTTCCGATGGTTCAGCAGAAGGCACTTGACAGCACTGTGAGGCAACAGTGCTAACCACTGTGCCACCGTGCCGCCCACTATAATATTTGAGACATGATTGTGATCAAATGAGTTATTAATTTCAGATTTTTACTGAATTAAAATTTCACTAAATGTGGATTCAAGTACCACCACAGCAAATAGTGAAATTTGAATTCAGTAAAAATCTGAAATTAAAAGCTCATTTGATCACAATCATGTCTCAAATATTATAGTGGGCGGCACGGTTGCACAGCGGTTAGCACTGTTGCCTCACAGCACCAGAGACCCGGGTTCAGTTCCCGCCTCAGGCGACTGACTGACTGTGTGGAGTTTGCACATTCTCCCAGTGTCTGCGTGGGTTTCCTCCGGGTGCTCCGGTTTCCTCCTACAGTCCAAAAATGTGCAGATTAGGTGAATTGGCCATGCTAAATTGCCCGTAGTGTTAAGTGAAGGGGTTAATGTAGGTGAGTGGGTTGCGCTTCGGCGGGTCGGTGTGGACTTGTTGGGCCGAAGGACCCATTTCCACATTGTAACTAATCTAATCTAATTAAGGCCACAGCAAAGATACCAAAAATATTGGCCAAATGTACAGATTTTGATTCAAGTGAAATCAATGCATGTGTGTACATAATGCATCCACAACGAGCTTTAAAACTTCTCAGGTTCCTCTAGATGTTAAAGTTTGTACTTATATTAACTAGCCAAAATCAAATAAGTGAATACTGCAATTTGCTTAACAAATCATTCAAAGGATTTCAAACTTGAACCAAGTGGAGTGAGTAGAGGGGACGGGAGAAGAAAGGAAAGGGTTTTCTAACCGTTTAATATTTTTACCTTGTTTTCTCCTCCTTCTATTTCTTCAACTCCTGCTTGCGTCATGAGGTCAGCAATGTTCTTCTCTAGGTCATCAATGCGAGCACTCATCTCATCAAGTGAAAGATGTCAAAGAAATATCACTTTCTTTGGAAAAGTTGTATGCTTTTATTAGTAAGGTTTGAAAATTTGCTCATTCAATTATCTGCAATAAATACTGTTGCTTGCGAATCTTATCAGATCGGATGGATCGATTGGAGAGACAGTTAGAAGCAATGAGGAATTTGCAACAGCAACAGTATGTGATGGATGGCAGTTATGGCAGGGGGAAAGATAAGAGAGGTAGGCAGCTAGTGCAGGAGTCTTCTGTGGCTATACCCATTTCAAACAAGTATGCTGATTTGGAAAATGCAGGGGGTGATGGATTCTCAGGGAACGTAGTACGAACAGCCAAGTTTCTGGTATTGAGACTGGCTGTAATGCAATGACGGGTATGTCGGCTTCCAAGAGATCAATTGTGTTAGGGGATTCTCTAGTCTGAGGTACAGACAGACGTTTCTGTGGCCAGCAGCGAAAAATCAGAATGGTGTGTTGCTTTCCCTGGAGCCAGAATCAAGGATGTCTCAGAGAGGGTGCAGAATGTTCTCAAGGGGGAGAGGGGTTAGCAAGAGGTCATTGCACACATTGGAACCAATGACATAGGACAGGAAAAGGTTGAGACTCTGAAGGGAGATTACAGAGAGTTAGGCAGGAATTTAAAAAGGAGGTCCTTGAGAGTAGTAATATTGGGATTACTCCCAGTGCTACGAACTGGTGAGCACAGGAATAGGAGGAGAGAGAGCAGATAAATGCACGGCTGAGCAGCTGGCGAATGGGAGAAGGATTCACATTTTTGGATCATTGGAATCTCTTTTGGGGTAGAAGGTCCTGTACAGGAAGTATGGATGGCACCTAAATTGGAAGGGGACTAATATACTGGCAGGGAGATTTGCTAGTCCTGCTCGGGAGGATTTAAACTAGTGGGGGGAGGAACCCAGGGAGATAGTAAGGAAAGAGATCAATCTGAGACTGGTACAGTTGAGAACATAAGCGAGTCAAACAGTCAGGACAGGCACGGACAAGGTAGGACTAATTAGTTAGACTGCATTTATTGAAGAAAGGCCAATTTTGACGGCATTAGGCAAGAACGTTTGAAAGCTGATTGGCGGCAGAAGTTCGCAGGTAAAGGGACAGCTGGAAAATGGGAAGCCCTCAGAAATGAGATAACGAGAATCCAGAGAAAGTATTTTCCTGTTAGGGTGAAAGGAAAGGCTGGTAGATATAGGGAATGCTGGACGATTAAAGAAATTGAGGGTTTGGTTAAGAAAAAGAAGGAAGCATATGTCAGGTATAGACAGGATAGATCGAGTTAATCTTTAGAAGAATATAAAGACAGTAGGAGTATACTTAAGAGGAAAATCAGGAGGGCAAAAAGGGGACATGATATAGCTTTGGCAAATAGAATTAAGGAGAATCCAAAGGGTTTTTACAAATACATTAAGGACAAAAGGGTAACTAGAGAGAGAATAGGGCCCCTCAAAGATCAACAAGGCGGCCTTTGTGTGGAGCAGCAGAAAATGGGGGAAGATACTAAATGAGTATTTTGCCTCAGTATTTACTGTGGAAAAGGATATGGAAGATATAGACTGTAGGGAAATAGATGATGACACTTTGCAAAATGTCCATATTACAGTGGAGGAAGTGCTGGATGTCTTGAAACGCATAAAGGTGGATAAATCCCCAGGGCCTGATCAGGTGTACCCTAGAACTCTGTGGGAAGTACATAAATGATTGCTGGGCCTCTTGCTGAGATATTTGTATCATCAATAGTCACAGGTGAGGTGCTGGAAGACTAGAGGTTAGCTAACGTGGTGCCACTGTTTAAGAAGGGTGGTAAAGACAAGCCAGGGAACTATAGACCAGTGAGCCTGACGTCAGTGGTGGGCTTTTTTCCTCTGGAGTATCGGAGGCTGAGGGGTGACCTTATAGAGGTTTACAAAATTATGAGGGGCATGGATAGGATAAATAGGCAAAGTCTTTTCCCTGTGGTTGGGGAGTCCAGAACTAGAGGGCATAGGTTTAGTGTGAGAGGGGAAAGATATAAAAGAGACCTAAGGGGCAACTTTTTCACACAGAGGGTGGCACGTGTATGAAATGAGCTGCCAGAGGAAGTGGTGGAGGCTGGTACAATTACAACATTTAAAAGACATTTGGATAGAGGTATGAATAGGAAGGGTTTGGAGGGATATGGGCCATGTGCTGGCAGGTGGGACTAGATTGGGTTGGGATATCTGGTCGGCATGAACGGGTTGGACCGAAGTGTCTGTTTCCGTTCTGTACATCTCTATGACTCTAATTATCATTAGTGAAAGGAAATAGAGTACTCAACCTTATGTCAAGTCCAAAAAAATTTGCCAATTTCCATGGGATAAACCAAAATCTTCTTAAAAGATCCCTAAAAACTCCAAACTTCAGAATCAATTTTACATTTACGTTTTCCACTTTAGCCATGAGAATAGCCTCAGAATTAGATGTTAATTTAATCTGATTTATTGCCATGTGTACCTAAGGACAGTGTAAAGCTTTGTTTGTGAGCAGTACAGGCAGATCATAAATAAGGACAGATGATAGGGTGCTTGGACAGAGTGAGCCATACAGGTTACACCTTACAGAATGTGCTCTAAGCATGATCAACATTAACTAGATTAATATTATTTGAAGTGAGTCCATTCATCAGTCTAATAACAGCAGGAAAAATGCTGTTCTTGAACCTGTTTGGTGCATGTGTTCAAGCTTCTGTATCTTCTGCCTGACAGAAGAGGTTATAGGTGACTATTACTGGAGTGGGAAGGGTCTTTGATGATGTTGACAGCCTTTCCACAACAAAGATAAGTGTAAATGGAGTGCATGGATGGTAGGTTGGCTTCTCTGATATCCTGGGCTGTGCACACAATATTCTGTATTTTCTTACAGTCCCGAGCAGAGCAGTTATCATACCAGATAGAATGCTTTAGAATGCTTTAGGTGAAACCAGGTACAACTGGAAAGGTTGGTCAGGGTCCTCCTGGACATGCCGAATTTCCTAAGTTGCCTGAGGAAGAAGCGACATGGTTGTGCATTGTTGACCATTGCATCTACGTGGGACGTCCAACACAGGTTGTCGGTTATTGTCGTTTCTAGAAACTTGATGCGGTCAACCCTCTCACGCTCAACTCAGTTGATCTAGATGGGGAGGTGTTCTCCTTCGTTTCTGAAGTCAATGATCAGTTCTTTTGACTACATTGAGAAAGAGGCAGGTTTCAGTGCACTAGGACAGCCTCCGATACTCCAGAGGAAAAAAGCCCACCACTGACGTCAGGCTCACTGGTCTATAGTTCCTCTATCTCCTTTTTGCATTGTGACTCATCATTGTTTGATATCCATCCTACCACAGTCGTGTCAACAGCAAATCTGGAGATGGCGATCATTTGGAATTTGGCTTCAGAATTGTGGGTGTACAGGGATTATAGTATGGGATTTCAGGGTTGTGAGTACAATTGTACATCTTCACTGAATATCTAATAGAGGAAAAGGTTGTGCTACAAACTAATCTCTACTAGAAATGGAATCAAACTGCCCAACTTTTTTCAGTTTACAATCGATAATGCTTCATTTTTCGAAGAGTCCAGGCTAGATTCAAACCCAGGTCTGAGAGGTAAAACAGCAGCATGTGATCGTCGCTGCACTGTACGGCTGTCTATTGGATAACATTCAAACTATCTGGCGCAACCTGGCAAATCTCACATTCAACATTTCAAGAAGCTCAAAAGATTCTTAAACCAATATTTTAAAAATGGGAACTAACACAACTGTCTAACTTTTTGCAACTATTTCTTGTAATCCCTCTGCTTTCCAATCTGTTTCTTCCGCTTTTAGACCCACTTCTTTGACCAAGATTTTGGTTTCTCTTCCCAATCTCTTCTCCTTTACCTAAGCTCCGTAGAGCACTTCGGAATGTTTTGAAATGCTACAGGTGCTATATAAACACAACTTCTTATTGCAGAGAGAAACCATGCCTCAGCGCAAACAAACAATGCAAAATAAAACAGGAATAATATTTTTGCATAGAGCATTTTTCTTTGCTAATCTAGTGAAGTGTTTATTTTCCAAACCAAACAACAATTATTGGGGTTATAAATGATTTTCAGACAGTACAATCTGCAAAGCAATTTTGCAGGCTTTTGAATGGTTTTCAATAAACAATATCACCAAGTTAAAAAACACAACACAAGGTTATAGTCCAACAGGTTTATTTGGAAGCATTAGCTTTCGGAGTGCTGCTCCTTCATACAAGGTCCACAGCCACCTGATGAAGGAACAGCGCTCTGAAAGCTAGTGCTTTCAAATAAACTTGTTGGACTATAACCTGGTATTGTGTGATTGTTAACTTTGTACACCCTTGTCCAACACCGGCACTTCCAAATCACAATATCACTAACATCTCCTCAGGAGATCCTCTGAAGGATCAGTGCTTAGCACCTACTTTACCTGGACAGGCACTCGAATGAAATAATGCATTTCATCTAGGCAAGGTATCCCTGGTTTCTATGACAGAAGTGAATGCATGTTGTCTATGCTATTGACTGCATCAATGATTTCTTCCATTTCTTTAATTAGGTTACCCAATGATGCTCATCCTGTGTTATCATTGTAATGTCCTAACTTGTCCTTTGTTTGAAGATAGCAGTCCTGTTGAAAGCAGCAACGATTACAGTATAGCATATAAACATTTTGAAACTCTGCATTGTTGAAGAAGCCTCCTGAGTTAACAGTTGAGACTGTCTTCCCAATATCATGATAAAAAGACTCCTAGATGTTTGAAAAGACGTGGTGCTGTGTGCTAATTTAAAATACTCCACAACTCTGGTTTAATTTTGTAATTGAACATGATGACTGACGTGATCGTGAAATTGCTCATTTCAACCAACAGATCAACTTAAGACTGTCTGATGTTCTTCAACTAAGAAAAATCTCCTGACATAACAAAGTCAATCTTGGTACAACCACGGAATTTACTGATACATGCTGGCTTCTCTATATTCATCAAGATGCTGCTGAAACTTCAAATAATCTCCTATTTAAAATGTACAGTTCTAGGTAAATCATCTGCCATTGAGCACAGCACACTGTTGGATGTACAAGAACATTGAATAATACATTCTGGTCAGATAATTTGGATACTTAGAGCTCCAATTGTATGCAGGAGTACATTCAAAGTGTTAGCAAGTAGGGAGAGGAATTCT
Source organism: Chiloscyllium plagiosum (assembly GCF_037043375.1). NCBI lineage: Eukaryota > Metazoa > Chordata > Chondrichthyes > Orectolobiformes > Hemiscylliidae > Chiloscyllium > Chiloscyllium plagiosum. Next base: position 23,278,212 of record NW_028270155.1, on the reverse strand, counting down.
GCTTAGTCAATTTAATCCAAATTTCCTCCATGTCAGGTGCACAAATCGGACTTTAACTTCCAATTAAAACTTATAAAGTAGTTAGCAATACCAAATTTGTATTCACAATCAAGTGCTGGAGCTGAGAAAAATTTCCACAGTTAATTCAACCAATCACAAAAAAAACATGCTCAATCACACATACAACACAACCATGCTGGTCAACCTGTATGTGTAACTAAATAATCACTTTACACTAAAGCTATCTTCTTCTGTATTGTTTCAAAGCAATTTAGTTTCTACTTTTGGATTTGGCAGAGAGCATAGTACAGCAACAGGTTGCTAGTAGTGTCAATTTACCACATTTAAATGTACTTAAAATGAAATTTTCACCTACAGTAAATTATAGTATTATTTTAGGTGCAACCCAATGTCTCTTTTATATTGTGGAGCTGCCTCCATTGCTATATATAATCTCTCATGTCAGAAGATAATCTGAACAGGCTAGTAGCATAACAGCATTGGGCTACAGGACTACCACAACAACAATCTTGCCTTCAGAGACAACCTTTAATACAATAGGCTTGTAAGGTATCTCTAAGATCAAGAAGATCACCCAGATTTGGTCTTGGAGTCGGTGCAGAAAATTGTGTTAACATCTGCACAAAATTTATAAGTAATAAATTCTAATATAAGACTACTAAGATTTCCTTGGAATTTGCGTGCATTACAAAATTACATTGAATTTACAGAAACGGCTCATCCAGTCCAACTGGTCTATGCTGGTGCTTTTTTCACATTAAACTTGAAATCCCTTCCCACCGTATATCAATTAACTTTAACATTTGGAACTTTATTTGTCTTTGAAAGAAAGGATATTTCTACCGATGATCTGGTCAGACATTGTCTGGAATTTGTCTTGCATCTGTTGGAGCAGTGTAGTAACCTGAAAAATATAAATTAACCATGCTATTATCTGTTTTAAAGCTGTAACTTCTTTAATAGAAACTGGTTGCATCAGTCACCCACATTTTCTTTTTTTTTATTCTTTCATGCGATGTGGACTTCACTTGCAAGGTGAGCATCTGTTGATTATCCTTAATTGCTTTTGAAATGACTGGTTTGTTGGCCATTTCAAAAGATAGTTAAGAGGCTATCAGGAAGGGCTCATGCCCGAAAAGTCGATTCTCCTGTTCCTTGGATGCTGCCTGACCTGCTGTGCTTTTCCAGCAACACATCTCCAGCATCTGCAGTCCTCACTTTCTCCTCCCTGAAGTCAAAGGATGTCAAGTTTTGTTCACTAAAATGCATCAGTGTTGCCAGATGGGATTTTACAACAATGGATAACAGCTGCCATAGTCATCAATACAGTATTACGATTATTTTTATATTCCAGATTTATTCATTAAAGTTAAGTTTCCTGATACTGTAAACATTTATCCAAAGCCTTACTAAATATTTAAAGAGTTAAACAAAACAATTATATATGACAATTCTGATTTGCGTACCTCAGACCTTGGTAGTGCACTGAAATGTCAATTTCGATTCTGATCTTAAAGTTTAGAGTGGACCTTAAATCCATAATTGCATGACTCAAAAATGAGAATGGTCACTGAGCCAAGGCTCGTGCATGGGGTAAACAGGGCCAGCCAGTATTAATTTCCAAAAGCTTGTCATGTTAGGTCAAATGTAAACAAATCTTTGAATAAAGCAAGAGAATAGAGTGAGGAAGCGCAGTAAATTTGAATTCAATTAATTTCCAAAATGACAGTATGTGTCTAAGTTGTAGCATGTGCTAACATTTCCCTCTTTCCATAGTTAGAGATGATATTTTCAAGCAAATGACAAGGTTAAAAGCAGGCAAGTTGTGCTAAGTGATGTTTCATTAAGGTCTCTACTAGGGATGACCTGGAAATTCAGGAGACAATACCTAAACGTGCTAAGCACCTCAGAATATGGAGTAAAGCAAATTATACTTTTTCATGCAACAAATGTGAGGGGTCTGGAATGTGCTACCTGAAACTTTGGTTAATGCAGGTTCAATCTCCGCTTTTAAGGATCTGGATTATCATTTGAAAAGGCCAGAAGTAAACAGGGAGAAGGCCAAGAAATAGTAATTGGCAAACTGGTCTTTTGAAGAACAGGCCAAATAAACTCCGCCTGTGATTCTGTGAAAGCTAGCTACAAGACCTGGGGCATTGATTAGCATAACCAGCAGATAAGTGGCAGGTGCAAATAAATGCAAATATATTGAAGCACTATTTTTTGCTTAAATTAGAAACATTAATACACCTTGCATTAATAATTTGCTTAAATTAGAAACATTAAGACATTAAATATTAAGCAGAAAATCTTGATATGCAGATACACCAGACAAATGGTGGCAATTCAAATAGGGACGTTAATTACAGAAAGTGAGATGTTTGACTTATAGATGTTTAGAATAAAAAGGTCACAATACTGACCTATGTAAGCATTAGTTAGGTAGCAATTTGACAACTGTGTACTTAAAGATAGAAAGGCAACAAATAATGTGCAGTATATATTCACTAAGATGTCAACAGAAATAAGGGGTTACAATATGGAAACCGACTTGTGAAATTGGTCCTAATTCAATCAAACAGAAAATTAAGGTAGAGACATGAACTTGATGAGGTTTTCAAATTATGAAGGCTGTGATAGTTAAAGTCATCGATGCCACTGGTTCGTAAGATAGCTGAAAGCTAATGAGTAAGACAAGTAAAAAGCCATACAAAAAGTAATTAGCATTGGAATGTTGACTTTTATTTTAAAGGTGAGGGAGCTGCAATACAAAGGGATGCAAGATACATTTGTCATATAAAGGCCTGATTAGATCCTAGTTAAAGTAAATGTATTCAGTTTTTGGCATCACAGCATTAAGGACATATTAGCTTTGGCTGGGCTTCAGTGCAGATTAACTAGAATGATACTTGAGGTTAGGTTTGGGGAGAGATTATACAAATTAGTCTTGTTTTCTCTAGAATTTAGAAGGTTATGGAGTGGCCTGATCAAAGTCTTCAAGATATCAACATGAAAATACAGGTTAGATATAGATAAACCGTTTCCACTTGGTGGGGATTCTAGAACTAGGGGCATGGTTTAAGAATAAAGGCCAGACTGTTCTGGGGAAATGTCAGGAAGCAATTCTACACAACAAGGGTGGTGGATTTGGCCGAGCTTGTCCTCACCCTCAACAACTTCTCTTTTAACTCGTCTAAATTTTCTTTAGGTCAGAGATGTGGCCATGGATACGCCCATGGACCGCAGTTATGCTCGTTTCTTCATGAGGTACGAGGAACATTCCTTGTTCCAGTCCTATTCTGGCCCCCATCCACAGCTCTTTCTCCAAATTATCAATAATATCATTGCTGCTGCATCCCTCTCTCTTCCGGAACCGGACAGGTTTATCGATTTCACTTCCAATTTCCACCCCACCCTCACGTTCACCTGGACCATCTCTAACTCCTCCCTTCACTTCCTCAACATCTGTTCCCATTTCTGGGGATAGACTGGCCACAAACATCCACTCTCAACCCACCAACTCCCACAGCTATCGGGATCATACAGCCTCGCATCTTGTTTCCCGTAAAGACTCCATTCCACTCTCCCAGTTCCTCCGTCTCCATTGCATATGTTTCAATGAGGTCAACCTCAATGAGGAAGCCTCTGAAACATCCCCCTTCTTCGACAACCAAGTATTCCCCAACACCGTTGTGGCACGCCCCTCAACCAGATCCAACCCATTGCCCACACTTCTGTTCTCAGCCCCTCTCTTCCCACCAACAGCGACTGGGTTCCCCATGTCCTTACCCAACATCCAGGACATCACCAGTTGCCATTTCCACCACCTCTAGCGAGATGCCATCACCAGACACACATTCCCCTCCCCTCCCTTGTCCACCTTCCACAGGGTCCATTCCTTCCGGGACACCCTGATCCACTCTTCCTTCACTCCCAACATCTTCCCAAAGCCCCATGGCATCTTCCCATGCAAATGAAGGTACAACACATGCCCATTTATCTCCTCCCTCCCACAGTATCCAAGGGCCCAAACATACCTTCCAGGTGAAGCAGCACTTTAACTGCACTTCTCACAATCTAGTCTACTGCATTCGCTGCTCACAATGTGATCCCCTCTACATTAGGGAAACAAAGCATAGATTGGGTGACTGCTTTGCAGAACATCTATGTTCTGCCCCCCAAAAAGACCCTGTTCTTTCTGTTGCCTGCCACTTTAACACACCACCCTGTTCCCTGTCCAACATCTCGGTCTCAGACATTTCAAACATTGGCAAGTTATATTACAGCTGTATAAAACTTTAGTTAGGCTATATTTGGAATATTGCGTGCACTTCTGGTGGCCACATTACCAGAAGGACATAGATGTTTTGAAAAAGGTACAAAAAAGGTTTACCAGGATGTTGCTAGTCTGGAGGGTTTTAGTTATGAGGAGAGATTAAATAAAGTCGGATTGCTTTCACTGGAAATATGGGGTTTGAGTGGCGGCCTGATAAGAGATTTACAAAATTATGAGACGCATAAATAGGCTGGATAGTCAGAAGCCTTTTTCCCAGGGCGGAAGGGTTAACTAAAATATAGCATAGAATCAAGGTTAGAGAGGGAAGGTTTGGGGGGGGGGGGGGCAGCACAGGGAAAATGTTTCAGAGTAGTGGGTACCTGGAATGCACTGCCAAAGGAGGTGGTGGAAGCGGGTGCGTTAGCAATGTTTAAGATATAGCTTGATAGACCATGAATGGGAGGCAAACACAGAGGGATAGAAACCGTGTATCAGCAATAAGAAGCGGGAAAAATAAGGATTAAAAATTAGCACAGGCTTGGTGGGCTGAAGGGCCTGTTCCTGTGCTGTATTGTGTTGTACTGTATTACCTGCTATACCTGCATACTAGTTTTCTGCAACTCATGTATGAAGACACAGGGAGCTCTGCGCACTGAAGCACTCTAAAAATTTCTCTTCATTTAAATAATGAGTTGCCTTTATATTCCACCAACCAAAATAATTAACTCGCATTTCCAAATTAAACTTCATCTGTCAAATTTTGGCCATTCACCTACCCTATCCATACTCATTTGTAAATTTCATATTTCTTTATTGCCACTTACTTTCCCATCTTTTTGAGTGGGCTATTTTAAAGAGCTAAAGATACCTGCTCAAAAGGAGGAACCTTAAAGGTTTTGGGAGTCTGAGAGACTAAGCAGCTTAACAAAGGCAGAAATGAGATTTAACGAATGATCTGTTTCTACACTGGAACATGCTATCATTCTACAGCCATATAAAATTGGGAAAAATAAACGCAAGTGCTGAAAATCTGAAATTAAAATAAAAACATTAGATTAGATTAGATTACTTACAGTGTGGAAACAGGCCCTTCGACCACAAGTCCACACCGACCTGCCAAAGCGCAACCCACCCCAGACACATTCCCTTACATTTACCCCTTCACCTAACACTATGGGCAATTTAGCATGGCCAATTCAGCTAACCTGCACATTTTTGGATTGTGGGAGGAAACCGGAGCACCTGGAGGAAACCCACGCAGACATGGGGAGAATGTGCAAACTCCACACAGAGGGTCGCCTGAGGCGGGAATTGAACCCGGGTCTCTGGCGCTGTGAGGCAACAGTGCTAACCACTGTGCCACCCACATTCTGGTGATGATCAGCAAGTCTGGCAGCATATGTTAAGACAGAATCAACGTATATGAATCAGATCAATCAGCTCTTATGAAAAGGCACTGGTTTGGAAGTTAACTCCATTTCTCTCCACAATTGCTGTGATCTGTTCAACACTTCCAGCATTTTTGTTGTTTCTATTATATGAAGTGGGCTTTGGAATCAATGCAGCCAATTGAAATAACTTCTGATGCGTACCTCGGCTGCATGCTGGGAACTTGAAAAATGGACAAAATCAGAGCACATTTAATTTTCATATGTAAAGTAAACTGTAAGTATGGATAAGAGGTGTGAATGTCAACACATTACGCTGTATGAGCTTCTGCTTGTGAAGTTTGCTGCCACTGTACTTTTTAAGTATAGAAAACTAAGGATCTTACTTGGTCTCGTGTAGTGAGAGGGAAACCGCTTCCTGGTTTAACTGGAAAAGTCTCTTAGGGCGAACTGTATCTTGTTAACTATATGTTAGCAACTAGTTTTAGATTACATTGAAGTGATAGACATTGTTGGTGCCCATGGCTACCCCTTTCGTGTGGATGACGTGGGAGAATTTGAAGGAGAAATTGTTGAGGGTGAGGACCAGTTCAACCAAATGAATAAGAGTATCATCGAAGGGTACTGGTGGGGACATCGGGAAAGGAAGAAACGGAGGGCTTGGTCATGGCGGATAGAGGTGTAAAGGGACTGGATGTCCATGGTGAAGATGAGGTGTTCAGGGCTAGGGAAATGGAAGTCTTGGAGGAGGTGGAGGGCGTCGATAGTGTCCCAAACGTATGTGGGGATCCATCCGCCATCGACTCAGCATGCTCCTGCCCAACAAACTCATCTGGTCCTACCTCGACTCCATCCTCTCCCCCTTCGTCTAGGCACTTTCCACCTACATCCTACCACACCCTCCATATCTTCAGCAACTTCCAGTTCTCCAGTAGACAGCGCTTTCTTTTCACTATGGACGTGCAGTCCTTATACATGTCCATACCCCACAATGATAGCCTCCAGGCCCTCCGTTTCTTCCTCTCCAGTAAACCCATCCAATCCCCCTCTACGAATACCTTCCTCCACCTCGCCAAACTGGTCCTCACCTTCAATAACTTTTCCTTTAACTCCTCCCATTTCCTCCAAATCAAAAGGACGACCCCAGCTACGCTTGCCTCTATATCGAACAGTCCCTCTTCAGTATGTACACAGGCACTGTACCCCAACTCTTCCACCGTTACATTGATGACTGCATCATTGCAGCATCCTGCTCCCAGGATGAACTGGAGCAGTTCATCAACTTTGCACAAAACTTCCACCCTGCCTTCAAATTCACTTGGTCCATCTCGGACACCTCTCTCACTTTTATTAACCTCATAATTTCCATCTCCGGTGACAGTTTCCAGATGGACTACAAACCTACAGACTCCCAGACCCACCAGGACTACACCTCACCCAACCTAGTATCCTGCAAGAACTCCATCTCATTCTCCCAATTCCTCTACCTCTACCCCATCTATTTGGACGAGGAAATATTCCACTCGTGAGCATCCTAGACGTTCAACTTTTTTGAACAACGTGCTTTTCCTCCCTCTGTCATCCAGACAGCTGTCTGCCACACCACCTCCATTCTACCGCTCTAACCTCACCCCATTCAATAAAGACAGAGTCCCCCTTGTCCTCACCTGCCACCCCACCAGTCTCCGCATCCAATGCATCATCCTCAAACACTTTCACCAACTCCAAATAGACCACACCACCAAGAACATCCTCCCCTTCACACCCCTCTCTGCCTTCCCCAAGGACCACTCCCTCCGATTGTCCTTGGTTCACACCACCCCACCACCGAACCCACAGGTACCTTCCCCTGCAAACAGAAAAGGTACAAAACCTGCCCTACACCACCCTCCATCACCACCATCCAGGGCCCCAAACAGTCCTTCCAGGTAAGGCAGAGGTTCACCTGCCTCTCTTCCAAACTAGTTTACTGCATCAGATACTCCCAGTGTGGTCCCCTCTACATCAGGGAGACTGAACATAAACTCAGAGAATGGCTCACCGAGCACTGCAGTCACCACCCATTTCAATTCGCCCAACCACTCTCCTTCCGACATGATAATCCTTGGCCTCCTCCATTGTCAAAAGAAACCAGAGCTCCTATTGGAGGAATAACACCTTACCTTCTGCCTGGGCACCCGACAGCCGAAGGACTCAACATTGAGTTCTCCAATTTCAAATAACCTCCCTTCACAGTCCTTCCCCCTCACTTCCACTGCACTCTGCCATTGACCAACCAGGTCATACTCGCTACCTGTCTTCACCTATCCCCAACTCACCAACCAGCCCCCACCTCCCCCTTTACCTGCAGCTCCTTCTACATCCACCCTCAGTCCTACAGAAGGGTTAGATCTGAAACATTGATTACTGCAAGTCCTGATGCTACCTGTCCCCATTAGGACTGAGACAGTCTGTGTTTGGGTGAAGCTGCCCTGCATTGGGACAGGGGACAGTCTGTGTTTGGGTGAAGCTGCCCCCATTGGGACAGGGGACAGTCTGTGTTTGGGTGAAGCTGCCCCCATTGGGACAGGGGACAGTCTGTGTTTGGGTGAAGCTGCCCTGCATTGGGACAGGGGACAGTCTGTGTTTGGGTGAAGCTGCCCCCATTGGGACAGGGGACAGTCTGTGTTTGGGTGAAGGTGCCCCCATTGGGACAGGGGACAGTCTGTGTTTGGGTGAAGCTGCCCCCACTGGGACAGGGGACAGTCTGTGTTTGGGTGAAGCTGCCCCCATTGGGACAGGGGACAGTCTGTGTTTGGGTGAAGCTCTCTCCTCCCTCCCCCCCTCGGGACAGGGGACAGTCTGTGTTTGGGTGAAGCTGCCCCCATTGGGACAGGGGACAGTCTGTGTTTGGGTGAAGCTGCCCCCATTGGGACAGGGGACAGTCTGTGTTTGGATGAAGCTCTCTCCTCCCCCCCCCCATTGGGACAGGGGACAGTCTGTGTTTGGGTGAAGCTCTCTCCTCCCTCCCCCCATTGGGACAGGGGACAGTCTGTGTTTGGGTGAAGCTCGCTCCTCCCCCCCCCATTGGGACAGGGGACAGTCTGTGTTTGGGAGAAGCTCTCTCCTCCCCCCCCCCCCCCCCCCATTGGGACAGGGGACAGTCTCTGTTTGGGTGAAGCTCTCTCCTCCCCCCCCATTGGGACAGGGGACAGTCTGTGTTTGGGTGAAGCTCTCTCCTCCCTCCCCCCACCCCTCCCCCCATTGGGACAGGGGACAGTCTGTGTTTGGGTGAAGCTCTCTCCTCCCTCCCCCCATTGGGACAGGGGACAGTCTGTGTTTGGGTGAAGCTCTCTCCTCCCTCCCCCCATTGGGACAGGGGACAGTCTGTGTTTGGGTGAAGCTCTCTCCTCCCTCCCCCCATTGGGACAGGGGACAGTCTGTGTTTGGGTGAAGCTCTCTCCTCCCTCCCCCCATTGGGACAGGGGACAGTCTGTGTTTGGGTGAAGCTCTCTCCTCCCTCCCCCCATTGGGACAGGGGACAGTCTGTGTTTGGGTGAAGCTGCCCCCATTGGGACAGGGGACAGTCTGTGTTTGGGTGAAGGTGTCCCCATTGGGACAGGGGACAGTCTGTGTTTGGGTGAAGGTGCCCCCATTGGGACAGGGGACAGTCTGTGTTTGGGTGAAGCTGCCCCCATTGGGACAGGGGACAGTCTGTGTTTGGGTGAAGCTCTCTCCTCCCCCCCCCCATTGGGACAGGGGACAGTCTGTGTTTGGGTGAAGCTCTCTCCTCCCTCCCCCCATTGGGACAGGGGACAGTCTGTGTTTGGGTGAAGCTCTCTCCTCCCCCCCCCCCCCCATTGGGACAGGGGACAGTCTGTGTTTGGGTGAAGCTCTCTCCTCCCTCCCCCCATTGGGACAGGGGACAGTCTGTGTTTGGGTGAAGCTCTCTCCTCCCTCCCCCCATTGGGACAGGGGACAGTCTGTGTTTGGGTGAAGCTCTCTCCTCCCCCCCCCCCCATTGGGACAGGGGACAGTCTGTGTTTGGGTGAAGCTCTCTCCTCCCTCCCCCCATTGGGACAGGGGACAGTCTGTGTTTGGGTGAAGCTCTCTCCTCCCCCCCCCCATTGGGACAGGGGACAGTCTGTGTTTGGGTGAAGCTCTCTCCTCCCTCCACCCCCCCCCCTCCCCCCATTGGGACAGGGGACAGTCTGTGTTTGGGTGAAGCTCTCTCCTCCCCCCCCCATTGGGACAGGGGACAGTCTGTGTTTGGGTGAAGCTCTCTCCTCCCTCCTCCCATTGGGACAGGGGACAGTCTGTGTTTGGGTGAAGCTCTCTCCTCCCCCCCCCCCCCCATTGGGACAGGGGACAGTCTGTGTTTGGGTGAAGCTCTCTCCTCCCTCCCCCCCCCCCCTCCCCCCATTGGGACAGGGGGCAGTCTGTGTTTGGGTAAAGCTCTCTCCTCCCTTCCCCCCCCCCTCCCCTCCCCCCATTGGGACAGGGGTCAGTCTGTGTTTGGGTGAAGCTCTCTCCTCCCTCCCCCCCCCCCTCCCCCCATTGGGACAGGGGACAGTCTGTGTTTGGGTGAAGCTCTCTCCTCCCCCCCCCCCATTGGGACAGGGGACAGTCTGTGTTTGGGTGAAGCTCTCTCCTCCCTCCCCCCCCCCCCCTCCCCCCATTGGGACAGGGGACAGTCTGTGTTTGGGTGAAGCTCTCTCCTCCCTCCCCCCATTGGGGCAGGGGACAGTCTGTGTTTGGGTGAAGCTCTCTCCTCCCCCCCCCCATTGGGGCAGGGGACAGTCTGTTTGGGTGAAGCTCTCTCCTCCCTCCCCCCATTGGGGCAGGGGACAGTCTGTGTTTGGGTGAAGCTCTCTCCTCCCCCCCCCTCCCCCCATTGGGACAGGGGACAGACTGTGTTTGGGTGAAGCTCTCTCCTCCCTCCCCCCACCCCTCCCCCCATTGGGACAGGGGACAGTCTGTTTGGGTGAAGCTCTCTCCTCCCTCCCCCCATTGGGACAGGGGACAGTCTGTGTTTGGGTGAAGCTCTCTCCTCCCTCCCCCCATTGGGGCAGGGGACAGTCTGTGTTTGGGTGAAGCTCTCTCCTCCCTCCCCCCATTGGGACAGGGGACAGTATGTGTTTGGGTGAAGCTGCCCCCATTGGGACAGGGGACAGTCTGTGTTTGGGTGAAGGTGCCCCCATTGGGACAGGGGACAGTCTGTGTTTGGGTGAAGCTCTCTCCTCCCCCCCCCCCATTGGGACAGGGGACAGTCTGTTTGGGTGAAGCTCTCTCCTCCCTCATTCCCCCCATTGGGACAGGGGACAGTCTGTGTTTGGGTGAAGCTGCCCCCATTGGGACAGGGGGCAGTCTGTGTTTGGGTAAAGCTCTCTCCTCCCTTCCCCCCCCCCCTCCCCTCCCCCCATTGGGACAGGGGTCAGTCTGTGTTTGGGTGAAGCTCTCTCCTCCCCCCCCCCCATTGGGACAGGGGACAGTCTGTGTTTGGGTGAAGCTCTCTCCTCCCCCCCCCCCCATTGGGACAGGGGACAGTCTGTGTTTGGGTGAAGCTCTCTCCTCCCTCCCCCCCCCCTCCCCCCATTGGGACAGGGGACAGTCTGTGTTTGGGTGAAGCTCTCTCCTCCCTCCCCCCATTGGGGCAGGGGACAGTCTGTGTTTGGGTGAAGCTCTCTCCTCCCCCCCCCCCCATTGGGGCAGGGGACAGTCTGTGTTTGGGTGAAGCTCTCTCCTCCCTCCCCCCATTGGGGCAGGGGACAGTCTGTGTTTGGGTGAAGCTCTCTCCTCCCCCCCCATTGGGACAGGGGACAGTCTGTGTTTGGGTGAAGCTCTCTCCTCCCTCCCCCCACCCCTCCCCCCATTGGGACAGGGGACAGTCTGTGTTTGGGTGAAGCTCTCTCCTCCCTCCCCCCATTGGGACAGGGGACAGTCTGTTTGGGTGAAGCTCTCTCCTCCCTCCCCCCATTGGGACAGGGGACAGTCTGTGTTTGGGTGAAGCTGCCCCCATTGGGACAGGGGACAGTCTGTGTTTGGGTGAAGGTGCCCCCATTGGGACAGGGGACAGTCTGTGTTTGGGTGAAGCTCTCTCCTCCCCCCCCCCCCCCCATTGGGACAGGGGACAGTCTGTGTTTGGGTGAAGCTGCCCCCATTGGGACAGGGGACAGTCTGTGTTTGGGTGAAGCTCTCTCCTCCTCCTCCCCCCCCCCCCCCCCCCCATTGGGACAGGGGACAGTCTGTGTTTGGGTGAAGCTCTCTCGTCCCTCCCCCCCCCCCCCCTCCCCCCATTGGGACAGGGGACAGTCTGTGTTTGGGTGAAGCTCTCTCCTTCCCCCCCCCCCTTGGGACAGGGGACAGTCTGTGTTTGGGTGAAGCTGCCCCCGTTGGGACAGGGGACAGTCTGTGTTTGGGTGAAGCTCTCTCCTCCTCCTCCCCCCCCCCCCCATTGGGACAGGGGACAGTCTGTGTTTGGGTGAAGCTCTCTCCTCCCTCCCCCCCCCCTCCCCCCTTGGGACAGGGGACAGTCTGTGTTTGGGTGAAGCTCTCTCCTCCCTCCCCCCATTGGGGCAGGGGACAGTCTGTGTTTGGGTGAAGCTCTCTCCTCCCTCCCCCCCCCTCCCCCCTTGGGACAGGGGACAGTCAGTGTTTGGGTGAAGCTCTCTCCTCCCTCCCCCCATTGGGACAGGGGACAGTCTGTGTTTGGGTGAAGCTCTCTCCTCCCCCCCCCCCCCCCCCCCATTGGGACAGGGGACAGTCTGTGTTTGGGTGAAGCTCTCTCCTCCCTCCCCCCATTGGGACAGGGGACAGTCTGTGTTTGGGTGAAGCTCTCTCCTCCCTCCCCCCCCCCTCCCCCCATTGGGACAGGGGACAGTCAGTGTTTGGGTGAAGCTCTCTCCTCCCTCCCCCCATTGGGACAGGGGACAGTCAGTGTTTGGGTGAAGCTCTCTCCTCCCTCCCCCCATTGGGACAGGGGACAGTCAGTGTTTGGGTGAAGCTCTCTCCTCCCTCCCCCCATTGGGACAGGGGACAGTCTGTGTTTGGGTGAAGCTCTCTCCTCCCTCCCCCCCATTGGGACAGGGGACAGTCTGTGTTTGGGTGAAGCTCTCTCCTCCCTCCCCCCCATTGGGACAGGGGACAGTCTGTGTTTGGGTGAAGCTGCCACCAAGGAGACAGAGTCAGGAAGCTGAGGCCTAGTCTGACCGGCACAGCCTGAGCCTCCAGTCGCGCTGCTCGCCCACTACCAGGGTGCACCTTAAGCTCCCGCCATCCCTCACTCACCACTGCGGTCAGGTCCTGCACTGTCTTTGGGTCCGTTTCCGACATCTTGGCAGTTATTTAGCCTCAGTCCTCAGTTGCTCGGTTACCACAACAACCCACAGCACGGTGACCCTGCCCACTCCGACAACACCGTGCTCTCGCGAGAATCCGCGCGCGCGCCCCGCTGCATCATGGGTGTTGTAGTCCTCTCGCCGCACTCCCTCATGTGAATTGACAATGCGCTGATTCTGGATTAGTGGTGCTGGAAGAGCACAGCAATTCAGGCAGCATCCGAGGAGTGCTGTGCTCTTCCAGCACCACTAATCCAGAATCTGGTTTCCAGCATCTGCAGTCATTGTTTTTACCTGACAATGCGCTGAGTCTGGTTTTCCCACCAACTCTCAATATTCCACTTTGGCCTTATTTACTTGGTGTATTGTAACATGCCATACCTTCCAACCCAAGCACATTTGGAAATAATCACGTATTTGCTTTCAAAATGCATATCTATCCAAGGCACACAGGGAGCCCTGATCCAATATCCTAGAGGGAAAAACCATTAAAACTCAGAAATGACGCATACTGATCTGACTTATCTTGTTCCTCAGAATCGCTGTCTAGTACAAGCCAGTATATTCATTTCCAAGATTTGTCAAATCCAGGTTTTCCCCTGTGATGTTATATTTAAATTAAGCAAGTGAGAGAGGGGCTTGCAAAGGTTGTTGTTTCTGCAAAAATCACAAGGTTGAGTCGTGGGGAGGGGCGAATGTTAAGCTAGATATGCTTGCACAGTTACAAGTAGCTGTATCTTGCTTCTGCAAAAATTACAAGGCGGAATCACGTGGGTGTATACCAAGAAATAACTAACCGAAAAGGGAGGTGGTCGACTGGTAGAGACAGGTGTATTGACATGACAGTTGCAATTGTCACGCACATAGGGAGTTAGTATGAACAAGATAACAAAGTAAGACCCAGTGTTGTGTCAGCAAAAGTAATAAGACCCAGCTATCAAGGCGGGGGGGGGGGGGGGGGTTGCACGCCAACAATAAGCCACAGACAGATGTGGTAAGCTGATTAGATTAGCAGCTGCACAGAGCAATACAACTATCAGATATGAAGTAAAAGGAGAGTACCAAGAGACTCAACTGAACTGTGTAAATTGCAATGTAACCTCCTGATCGATGTGCCTACTTTGTGGTCACCCGGCTTGCAAGACCGTATGAATAAAGACTGCTTCAGAATTTGACTCGGACTGAAATTATTGAACAGTGAGCTTCGTTTCTCACAGCAAGGAATAACTGAGCACACAGAACATCATTTTTCCACTTTTAAATGAGTGCTCCACCTGGTTGAATTTGCTTTCATATTGAATAATAGATCCACACAATAAATACTTAGACATGCAGGATGTGGCAAAGAAGGAAGTTAATGGGAGAAGAATAGGGGAATGTGAATGATGATGAGTGGGTATTATGAGATGGTGGGTTAGAGAAAAGAGGGAGCAGGAAATGGAAGGAAATAGAGGACAGAAGTAGCCATTCAAGGGAAGCTGGGAATTTTTCAAGTGGGAAGGAAGAATTTTTGTCATGGTTAGTGATTAAATAGCAAGTAGAAGACAAAGAGAAAGTCAAAACATTTTTCATATAAAATGTCAGCAGAACATAGAGCATTTTACCACAATATTAAAAAAAACATTTAAACCGAAATTATTTTGACATCTGGAAAGAGTAACACACAAAAGGCAGGAAAATGGGATTGACAGGGTTAATGGCTTGGATAGTACACTTGCAAATCAGACACACCACTCCTCCACAAAGTTAAAACAAGATTGATGCCACTGGATCAGGAACATGCCCAAAAGGAAAATCCAGTAAAATTTCCAAATTATCAATACTGGTCCAAGCCATCTTTTATTCTTCAAAATGAAGGTTCAATGTGATGATACCATTCATTTGCAAATATTACTTTATTGGCTTTCCACTTGGTGATGTATTTATACCAGTTTTCAAAATTATGCAAGGTGAGTAGCCAAGAAAATTGGCAGGGAATTACCACTTGCCAATCGTAAGTCATAGAGACAGAAACAGACCCTTCAGTACAGCTCATCCACGCTGACCAAGTTTCCCGAACTGGGTTCATTCGCCTGCATTTGGCCCACATCGCTCTAAACCTTTTCTATTCATGTAATTCAGAATATTACTAATTAACAAGCCAATGACTTTGTTAATGAACCAACCATCTGACTTTTTTTGGTGCCTACTGTAATCTTTTCTGGAGTCAGCCATGAAAATCTTTGAGACTACTTTACTGCAGTAATGACAAGGTGGCACAAGGACAGAAAGAAAAGATGTGCAAGCAGCACAATGGCTGAATGTAGCAGTAGATTCTGTTGGTGAAGGTTTTGAGCTTTATTGAATCTTCAATTATGAGAGATTTGGAGAGCAATGGGTCTTTAAACTTGTAACCATGAATGATTTCCCATTCATTGCATTATCTCTGCCTCAAGATGTCCCTGCTGACAGTTTCAAATGTACAAGGTCCCCTCCTTTGTTCCTCGTATTTCTTCCTTCCTGTGGAACATCTACTAATTGGCCATCCAGCACTATTACTGGACAAGCTGACACAGCAGAGCAGGAGAAAATGGATGTGTCATTTACAGTTCCCCCTCCTTCACATCACTGAGAAACAGTGATTTGAATAACAATTCTCAGTAATAATGGGCTTCCATAGTAGGAGGAAAAGAATAAGATGCATTAAATATTGTTTATGTTTCTATTCCTCTACTTGAAGAGAAAATGTGTCAATCTTTTTATTCACTTATGGGATTTAAGCCTCACTGACTAGCCAGCATTTATTGCCTGTCCCTAAAGGTGCTGATGCCTTATCATAATTCAAAGGTTAAAATACAGTCCTGAATAAGGCCATTGTACAGATTAATGTCTTATATCATAGTGTTTCTTTACTTGTTCTCAATTAATCTTCTCCCTGCTCTTTTTAACAGCCCTATGATATTCAACTTCTCCAACAGAGATAAAAGATTGGGAATTTGCTCCTTGACAGTGCTGCTATATTGTGCAATGAAAAGGTATCTAGCATTAGGGTAATGCAGTATTACATGTAATCTTCAAATTGAAACAAAGCTAAGGATTTACTGATATAAAATACTGCACACAGAGTGATTGTTCTAATGTGTGACTCCTGCACTTGAAATTAAGGAGTATTAGAGATAAATATTGTTATTTACATAGTTGTGATGCTGAATTTCATTGTATTATCTCGAGAACCAGTGGAGTGTGTGCTATCACAAGTAATTATAATCCAATAGACAATGTCAGTACTCTTTATTTCTCTGTATAAAGACAACATGGATGATTTCTTGAGAGTAGTCAAGACTACCTATGGTCCATGAACCCAAGGATCCACTCCCAATGAAGTGCAGGTCAGATATCAGCGTCAAGATTAGAGTGGTGCTGGAAAAGCGCAGCAGGTCAGGCTGCATCCGAGGAGAAGGAAAATTGATGTTTCAGGCAGGAGCCTTTCATCAGGAATCTGTGGGGATGGTGGCTGTCGCGGCCTCATGGCTAATGGCGGCCGAGCAGTTCCGGGGGGCGGGGGAAGCTTCTGGAAGGTTTGAGGAGTACTGGTTATGGAGGTGGGTACATAAAAGTTTGTTGTACTTACAGTTTTTGATGTTTGAAATGATGTAGAAATTCTGTTTGTTGAGAGTATGAGTTCTTCTTAGGATATAGTACAGAAGGGGTCCTTTGCAGTTCTGAGAGAGTGTGGCCCTCAGTTGAGGCATAGCTGACTGCAGAGAGATTAGGTGGCAGCGCATGGCTGTGAGTGTGGAGTGGAGGATTCAGAAGAACCGTTGCTGGTGGTTTTGAAGTTGTAGTCTGTACTGGTTCTCCTATTCGGATCCAAACTGTGCTGGTTTCAATATAGTTTGCAGTCCATGTGGGATCAGTTGGTTGTGGAGGCAGGCACTGAGGAAGCAGATGTGGCTGTGGTAGTGAGTCTGTTTCAGGACATGGTTGAAGAGCTTCAGGACAGTGGAGATGATCTGGGGGGTTGCAGTGAGAGAGAGAGAGAGACTCACTGAGATCTTTGTAGAGAGAGGAGGAGAACTTCTTCAAGGTAGGCATTCGTAGGATTTGTAGTAAGGTTAAAATCAGCTCGGTGAAAGTGAGGACTGCAGATGCTGGAGATCAGCATCAAGATTAGAGTGGTACTGGAAAAGCACAGCAGGTCAGGCAGCATCCGGGGAGTAGGAAAATCAATGTTTCGGGCAGGAGCCTTTCATCAGCATCACTTTTGCCTTTCGCCTGCAGGTCAGTGGATGTTGAAGTTGAGTGACCCTGACATATACAGGAAATCCAGGTACAACCTTTGCAAGGTCATCAGGAACACCAAGGAAAAATAAGATTAAGACCCAGACTAACCACATGGACACCTGTCATTTGTGGCAAGGCTTACACGAGATAACGGACTACAGAGCAAAGTCAAACAGAATCACAGGCAACAGTACATCTCTCCCTTTTGAGGTCAATGCATTCTACACTCATTTTGAATAGAAGGGCAGTGAAATGATAATCCATCAGCCTCAGAAGCACCAGTACCCTAGGCCACTGCCGCAACCGTTAGATCGGCCTTCTTAAGGTGAATCCATAGAAAGCAATCAGCCAGATGGAGTCCCTGGCCATTCACTCAGATCCTGTTTGACCAGCTGGCAGGAGTATTTGCAGACATCTTCAACCTCTCCTTACTATAATGTGAAGTCCCCACCTGCTTCAGAAAGACCACCATCATCCCAATACCTCAATGACTATCGCCTGCTGGTTCTGACATCCATTATTATAAAGTACTTCAAGAGATTGGTCATGGCTATCATCAGCTCCAGCCTACCAGATTGCCTTGATCTATTGCAATTCGCCTACTGGTGCAACAGGTCCATGGCAGATACCATCTCCTTGGCCCTACACTCATCCCTGGAACATCTGGACAACTACAATACCCACATCAGGCTCCTACTTATCAACTACAGCTCTGCCTTCAACACCATAATTCCAAACAAACTCATCTCCAAACTCCAGTACTTAGGTCTCTGCTCCCCACTTTGAAACTGGATTCTCAATTGCCTGACCAAAAGATCGCAGTCAGTAAGGATAGGTGACAACATCTCCTCCACAATAATCCTCAACACCGACGCCCCACAAAGCTGCATACTCAGCCCACTACAAAAGCCAGCTACACACATGACTGTGTGGCCAAATTCTGCACCAACTCCATATGCAAGTTCTGACAACACTGTCAGTGTAGGTTGGATCTCAAACAAGAACGAGACAGAGTACAGGAAAGAGATAGAATGCTTAACAGCATGGTGTAAAGACAACAGTCTCTTCATCAACATCAGCAAAATGAAGGAGCTGGCCATTAGGAAGTGCAGTGGAGGGCATACTGCTGTCTGCTTAAATGGTGTTGAGGTGGAGATAGTCAAGAGCATCCAGTTCCTAGGAGTGATGATCACCAACAATCTGTGCTGGTCCACCATATTGATACTATGGTCGAGAAAGCACAGCAATGCCTCTACTTCCTCAGGAGGTTAAGGACATTCAGTATGTCCATAAAGACCTTTATAAATTTGTATCAATGCACCGTAGAAAGCATCCTACCTGGATGCATCACAGCATGGTATGGCAACTGCTCTTCCCAAGACCGAAGGGAAGTACAGAGAGTTGTGAACACAGCCCAGACCATCATGCAAACCAACCTAGCATCCATTGACTCCATCCATACTTCCCACTGCCTTGGAAAAGCAACCAAAATAATTAAAGACCCCTCGCAAGCTGGTTATACTCTTTTCCACTCCCTTCCATCAGGCAGAAGATATAAAAGTGTGTATACACATACAAATAGATTCATGAACAGCTTCTTTCCTACTGTTATCAGACTTTTTAAATGGATGTCTTTAACATTAACGTTGATCTCTCGTTGCATCTTCCTGGCAGCTATAACATTGTATCTTGCACTTTTCTGTAACCCTGAAGCATTTGTATAGTACAATCTGGATGTAAAGCACATAAGACAACACTTTTCGCTGTATCACGGTACACGTGACAGTAATAAATCAAATGAAACGTTGCATCAAAGTTTTTGAATGTATTCTAGTCACAAGGTGCAGTGTAATTTCTTGCCATTTCATACCAAAAACACCACTCTGAGTTCCATATCAGGAATTCTCGACATCTAGCTCATTCATTGCATTTGGTAAGATGGGAAGCCGAACATCAATGAAGTGAGTAGCAGTTTTAATAAGGAATTTAACAAGCCCTTGGCAAGCTTAGCAAGAGTCTTGCCATACTCCTTGGCAAAAACATAAAAGATACAGCAAGATGCTTCCTATGTTGAGGTAGCCTTGTGATTCTGCCACAAATCTCATCATAGCCCACCTCACATAGATCTCCATAAGGTTCTACTCTCTGTCTTCAATGTAATCATCTCCAACTCCATCCCACAGTATGCTCTCCACCACCATCTCGGCACAATCCTTAACTGGCACGTGGTAAAAAAGGCCACTTGACTACTAAAGAACAAAAAGGCATCAAGAACAGATGGAATCTCCCAAAGCACTGAAATATGGTGTAAAAACATCATTAAAATGATTACATACCTTTATTTCCTGTTTTTGCAAGGAGGAGCTTGCCAGGATGTTATAATCATTATCATCATCAATGAAGATGACAGGTCTGATGACAGTAACTGTAAAGAAATTTCTCTGATGTTGACCACAGGGAAAGGTATGGCAAGTATGTTACTCGAAAACCTTCTCCCTGAGGTTGAAGAGCTCATTCCAATGAGTTTGAATGTGGGTTCTGCCTTCCAGGGGCAGAATGAACATGATCTTCACCATACAGAAACTACAAGAGAAATGTAGACTTCAACACCAACCTTTGTACATGGCCTTCGTAAGGTCCACTGTGAGGGATTATGGAGCATCCTCCTTCATTTTGACTGCTCACGAAGTTTCTCACTATCTTCAGCCCTTTCCATAATAATGCATAAGCTGTGATCATAAGCAATGAATCCAGCACTAAGCCAATTTCTAATATACTTGGATTGAACAAAGCTGTGTCTTGACATCAATGCCCTTCTCAATCTTTTGACTGCAATGCTCCACTTCACCTTTAGCAAGCTTGCTTCTTGAGTGGAGTTATTCTACACAACAAACAGGAATCTGTTCAACCAATGCTGTCCTCAGTTCAGCTCCAAAGCCATCTCATTCTCTGTTATTGAACTACAGTATGCAAATAATGCTTGGGTCTTTCCACACTCAGAGGATGAACTCCAAGCTGTTGTCAACACCTTCATTGAGGTAAACAAAAGTATGGGTATTGCACTAAACAATTATAGGACAAAGGTCACCAGCAGCTTGCTCCAAAACACTCCACTGCAACCTTCCACTCCCTACCTGTTAAGAAAATCCACAACATGGCCTTGTTCAAGACGGTCAGCTTTCCATGTGATGACACTATGGCTTTAAGAGATGTATTTTATCTTGATTTGTTTTATGAAGAGAAGTTGAGACAGAGGTGAAAAGCAATCTTTTCCAAGCCAATAAAGTAAACAGCTTATGAGTCCTTGGGATTTTTTTAAATTTGAAAAAATAGAGGCAGCATGAAGGAGTGGGGTGAAGATCCCACAGAACCAGGATTTTAGTTTAGATTCAATAGCTATTGAGGTTTGGAAGCCACTATACATCTCTCCCTGCTACAGCAAAATGCTTGAGTTCTCTGTCTCTCTCAGAGTTTTCTCTTGGTGTTATTTCCACCTGGACTGAAGAACTCCATGTGAGACAATCTATTTTATTGAAATTGCCTTTGCCAAGGGTGTGTTTATGGGATGTTACTCTATTGGAGCAGTTGCTGTTGAGTAGTTAAATAATCTATTATTCTGTTGATTTTTCCAACACAGTTGAGTTTTTCTATTTCTTCTTCATTTTGTTTGTATTTTAACTATAATGTCAGAATAAAGTGTGGTTTACTTCAACCTTGGTAGCTTGACCAATCAAATTGCATCCAGAACACATAGCCTTTCATTTGCGTTTAAAAATAAGAAAATGTTGGGGTTTCAGTTATATTCTTAAAATGTTTTGATGGAGTTTGGTCTGATATATCCTTATCTGGCAAGCCTGCTGTCAACAAGGGTAGACATTGACTATGAGGTTTAACACCACCTTAATTGTGTGAGCGCAGCCTTTGGTCACCTCAGGAATAGAAACAAACCCTACATCAAGCTCATGGTCAACCTAGCCGTATGTTACACATCTTCCTTTATGGCTCAAAGTCATGGGCCAAACACAGCAGGTATCTCAAAACCCTGGAGAGGTACTACCAGCCCATGGGGCAGGGGTTCTTGCTCAGTCTATTCAAACAGCAGTTAAGAATTAAACACATTTCTTTGTACTGTACCTGGAGTCATGTGTAGGCCAGACCAGGGAAAGGTGGCAGATTTCCTTTTTTAAAAGGACATGCGGAGATTCTGTGTTTAATAAAAGTAGTTGAAGAGAATCGAGTCAATGTTTCCCTTTGAAATAGCAGCTCCTGGTT